>NC_092742.1:132321247-132636479 GCF_047496795.1 Chiloscyllium punctatum
CTCTCTCGTCCCCCTCCTTCTCTCTCCTCTCCTACCTCTCCCTCTCTCACTCCCCCTCCCTCACTCTCTCGACCCCCTCCCTCTCTCTCTCTCACGGCCCCCCGCTCTATCTCTCAGTACCCCTCCCTCTCTCTCTCGTCTCCCTCCCTCTGTCTCTTCTCCCCTCCCTCTCTCACTCGCCACCCCTCTCTTTCTCTCACCTCCCACCTTCTCTCTCGCTCTCATCCCCTCCCCCTCACATACCCTCCCTCTCTCACTCTCTCGCCCGCCCTCCCATTCTCTCTCTCATCCCCCTCACTCCCTCGCTCCCGCCCCCCTCGCTCCCTTCCTCTCACGCCCTCCCTCTCCCTCTCACCCACCTCGCTCTCTCTCTCACACACAATCCTCTCCCTCTCTCTCGCCCACTCCCACTCTCTCTCTTGCCCCCTCCCTCTTTCTCTCTATCACCCCCCTCGCTCTCTCTCTCGCCCCACCTCCCTCTCACTCTCTCGCCCCCTCCCTCACTCTCTCGCCCCCTCCCTCTTTCTCTCACTCCCCCCTGTCTCTCTCACCACCTCCCTCTCTCTCGACCCCATCCCTCTCTCTCTCGTCCCTCTACCTCTCTCTCTCATCCCCCTCCCTCTCTCTCTCGTACCCCCCTCTCTCTCACCCCCTTTCCTCTCTCTCTCTCGCTCCCCTCCCTCGCTCTCTCACCCCCTCCCTCTCTCTCTATTTCGATCCCCTCTCTCTCTCCCGCCCCGTGCCTCTCTCGCTCTCTCTACGCCCTCTCTCTCTCTCTCCCCCTACCTTTCACTCTCAACCCCTCCCTCCCTCTCTCTCTGTTGCCCTTCACTCTCTCTCTCTTGCACCCTCCCTCTTTCTTTCTCACCCTCCCTCGCTCTCTCTCATCCCCCTCCGTCTCTCTCTCTCACCCCGTCCCACTCTCTCTCGTCCCCTTTCCTCTCTCTCTCTCGCCCCCTGCTTCTCTCTCTCTCTCCCCCTCCCTCTCTCTCTCTTGCGCCGCCCCCTCTCTCTCACCCCCTTTCCTCTCTCTCTCTCGCTCCCCTCCCTCGCTCTCTCACCCCCTCCCTCTCTCTCTATTTCGATCCCCTCTCTCTCTCTCGCCTCCTCCCTCTCTCTCTCGACCCCTCCTTCTCTCTCTCTTTTGCCCCCGCCCTCACTCTCTGTAGTCCCCTCCCTCTCTCTCAACCCACCTCCCTCTCTCTGTCTCGCCCTCTCCCTCTCTCTCGCCCCTCTCTCTTGCCCCCTCCCTCTCTCTCTCATCCCCTCCCTCTCTCTCTTTCGACCCCTCCCTCTCTCTCTCTTTCCCCCCTCCCTCTCTCTCTACCTCCACCCTCTGTCTCTCTGTCACCCCCCCCTCTCTCTCGTCCCTTCCCTCTCTCTCTCGTCCCCATCACTCTCTCTCTCACACCCCCTCCCTCTCTCTCGTCCCCCCTGTCTCTCTCACACCCCTCCCTGTCTCTCAACCCCCTCACTCTCTCACACTCTCGTCCCCCTCCCTCTCTCTCTTGTCCCCCTTCCTCTCTCTCTCTCACACCTCCTCCCTCTCACTCTCCCGCCTCCCTCTCTCTCTCGCCCCCTCCCTCTCTCTCTGTTGCCCCTCACTCTCTCTTGCACCCTCCCTCTTTCTTTCTCATCCTGCCTCCCTCTCTCTCTCTCGCCCCCTCTCTCTCATACCTCACCCTCTCTCTCTCATCCCCTTCTCTCTCTCTCGCCCCCCTCCGCCCCCCTCACCCTCCCTCCCTCTCTCTCTCGTCCCCCTCCGTCTCTCCCTTCACCCCGTCCCTCTCTCTCTCGTCCCCTTACCTCTCTCTCTCCCGCCCCGTGCCTCTCTCGCTCTCTCTACGCCCTCTCTCTCTCTCCCCCTACCTATCACTCTCAACCCCTCCCTCCCTCTCTCTCTGTTGCCCCTCACTCTCTCTCTCTTGCACCCTCCCTCTTTCTTTCTCACCCTCCCTCGCTCTCTCTCTCTCTCGCCCCCTCTCTCTCGTACCTCTCCCTCTCTCTCTCATCCCCTTCTCTCTCTCTCTTGCCCCTCCTACCCTCTCTCTCGCCCCCCTCACCCTCCCTCCCTCTCTCTCTAATCCCTCTCCGTCTCTCTCTCTCACCTCGTCCCCCTCCCTCTGTCTCTCTCGCCTGCCCTCCGTTCCTCTCTCTCACTCCCCTCCCACTCCCTCTCACCCATCCCTCTCTCTCGCCGCCTCCCTCTCTCTCTCACGCCCCCACCCTCTCTATTGTCCCCCTCTCTCTCGTCCCACTCCTTCTCTCTCCACTCCTACCTCTCCCTCTCTCACTCCCCCTCCCTCACTCTCTCGACCCCCTCCCTCTCTCTCTCTCAGGCCCCCCCCCGCTCTATCTCTCAGTCCCCCTCCCTCTCTCTCTCGTCTCCCTCCCTCTGTCTCTCCTCCCCTCCCTCTCTCACTCGCCCCCTCTCTTTCTCTCACCTCCCACCTTCTCTCTCGCTCTCATCCCCTCCCCCTCTCATACCCTCCCTCTCTCTCTCTCTCGCCCGCCCTCCCATTCTCTCTCTCATCCCCCTAGCTCCCTTCCTCTCACCCCCCTCCCTCTCCCTCTCTCCCACCTCGTGCTCTCTCTCTCTCACAATCCTGTCCCTCTCTCTCGCCCCCTCTCTCTCTCTTGCCCCCTCCCTCTTTCTCTCTCACCCCCTCCCTCTCTCTCTCGCCCCACTTCTATCCTTCTCTCTCGCCACCTCCGTCTCTCTCGCCCCCCACTCCCTCTTTCTCACCCCCTCCTCTCTCTCTCGCCCCACTTTCCTCCCTCTCTCTCTCGCCCCCTCCCTCTCTCTCTCACTCCCCCTCTGTCTCTCTAACCCCCTCCCTCTCTCTCGACCCCCTCCCTCTCTCTCTCGTCCCTCTACCTCTCTCTCTCGTCTCCCTGCCTCTCTCTCAACCTGTTCCCTCTCTCACACTCTCGTCCCCTCCCCCTCTCCCTCTTTCGCCCCCTCCCTCTCTCTCTCTCACCCCCTCCCTCTCTCTCTAACCCCCCTCCCGCACTCTCTCTCTCGCCTCCCTCCATCTCTCTCTCATACCACCTCCCTCTCTCTCTCTCGCTCCGACTCGCTCTCTCTCGCCCCCCTCCCTCTCTCTCTTTCCCCCTCCCTGTTTCTCTCTCATCCCCCTCCCCCTCTCTCATACCCTCCCTCTCTCACTCTCTCACCCGCCCTCCCATTCTCTCTCTCATCCACCTCCCTCTCTCGCTCTCGCCCCCTCACTCCCTTCCTCTCACCCGCCTCCCTCTCCCTCTCACCCACCTCGCTCTCTCTCTCTCACAATCCTCTCCCTCTCGCTCGCCCCCTCCCTCTCTCTCTCTTGCCCCCTCCCTCTTTCTCTCTCTCACCGCCTCCCTCTTTCTCTCTCTCGCCCCACCTCCCTCCCTCTCTCTCGCCACCTCCCTATCTCTCGCCCCCCCCACTCTCTCGCCCCTCCCTCTCTCTCTCGCCCCCTCCCTCACTCATGACCCCATCCCTCTATCACTCTCTCGTCCCTCTACCTCTATCTCTCATCCCCCTCCCTCTCGCTCTCGTACCCCCCTTTCCTCTCTCTCTCTCACCCCCCTTTCCTCTCTCTCTTTCGCTCCCCTCCCTCTCTCTCTCACCCACTCCCTCTCTCTCTCTTTCGCTCCCTTCTCTCTGTCTCGCCCACCCCCTCCCTCTCTCTGTCGCTCACCTCCCTCTCCCTCTCTCAAACCTTCCCCCTCTCTCTCTCTCTCACCCTCCCTCTTTCTCTCACGCCCTCCCTCTCTTTCACCCTCTCCCTCTGTCTCTCACCCCTCCCTCTCTCTCTCTCGCCCCCCTCCCTCTCTCTCCCTTTTGCCCCCTCCCTCTCTCTCTCTAGACCTCTCTCTTTCTAACCCCCTCCCTCTCTCTCTCGCCCCACCTCACTCCCTCTCTCTCGCCACCTCCCTCTCTCACTCCCCCTCTGTCTCTCTCACCCCCTCCCTCTCTCTCGACCCCCTCCCTCTCTCTCTCTCGTCCCTCTACCTCTCTCTCTCGTCCTCCTCCCTCTCTCTCAACCCGTTCCCTCTCTCACACTCTCGTCCCCTCCCTCTCTCTCTCTCTCTCTCTCTCTCTCGAACACCCCCATCTCTCATCCCCTTCCCCTCTCTCTCTTTCGCTCCCTCTCTCTCTCTCGCCACCCCCTGTCTCTCTCTTGCCCCCTCCCTCTCTCTCGCCCGCCCCTCCCTCTCTCTGTCGCTCACCTCCCTCTCCCTCTCTCGAACCTTCCCTCTCTCTCTCCCTCTCTAACCCCTCCCTCTTTCTCTCACGCCCTCCCTCTCTCTCTCACCCCACCTCCCCCTCTCTCTCGCTCCCTCCCTCTCTCTCTTTCGCCCATCCCTCTCTATCTCTCGCCCCCATCCTCTCTCTCTTTCCCCCTCCCTGTTTCTCTCTCATCCCCCTCCCCCTCTCTCATACCGTCCCTCTCTCACTCTCTCGCCCGCCCTCCCATTCTCTCTCTCATCCCACTCCCTCACTCGCTCTCGCCCCCCTCGCTCCCTTCCTCTCGCCCCCCTCCCTCTCGCTCTCACCCACCTCGCTCTCTCCCTCTCACAAGCCTCTCCCTCTCTCTCGCCCCCTCCCTCTCTCTCTCTCTCATGCCCCCTCCCTCTTTCTCTCTCTCACCCCCTCCCTCTCTCTCTCTTGCCCCACCTCATTCCCTCTCTCTCGCACCTCCCTCCCTCTCGCCCCCCACTCTCTCGCCCCTCCCTCTCTCGCTCGCCCCCTCCTTCTCTCTCTCACTCCCCCTCTGTCTCTCTCACCCCCTCCCTCTCTCTCGAACCCATCCCCCTCTCTCTCTCATCCCTCTACCTCTCTCTCTCATCCCCCTCCCTCTCTCTCGTACCCCCTCTCTCTCACACCGCTTTCCTCTCTCTCTCTCGCTCCCCTCCCTCTCTCTCACCGCCTCCCTCTCTCTCTCTTTCGCTCCCCTCTCTCTCTTGCTACCCCCTCTCTCTCTCACTCCCCCTCCCTCTCTCTCGCCCGCCCCCTCCCTCTCTCTCTTGCTCACCTCCCTCTCCCTCTCTCAAACCTTCCCTCTCTCTCTCTCACCCATCCCTCTTTCTCTCACGCCCTCCCTCTCTCTCACCCTCTCCCTCTCTCTCTCACCCTCTCCCTCTGTCTCTCACCCCTCTCCCTCTCTCTCATCCCACCTCCCTCTCTCTCTCCCATGCTCCGACTACCTCTCTCTCTCATGCTCCGACTCCCTCTCTCTCTTTCCCCTCCCTGTTTCTCTCTCAACCCCCTCTCACTCCCGTCTCCACCTTCCCTCTCTCTCACCACCCTCCCTCTCTCTCTCACCCCCTCCCTCTCTCACCCCCTCCCTCTCTCTAACCCCCTCTCTCTTTCTCATACCCTTCCCTCTCTCTCACCAAATTCTCTCTCTCTCCCATCCCCCTCTCTCTCTCTCGCCCCCTCCCTCTCTCTCACCCCTCCCTCTCTCTCTCGTACCCCTCCCTCTCTCTCTCTCGGCCGCCCACCCTCTCTCTCTCACCCCCGTCCCTCCCTCACTCTCTCTATCGCCCCCCTCCCTGTCTCTCTCTCGCCTCTCCCTCTCTGTCTCGGACCCATCTCTCTCTCGCCTCCTCCCTCTCTCTCTCTCTCTCGACCCCTCCTTCTCTCTTTCTTTTGCCCCCGCCCTCTCTCTCTGTACTCCCCTCCCTCTCTCACACCCCACCTCCCTCTCTCTCTCTCGCCCTCTCCCTCTCTCACGCCTCCCTCTCTTGCCCCCTCCCTCCTTCTCTCTCATCCCCTCCCTCTCTCTCTTTCGACACCCTCCCACTCTCTCTCTTGCCCCCCTCCTTCTCTCTCTACCTCCCCCCTCTGTCTTTCTCTCACCCCCTGCCTCTCTCTCGTCCCCTCCCTCTGTCTCTCGTCCCCATCACTCTCTCTCACACACCCCCTCCCTCTCTCTCTCGTCCCCCTCCCTCTCTCTCTCTTGTCCTCCCTCTCTCTCTCACACCCTTTCCTCTCTCTCATACCCCCCTCCCTCCCTCTCTCTTTCATCCCCCTCCCTCTCTCTCTTGTCCCCCTCCCTCTCTCTCTTGTCCCCTCCCTCTCTCTCTCTCACACCCCCTCCCTCTCACTCTCCCGCCACCATCTCTCTCTCTCTCTCAACCCCTCCCTCCCTCTCTCTCTGTTGCCCCTCACTCTCTCTCTCTCTCTCTCTTGCACCTCCCTCTTTCTTTTTCATCCTCCCTCTTTCTCTCTCTCGCCCCCTCTCTCTCGTACCTCTCCCTCTCTCTCTCATCCCCTTCTCTCTCTCTCTCGCCCCCCTCCGACCCTCTCTCTAGCCCCGCCTCACCCTCGCTCCCTCTCTCTGTCGTCCCCCTCCGTCTCTCCCTTCACCCCGTCCCTCTCTCGTCCCCTTACCCCTCTCTCTCCCGCCCCGTGCCTCTCTCGCTCTCTCTACCCCCTCTCTCTCTCTCTCTCTCTCTCTCTCTCTCTCTCTCTCTCTCTCTCTCTCTCTCCCTCCGTTTCAACCTCAACCCCTCCCTCCCTCTCTCTGTTGCCCTTCACTCTCTCTCTCTTGCACCCTCCATCTTTCTTTCTCACCCTCCCTCCGTCTCTCTCTCATCCCCCTCCGTCTCTCTCTCTCACCCCGTCCCTCTCTCTCTCGTCCCATTCCCTATCTCTCTCCTGCCCCCTGCTTCTCTCTCTCTCTGTCTCTCTCCCCCCCCCCTCTCTTGGCCCCGCCCCCTCTCTTTCCCCCCTCCCTCTCTCTCTCTAACACCACCTCGCGCTCTCTCTCTCGGTCTCCCATCCTCTCTCTCTCATCCCCCTCCCTCTGTCTCTCGTCCCCCTCACTCTCTCTCTCACACCCCCTCCCTCTCTCTCTCGTCCCCTCCCTCTCTCTCTCTTTTCCCCCCTCACTCTCTCTCTCACCCCCTTTCCTCTCTCTCAACCCCCCCTCCCTCCCTCTCTCTCTCACCCCCCTCCCTCTCTCTCTTGTCCCCCTCCCTCTCTCTCTCACCCCCCTCCCTCTCTCTCTTGTCCCCCTCCCTCTCTCTCTTGTCCCCCTCCCTCTCTCTCTCTCTCACAGGCCCTCCCTCTCACTCTCCCGCCTCCCTCCCTCTCTCTCTCTCTCTCTCTCCCCCTCCCTTTCACTCTCAACCCCTCCCTCCCTCTCTCTGTTGCCCCTCACTCTCTCTCTCTTGCACCCTCCCTCTTTCTTTCTCACCCTCCCTCCCTCTCTCTCTCATCCCCCTCTGTCTCTCTCTCACCCCGTCCCTCTCTTTCTCTCAACCCCCACCCTCTCTCTCGCTCTCATCCCCCTCCGTCTCCCTCTCGCCCCTCTCTCTCGGTCCCCCTTCCTCTCTCTCTCATCCCCCTCCCTATCTTTCTCTCAACCCCCACCCTCTCTCTCGCTCTCATCCCACTCCGTCTCCCTCTCACCCCTCTCCCTCTGTCTCTCTCGCCTGCCCTCCATTCCTCTCTTTCACTCCCCTCCCACTCTCTCTCACCCCCGTCCCTCTCTCTCTCCTCCCCTTCCCTCTCTCTCTCATCCCCCTCAGTCTCTCTCTCTCCCCATCCCTCTCTCTCTCTTGCATCCACCCCCTTTCTCTTGCCCCCTCCCTCTCTCTCTCACACCCCGTCCTGCTCTCTCTCTCGGTCCCCCACTCTCTCACGACCCCACCCCCTCTATTGTTCCCCTCTCTCTCTCGTCCCCCTCCTTCTCTCTCCTCTCCTACCTCTCCCTCTCTCACTCCCCCTCCCTCACTCTCTCGTCCCCCTCCCTCACTCTCACTCTCACAGCCCCTCCCGCTCTCTCTCTCTCAGTCCCCATCCCTCTCTCTCTCGTCTCCCTCCCTCTGTCTCTCCTCCCCCTCCCTCTCTCACTCGCCCCCTCTCTTTCTCTCACCTCCCACCTTCTCTCTCGCTCTCATCCCCCTCCCTCTCTCTCATACCCTCCCTCTCTCTCTCTCACTCTCTCGCCCGCCCTCCCATTCACTCTCTCATACCCCTCCCTCCCTCGCTCTCGTCCCCCTTGCTCCCTTCCTCTCACCCCCCTCCCTCTCCCTCTCACCCACCTCGCTCTCTCTCTCACAATCCTCTCCCTCTCTCTTGCCCCCTTCCACTCTCTCTTGCCCCCTCCCTCTTTCTCTCTCTCACTCCCTCCCTCTCTCTCGCCCCACCTCCCTCCCTCTCTCTCGCAACCTCCCTCTCTCTCGCCCCCCACTCTCTCACCCCTCCCTCCCTCCCTCTCTCTCTCGCCCCCCCCTCTCTCTCACTCCCCCTCCCTCTCTCTCACCCCCTCCCTCTCTCTCGACCCCCTCCCTGTCTCTCTCTCGTCCCTCTACCTCTCTCTCGTCGTCTCCCTCCCTCTCTCTCAACCCGTTCCCTCTCTCACACTCTCGTCCCCTTCCTCTCTCTCTCTCTCTCTCTCGTACCCACCATCTCTCCCCCCCTTTCCTCTCTCTCTCGCTCACTACCCTCTCTCTCACACACCCCCTCCCCCTCTCTCTCTTTCGCTCCCTCTCTCTCTCTCGCCACCCTCTCTCTCTCTCTTGCCCGCCCCCTCCCTCTCTCTGTCGCTCACCTCCCTCTCCCTCTTTCTAACCTTCCCTCTCTCTCCCTCTCTCACCCCCTCCCTGTTTCTCTCACGCCCTCCCTCTCTCTCTCACCCCCTCCCTCCCTCCCTCTCTCTCTCGCTCCCTCCCTCTCTCTCTTTCGCCCCCTCCCTCTCTCTCTCTCGCCCCCTCCCTCTCTCTCTAACCCCCCCCCGCCCTCTCTCTCTCGCCACCATCACTCTCTCTCTCTCTCATCCCACCTCCCTCTCTCTCTCCCGCTCCGACTCGCTCTCTCTCGCCCCCCTCCCTCTCTCTTTCCCCCTCCCTGTTTCTTTCTCATCCCCCTCCCTCTCTCTCCCATCGCCCTCCTTCTCTCTCTCTCTCTCTCTCTCACACACACCTCCCTCCCTCTCTCTGTCATCCTCCTCCCCCTCTCTCTCACCCCCTTCCTCTCTCTCTCGCCCCTACTTCTCGATCACGTCCACTCCCTCTCTCTAGCTCCCTCTCCCTCTTTCGCCGCCCTCCCTCTCTCTCTCTCGCCCCTCCCTCTCTCTCGTGTCCCCCTCCCTCTGTCTTTCTCAACCCCCTCCCTCTCTCTCGCCCTCTCCCCCTCTCTCTCTCGCCCCCCTCTCTCGCCCACCTCCCTCTATCTCCCTCACCCCCTCCCTCCCTCTTTCTCACCCCTTCCCTCTCTCTCTCGTACCCCGCCCTCTCTCTCGTACCCCTCCTTCTCTCTCTCTCAGCCCCCCTCTCTCTCCCTCTCGCCCGCTCCCTCTCTCTCTCGTCCCCCTCCCTATCTCTCTCTCTCCCCCTACCCTCCCATTCTCTCTCTCGTCCCAGTCCCTCTCTCTCTCGCCTCCTCCCTCTCTCTGACCCCCTTACTCTCTCTCTCTCTCTCTCTCTCTCTCTCTCTCTCTCTCTCTCTCTCTCTCTCTCACACTCACACACACACACACTCACACACACACACACACACACACACACACACACACACACACACACACACACACACACACACACACACACACACACACACACCCATCCCCCTCTCGTGCGCCCCCTCCTCTCTCTCTCTCGCCCCCTCTCTCTCTCGCTCGCCCGCCACCTCCCTATCTCTCTCACCCTCTCACACACCCCTCTCTCCTTTGTGCCCTTCCTCTCTCTCACCATCTCTCTCTCTCTCGCCCATTCTCTCTTTCATCCAGTCTTTCTCTCTCTCTCTCTCTCTCTCTCTCTACCTCCCTCTCACGGCCCTCTCTCTCTTCTCACCTCTATCTCTCTCCAGCCATCCCGCTTTCTCTTGCCCCCATCTCCCAACCCCTGTCTATCTTTCGCCCCCTCCCTCTCTGCCCTGTCTTTTTCTCTCTATCTCGCCTTCCCTATCTCTCTTGCTCCTTTCTCTCTCTCGTCGCCCCTCTCTCTCTCTGTGTCTTTATCCCTCTTGCCCCCTCCCTCACCCCTCTCTCAGTCTGACTCTCTCTCGCCCCTCTCTCATTATTTCCTCCCATGTCTCTCCCTCACCCTATCTCTCTCTCTCTCCCCCTTCTCGCTCTGCCCCTCCCTCGGTATCTCTCTCTTCCAACCTCCCTCTCTTTCCCTCTGACTGAATCTCTCTCCCTCCTGTCCCTCCCTCATTCCCTCTCTCTCTGACATACTCTGCCTCCCCGATCCTTGTCTCTCCCTCTGACCCAGAGACTGGGTGTGTTTGGGGGTCAGTCTGCATGTGGGGGGTGGGGGTGAGATGTGGGAGGTGTGGAAAATGTCGTAGAGATGGAATTGTGGGAGAGAGACAGCGACGGCATGAGAGAGAGAGGGGGCGAGGGAAGAGTGGAGGCAGGTGGAGAAACCGTGGTTGGGGGATGTGAGTGTGTAGAGAGAGGGGGATGAGGGAGAGGGTTTAGAAAGAGAGTGTGTGCTGAATGTAAGAGAAAGAGAGAGAATTGAGAAGAAAGAGTAGGGGAGAGGTAATGGGGAGGCCA
This sequence comes from Chiloscyllium punctatum, assembly GCF_047496795.1. NCBI lineage: Eukaryota > Metazoa > Chordata > Chondrichthyes > Orectolobiformes > Hemiscylliidae > Chiloscyllium > Chiloscyllium punctatum. The sequence goes on from NC_092742.1 coordinate 132,331,750, forward strand.
GGCTGTAGTGGTGGGACAGAGGGAGTTAAACCCAGCTCCTGAGCTCAGGGCGTGGTGCCCTCCCCTTCCCCGAGGACCAGGACTTGGGGCTGAGTCTGTCTCTCTCCAGCTCAGCTTCTCCAACACAAAGACACACAACAACATCAGTCACTCTGCTGCTCGGCACGATTTAATCAACATTTTTATTGGTTACAAATGGAAGTGATGGATACAGTCAGTGGGATGGTGCCTTTTCTCACTGGTCCCTGAGTTGTGAGAAACATTGAAATGTTTCCCTGTAACTCCCCTGTGGGGTATGGATGGACAAACCAGTGGTACCCTCAGTCTGTTACCATAGCGACAGGCTGCTCCATCGCTGAAACACTGAACTGAAATGAGAAAATCCCGGATGGATGGATTAATGAGGGAATTTGATGGATGAATGGATTTGGGTGAAGGGATATTTCAGCACATTCTTCAGCTGCTGCCTGAACTTAGTCTGGGTCACGGCATAAATCGCGGTGTTTGTGCAGCAACTGGGTAGCTGCAGCATGAAGCCCAATTCCAGCACATACCAATGGAGAAAAACAGGAGTATACATAATCCAATACATCCGTTTCCATATAGAAAACAGCATGAACGTTGACCATAACAGGATGAAATTGGCCGAGATCATAAACAGTAAAATGATGGATTTTTTTCTGTTTCTTATTTCAGTGTCAGACTGAGCGTCCCCATTGGTGTGAGCGCGGAGTCTCCTGCGGGCTCTGCTGGTCACTAAACTGTGTCTGACGGTGAGAACATTGAGCAGCAGAATCAGGAGAAATGGGACACACGGGGTTAGAAAGTTGTGGAGAAACTCGATTGTGACCCAGACACTGGATAATCGAACAGCGTGTATTACATCACAAAACCAGGGAATGTTCCCCAGCCGATACCGAGCCGTAAGCATAAAATACCAGAAAATGTTCTTTAAACAGCTCAGCACAGTCACTGCTCCCAGAACCACAGCCGCCGTTTTCTCACTGCAATATTTAATTTTCAGCTTCTGGCAACAAATGGCCACAAACCGATCAAAGGTGAAAGTGACGGTGAACCAGACAGAGCAGTCAGTGGCTGCAGAAAGCAGGACGGCGTGGATATTACACACGGGGAGGGAGTACAGGAAATAAAACTGTTCATCATAAACAATGGGAATGTGTCTCAGGATCAGGTCGAGGATAATGACCAGGAGATCCGCCGCTGCCATGGCCCCCAGGTAACGTCTGACACATGGAGACAATCCACAATCTTTATAAAGCAGGACGTAGATGGTCACTACGTTAACTGTGAGGAAGGAAAACAAACCCATTATCCATCAGCCTCTAGGCAACGGGACCCGTTTTATCGGGGAACTAGTGAGATTTTCAAATGTGTCCCTGTATTCAGGGATTTATTAAAATAATTGGAGCTGGAATAACAAATGAGAAGTTCTGAATTACTGACAAAAATATGACATAAATCACAAGAAACCCTCCCTCCCCAACACACAGAGACACATCCATAAAGACAGATGGTTTCTAGAACATTGCCACACACTCGATCCCTCGAGAGCAGACACAGGTCACTCCTTCCCAGTTCCTAATACGGAGGGTGGGAACGTTGCTGTCCTGAAGGATTCTCTCCTAGTTTCCTGAAGACAAACGGAGTTTGGGAATTCCTGTATTTTGGTCTAAATTGTGGTCGATCCTGTGTCGTGGAGAAATGTAAACGCAGGGAAAACGTATTCACCCCTTTAACTGCCTGAGGGGCCTTCGGAACAGTGTCTCCTTCTCCCTGGAACGAGATCTCTTCCCTCGGGATCTTATCGATTGTTCAATTCACTGACGTCCGACCGTTCACAAACAATGTCAGGGACAGAACGTTCTGGAGAATTTCAGTTATAGAATGTCGGGGACAGAACGTTCGTAGAATGTCAGTTATAGAATGTCGGGGACAGAACGTTCGTCGAATGTCAGTTGTAGAATGTTAGGCATAGAACGTTCCGGGGACTGTCAGTTATAGAATGTTGGGGTGGAACGTGCCAGGGAATGTCAGTTATAGAATGTCAGGGTCAGAACGTTCCGGGGAATGTCAGTTATAGGATGTTGCGGTCAGAACGTTCCGAGGAATTCCTTGACCTGTCCATGACCTTCCACCCCCCCCCCCCCCCTATCCACCCCACCAACATGATGTACTGTGCAAAGGCCACATATCCATCCATCACGGGGAGCTTCACTGACCACATCATTGCATTATCTATAAACCACAACCAGATAGTCTAACCAGCACGGCGACATTTGCAGTGATCGCCCGTGAATTAATCTGTAAACCAGGAGCAATTACCCTCCCAGCACTTGTAATGTGTACCCCACTCCAGGGCATTGTTCTGTAAACCAGGAGCAGTTACCCTCCCAGCTTGTAGGACTGTGTACCCCACTCCAGTGCATTGATCTGTAAACTTGGAGCAGTTCCCCTCTAGGCATGTAGGACTGTGTACACCACCCCAGTGCATTGCTCAGTAACATTGCATTAGAACCCTGTCCAGTGTGGGGAAACTTGCAGCCCATGCTGGTATAACACGATGTACCACTCCCACCCATTTACAGTTCTATATCTCCATTGTGCCATTATAAGGGGTGCTGTGTGTGTGAACATCACTGCCAAAGAGAGATGGCGGTGGAATCAGTTTAAATATCGCCATATGGGAGGGGTTTGGGAAATAGTCAGAGAGGGTGCGACTGAGAGACATTGTTATGGATGGAGGTGTTGCCAGATTTCAGGGAGCTGAAATTTAGACACTTTGATAGCATTCTGTAACATGAACCAGTCTTCCTGGGAAAGGTGGGAAAAATGGATATTGGTGTGAAGTCAGATGAGCATTTGTTCTGCATTTTTGTAACTGGAATTAGTTTCAACAGAATCTATGACTCATTGGGCAAATTCTAACAATAATTTATCTTTGTTTTAATTTCTTTGAGTGTGACAGAGGGATCATCCACACGAGGCTAAGCTATTTACTGGTGCTATCAAATTGAACTCACCTCATTAACTATCTATGGTGTCCCTCTCATTCAATACTGGCCCGATTCTCCAACTCATCATGGCTGGAGATACTCACCATCGCCCGGATGCCCCTGGATATTCTATGATCCCTGGCACTGGTGCCATCTTTAAAAGGCCAATGGGCACACTGTTGAGATTTCTGAGCATGGGAAATAAGGGTAAATTACACCACGGCTTGTCGACGGGGGCAGGAAGGTCCTGGTGGATGGGCTAGTATAGAGGTAGGCCATTCTTTTCCCAGAGGGGGCCACACTACCAGACCCACCGAGCATGGTCTGAACTCACCACCCAGCTCAGTGCATTATCTGTGGTCTGAAGAAATGCCCAGCAATACAGGACAAGCATCAATAATCTTCCCCACTCTGTCAGGTGTACATCTGTTATAGCACCCACCCACGAACAAGGCTCATGCTCCAACACTGTCACTGCCGCATGCAGCACGTTCTCTCTCTCTCTCTCTCTCTCTCTCTCTCTCTCTCTCTCTCTCTCTTCATCCCCTTCTCTCTCCACTTTACCCCACCCACCACCACCACCACCACACTAATAACACTGCATGGATACAACACTGTGGACTGACTCCCTCTGGACACATCACCATAACACCCTCACACCCGCCTACACCAGCACTAACAGCTCTGCCACCCACTCCCAGCGTCCCTCCCTCCCTTTCTCCCATTCCAGGATAAACAAACTGGAATAGGACAGGAAGGACCAAGCTGGGTGGTGGAGCGCCCGATATCCATTCCATCACCCCCTCTCCCCGCCATGTGGGGATGACCCTAGGAAGAGCTGGAGTGGGCTGGGACGCCTCGTCTGGAGATTCTGAAACATCCACGGACCATTGACCGAGTAAGGAACGATGTTCAGTGAAGGGCAAATCTCACTTTAAACCCACTGGCAGCTTCGTTTCCCCCCGGCACAACTTAGAAGCAGTGGCCCTGATGTCATCTCCCTTTTGTCTCGAGCTGGTACAAATTGTAATCCCCACGGTCTCGCTGGGCAGAAGGATGGGCTTCCAACACATCGTCACCATCTCCTCCCAGGATTGCAGCACGGAAACTCCCTCCTACACCTCTTCCTATAAACAGCTCAGATACTGAAACTAATCTGTGAGATTTACTGCTCTCCTCACTTGTCCTGACATCTTCAATAACCTGTGCTCATTTACACCAGAGCCCTCTGTTCCTGCACCACCATTATAATGGGACAGCCAGTTTTATATTGTTTTTCAATGTCCTTCCTACTAAAGTGCATCACCTCACACTGCTCTGCATTGATCCCCATCTGCACGAAAACTACACCATTTTGTGATTGTCCTGTTTTAGTTGCACACTGTACTCCATAAACTTCACAATTCGACCAAGATTGGTGCCATCCACAAACGTTGAGATTGTCATAGTGTTACAGTCCCCATGAAAGAACTGAAATCCTGCCACACTCACGAGTATGAGCAAGTCAAATACCGCTATATTCCCAGGGACAGAGTTGAATAATGACATGCTGTCAATGGAACAACAAAAATCCTGACACACACGACACGGAGTGAATGAAATATTGACAAATCACGTAGAAATCCGGATAGGCTCCATCTATCTTCATGACAACAGGGTATTAATGTTATGAAGTTGAAAGTGTGTACTGTACCTATCAGAGAGAGGGAAAGCTGTTCTTAACTGAGAGCTTCTAAGCACCTGTGGTATGAGAGGATGGGAGACCCTGTGTGTCAAAGACAACTGAAAATATATCCCATTTGGCTGTGTAATAGATCCCTGAGTGGTTGCTCTTTGGACAACAATTCGAATTTTGCCAATCTGTTTAAATTATGCCCCAGGATACTAAAACCAAATCACGTTTGAATTTGTTGTTTTTCGAAAATCGAACCAATGAGATAATACAATGTTGTGGATATTAAGAATGCTGGCATTTTGAAAATTGCAGACAGAGCAAATGCCATCAACACAGATCCAAGAAATTACGAAATGCTCTCTATCAAAGGTACCTTTTTATATGGAACATATCCGCAGTAAACAGAAAGAAGATGACCCAGGGAGATCTACAGCGAAGAAGACATCGCAATCAGCAGCTGCTGTGTGGTTTTGACATTAAGTTAATGCAATTTCAATAAGCAGCTATGGAAACAGTATATTGCTATAGAGCTGGAGTTGGTTAATAAGCAATTTAGAGAAAGAGGGTCTCAGAGTTGTGAATAGTTGATGTAAAATGTTTACTTTCAGAGTAAAAACAAATGGTGTATTTGATTTAAACAGTGGAATTTGGGAGTTCTCTGCCACTCATTTTTTAATATTATTTATGAGGTGAATTGAGCATTTCTTTATGTTTAGTTTGTATTTAAAGATGTGTTTCACGCCGTGTCCTAACAATTGTTGTGTGTGTATCTGTGTGTCTCTGTGTGGGGCAGTCTCCGTGCTCTTTAAACTGATACAATGCCTCCCTCTGCAGGCCTTCACAAGCCACTGCACAGACATTGGCAGAGGGGAATAACCAACAGGGATTCATTCAGAGAGGGGGAGGGAGAGGGCAGATGCTCACAGCACCATCCAAACTGATGTCTTATACCCGTACTGATCTAAATGTCCTTTAAATATTGGAACTGTCCCTGCTTTCACCACTTCCTCTGGAAGTTCATTCCACACACAAGCCATCTTCCGTCTAAAACAATTGCCTTTCATGAATCTTTTTCTGCGCACATTAAACTATCCCCCAGTCTAGAATCCCCAGATTCTAGCGAAATGACATCAGCCCTTCAGCTTATCTGTACCCCTCATGATGTTATAAACCTCTGTAAAGTTACCCCTTAATCTCATACTCTCCAGTGAAATATTGTCCATCCTATCCAGCCTCTCCTTATAGCTCAATCCCTTCATTCGCAGCAACATCCAGGTTAATCACTTCTGAACCCTCTGCAGCTGAATAATATCAAGGTCAATAATATCAAAGTGAATAGTCAATTATTTTTCTGAGGGTAGGGGGGACCAAAACTAGACAGCATAGATTTAAGGTCTTACGGCAAACATTTAAAAGTGACCTAAGGGGCAGCTTTTTCACCAGGAGGGTAGTGTGCCTATGGAATGAGAGGGCAGGATGACCAGACTGGACACAGTATTCCAGAAGAGGTCTCACCAATGTCCTGCACAACTTCATCAAGATTTCCCAATTCCGATACACAAAGGTCTGACAAATGAAGACAAGTGTGCTGAACGCCATTTTGACCACACTATCTGTATGAGATGTACATTTTAAAGAATTATACCTGACGGCCTAGGTCACTGTTCTCCAACACTGCCAAAAGCCCTACTTTTAATTGTATAGGTCCTGCTCTTTTCTAATTTACCAAATACAATACCTCGCATTAATCCAAACTATACACCATCTGCCACCCCTAAGTCCATTGAGTAATATCCCAATCTCCTCACCTTTCCCGTTTAATTTTAAAATTCCATCCCCATCCCCAGGAAGCCTGCTTACTCTGGCCTTGATTTTCGCAAATACCCTGAGCTTGGGTTGCCTTGTGTTGTTGGGGAGGAGGGACAGATTGCAGACACAGTCAGGGGGGTGGGGAGGGAGGCTGGAATGTAAACAGTGGTCAGGTAACATTTCATGGATTTAGGCAGAGCGCAGACACACGTGAGAGTTGGGTAATACTGATCAGTGTTTTGGGGCCAGATATTTTGGTCTTTCTCCGTCTCTGGTGATCAGTAATAAATATCAATTCGAGACCGTTCAGTGTGCAGAGTGTGCCTACAGGATTTCTTTCCCTAATATTGCAGTCTACAGATAATAGCAATTAAAGACGATCATACTTAATTTCGATGGCACAGCACGTGCACTCAACATCCTACAGTTGAGACAAATATCCTGCATTTGTTTAACAATACAAAGTGTTTTGTGTAGTTCAGTAATGGTAACCTGATTATAATAAATCCACACCGAGCTGACAGCTGACACTTAAAATATGACACAAAATCTGGGTATGGTAGTGCAGTGGGTAGTGTCCCTGCCTCTGAGCTACTACTCTGGATTTCGTTCTAATTCTTGAATTCGTGTGGTAATGTTCATAGATCTGGACTAGAAGGTTTGGATTCAAGTCCCGCCTGTTGCAGAGGTATAGCACAGCATGTGACTTGATGGAGAAGGAAGAGGTATCAGTATTTAATTTCAGAATGTAGGCCCAGGATGACTGAAAACACAGCTATTCAAGTTGATTGGAGTCACATTTCGCAGCAGTAGAGGTTTATAAAATCAGAATGGTCATGGGTAGGGTGAGTAGTCAGGTCTTTCCCCCAGCTTAGGGGCGTCCAAAACTAGATTGCATTGTTTGAAAGTGAGAGCGGAAAGGTTTGGTGATGTCTCAAGGGCACCTTTTTACGAAGAGTGTGGCGTGTGTATGGAATGAGCTGCCAGAGGAGGTGGTGGAGGCTTTTACAACTACAACATCTAAAAAAACATGCTGGGTACTGACAGGCCTGACGAGCTTTTCCAGCAATTTCTGTATTTGTTCAAAAATGAATTCAATTTAACACAGGTATTCTGGATATATTAAACATTTTATTTTTTTTATTGACGCAGGGACATATAAACCTGTCTTCAAATCGGTGAGGTAAAAACAATGACTGCAGATGCTGGAAACCAGATTCTGGATCAGTGGTACTGAAAGAGCACAGCAGTTCAGGCAGCATCCAAGGAGCAGCGAAATCAGTGACCGAGACCATTTTCTGCTAAGGACATAGCTCTGTGTATGACAGCAGCAATGATGCACCTACCTGGAGCAGTGAATGTGATGGAGACATAGTTTGGACAATGTACAAGGAGACTTCACATGGTCCAGTTTGGGAGAGGATGATATTACAGTGTGATTCAACTCAGAGAGGGAGAAAATGTACTCTGCCCGAGAAGGAATGGTGTATTGTACTCTCTGTCCTTCATTGTTCTTCATCACAGCAATGTGTGCGAGCTAAAAAAAAACTCGACAGTCAAAGTTACCATTCTTGTTTTCATAGAATTCTTGCAGTGTGGAAACAAGCTCTTTGGCCCAACACGTACATACGAAGCTTCCAAAGAACAACCTTCCCAGACCCGTTCCCCTACATTTACCCCTGACTAATTTTACTAACCTAAATATCCCTGAACATTGTGGAAAATTTAGCATGACAAATCCACCTACCTCTCACAGCATTGGTCTGAGGGAGGAAACTGGAGCACCCATTAGAAGCTCACACAAACAGGGGAAAATGTGCAAACTCCACACAGATAGTCGCCCGAGGCAGGGATCAAACCCAAGGTCCTGGTGCTGTGAAGCAGCGGCGCTAACCATTGAGCCACCGTGCTGCTCTTTGGGCGATCCCGGACCAGAATTCATTGGAATTTCCTCACTGCCTAATGCAAAGGGAATTCTGTGAAATCCAACTGTTCGAGGATGAAATCCCATTGCTAGGAGCTTGTGCGAGTAGAACAAAGAAAATTTACAGCCCAGCAACAGGCCCTTCAGTCCTCCAAGCCTGAGCCGATCTAAAACTACTGTCGAAAACTGTTGGTCAATTCCTAATCATCTGTAACCCTCTGCTTCCCACCTGCTCATGCAGTTATCCAGATGCATCTTAAATGAATCTACCATGCCTGCCTCTACGACTTCTGCTGGCAACGCGTTCCAAATGCCCAAACCTCCGTGTGAAGTATTTGCCGTGTGTATCTCCAATAAATTTTCCACCTCTCATCTTGAAACCGTGATCTCTCGTTATTGAATCCTTACCCCTGAGAAAAAAGCTTGTCTCAATCTTTCCTGTCTATACCTTTCATGATTTTGTAAAGCTCAATCAGCTTCCCCCTCAATCTCCTTTTTTCTAACCTCATCAACCTTTCTTCATAGCTAGCACCTTCCATACCAGGCAACATCCTCGTTAACCTTCTTTGTACCCTCTCCAAAGCGTCCACATCCTTTTGGTAATGTGGCGATCAGAACTGTACACAGTATTCTAAATACGGCCGAACCAATGTCTTGTATAATGTTAACATGGCTTGCCACTTCTTATAATCAATACCCCGTCCGTTGAAGGCAAGCATGCCATATGCATTCTTGACCACTCTGTCCACCTGTGCAGCAATCCTCCGGGTAAAATGGACCTGCACTTCCAGATCTCTCTGCACATCAACTTTTCCCAAGGCTCTTCCATTTATTGTATAATTCGCTCTAGAATAAGTATTGCCTGCATGCATCACCTGACATTTATCTGGATTAAAAACTATCTGCCATGGGGATCGAAGATGGCGGCAATCTGAGAAGATCACACTGCAGAGCTTCACATCGCAGCAGGAACAGGATGGTTCTTTACCCCACCCAACCCAGGTCATCAGGATTTCTTGGGGCATTGGAAAGATTGTGGTGCCCCAAGAAACATTTAATAATTGACTTTCCTGTATTTTCAGCTGTACACAAAATGCCTAAAAAGGGAGGAGGAGCATCTGATGCCGGGCCTGCAGCTCATCCTGCAGCAGCCTTGGAGCTGATTACTCTCCAGGACCAGGTGAAACAGCTCTCGAAATCTCGCGAGATGTTGGGGAAACAGATTGAAGATAAGCTGGCTCCAGTCTCTCTCAAGCTGCAAAAGCATGAGCAGCAGCTGGGAGAACTGGAGAAGAGGATGGATGAGGTAGAGCACAGGGTCACAGTGGTGGAAGCTGTTGCCAGTTCATTCAAGGAAGAGATCCAAGCCCTGATGACGCAGGTTCGTAATTTGCGTGACCAAGTGGATGATCTGTAAAATAGGGGCAGGAGAAAACAACATTTAGATCATCAGTCTGCCTGAGGGTAAAGAAGTTAAGCGGCCTGCGGAATTTATTGAAGATTGGCTTCCAACATTCCTTGACATGGAGACTGGCATAAGAGGAATTCCTTCGTCTCCGCCGCATCTGCTCCCAGGAGGACCAGTTCCAAAACCGTACAACCCAGATAGCCTCCTTCATCAAGGACCGCAATTTCCCCCCAGAATTGATCGACGATGCCCTCCACCGCATCTCCTCCATTTCCCGCTCCTCTGCCCTTGAGCCCCGACCCTCCAACCGCCACCAGGACAGAACCCCACTAGTCCTCACCTAGACCTCACCAACCTCCATGTACAGCGTATCATCCGCCGTCATTTCCACCACCTCCAAATGGACCCCACAATCAGGGATATATTTCCCTCCCCTCCCCTATCAGCGTTCCGAAAAGACCACTCCCACCGTGCCTCCCTCGTCAGGTCCACACCCCCCCACCAAACGAACCTCCACTCCCGGCAACTTCTCCTGTAACCGCAAGAAATGAAAAACTTGCGCCCACACCTCCCCCCTTACTTCCCTCCAAGACCCCAAGGGATCCTTCCATATCTGCCACAAATTCACCTGCACCTCAACACACATCATTTATTGCATACGCTGTACCCGATGTGGCCTCCTCTATATTGTGGAGACAGGCTGCCTACTTGTGTAACGTTTCAGAAAACTCCTCTGAGATACCCGGACCAACCAACACAACCACCCTGTGGCTCCACACTTCAACTCCCCCTCCCACTCCACCAATGACATGCAAGTCCTTGAACCCCTCCTTCGCCAGACCATAGCAACACAAGATTGGAGGAAGAGCGCCTCATTTTCCGCCTAGGAACCCTCCAACCACAACGGATGAACTCAGATTTCTCCAGTTTCCTCATTTCCCTTCCCCCCACCTTGTCTCAGTCACATCCCTCAAACTCAGCACCGCCTTCCTAACCTGCAATCTTCTTCCTGACCTCTCTGCCCCCACCCCCACCCCCACCCTGGCCTATCACCCTCACCTTGACCTCCTTCCACCTATCGCATTTCCAACGGCCCTTCCCCAAGTCCCTCCTGCCTACCTTTTATCTTAGCCTGTCGGACACACTTTCCTCATTCCTGAAGAAGGGCTCGTGCCCGAAACATCGATTCTCCTACTCCTTGGATGCTGCCTGACCTGCTGTGCTTTTCCAGCAACACCTTTTCAGCTGTGCTTCATACAGGCCCATCTCGCTCTTAAATGTGGACGTTAAGATCCTCTCGAAAGCACTTGTGTTAAGGCTGGAGACCGTGTTAACCTCTATTATTAAAGAGAATCAGACCTGATTCATACAGGGTCGCAGATCCTCCAACAATGTTAGGAAGCTGCTTAACGTAATTTAAGCTTGGCCACAGCAGTCAATACTGGGATTGGTGATTTATTTAGATGCAGAGAAGGTATTTGACTGAGTTGAGTGGCCGTACCGTTTATATTCTCTAGACCGGTTTGGTCTGGGTGAAGTTTTCGTAAGATGGATAAACGTTCTCTGCAGTGTAACTCTCACTGCGGTCATTACCAATGGGGTACGATTAAGCAATTTTAATATTTCTCGGGGCAGCCGGCAGGGCAGTGCCTTTTCACCATTACTTTTTACGTTGGTGATTGAAACGTTGGCAATGGTCATTCGTGGGGATCTTAATATATCAGCTCCAAAAGTGGGGTCAAAATTACATAAGATCTGTATGCAGGTGATGTTGTAATTTTCTTGACAAATCCACCCGTCTCAGTGCCTTGCCTGATACAATGCATTCACGCGTTTGGCGCTTTTTCAGGATGTAAGATTAATTTCGCTAAATCAGAGGCTATGCCTATGGGTGGCCTTACGAAATAATTGGCTCTTGAGAGTGACTATAGATTCGCATTTAGGTGGTCACAGGGGGGTTTTGTGTATTTAGGCATATTCATTACTCCAGTTCTGGATTGGCTGTTCAAAGCCAATTTTACTCAATTATTTGAAAAAATTAAACAAGATCTCCAAAGATGGGAGGCACATCCAGTCTCATGGTTGAGTCGGATAGCGCTTATTAAGATGAATATTCTCTCTCGGTTGCTACACCCTATACGGATGTTCCCCCTGATTTTCAATAAGTAAACGCTGAAAAGACCGAACAGTTGGTTCAGCTCCTTTATCTGGCACCGTAAAAGGCCGCTTATTAAATTAGCCAAACTGCAGTTGCCTCACAGATTGGAGGGAGTAGATCTTCTGGACATTAAAAATTAACAATTAAGCTCGTTTTAAACTTCATAAGTGATTAGGTTTGTGGGGACCCTCTTTCAATATGGCTAGATATCGAAGTCTCCCAGGCAAGGTGCCCCCTTACCAGTTTGCTGTTTTTGGACAAATTGAGGACAGTTATGTCATATTGCCATAACCCAATAGTCATCAATACTGTTAAAGCATGGCGGGCAATTCGGCAGAGGGAAGGTAATATTGGCAAAACATCTTTATTTACTCCTTTAGTGGGTATGCCGAGTTTTCAACCAGGTATGATCGATTCAGGATTTAAACGTTGGGAAGCGAGGGGTATATCTTGCATTGCCGATTTATTTGAGGGAGATGTAATGATGTCTTTCTATCAGTTAGTACGGAAGTACGAGTTACCTAACATAGACCTCTTTGGGTTTTTTTTCAAGTTAGGGATTTATTCAAAAAAGACCTCACTTTTGACTGATCCCTACAAATCTGACATAGAAAGCGGGGTACTAAGGGCTAAGTTTACACTCTCTGTCAGGACTCTATATAACCAATTGGGGGGTGCCACCTCTTAACGAGTCTGATCAACTCTGCAAGACGCGGGAAAGAGAGCTGGGTTTTGAAGTTTCCTCAGAGGCATGGGAGGATATTTGGGAGAATGCAAGGAAGATATCAATTTTCAATAGGACCCGTGCATTACAGTTGCAAATTCTCCACAGGGTCCACTTAGCCCAGACCGTATGTCAAAATTTAAACTGGGAACATCTTCAGCATGTCCCAAGTGCCAGGTCTGTCCGGGTATTCTTACCGATTGTCTTTGGTCGTGTGACAGACTTCAAACATATTGGAGCGCTGTGGTGGGTGCAATGGAGAAGATTTTAGGTGTAGGGGTGGAGAGGACCCTATTTCGCTCCTTTTCGGCCTACCTATTGCATTTCCTGCAGACTTGCATGAGGAAAATCTTTTCAATATTCTTACATTCTGTGCAAAGAAGAATATCTTGCTACATTAGATATCAGAACCTCCCCCCCCCCACACACACCCCCCACCCCCTCCCAGGCCTGTCAGGTTGGCGGAAGATTGTTATAGAACATAGAACATTGAACAATACAGCACAGAACAGGCCCTTTGGCCCACGATGTTGTGCCGAACCTCTAACCTAGATTAAGCACCCATCCATGTACCTATCAAAATGCCGCTTAAAGGTCGCCAATGATTCTGACTCTACCACTCCCACGGGCAGCGCATTCCGTGCCCCCACCACTCTCTGGGTAAAGAACCCACCCCTGACCTCTCCCCTATACCTTCCACCCTTCACCTTAAATTTATGTCCCCTTGTAACACTCTGTTGTACCCAGGGAAAAAGTTTCTGACTGTCTACTCTATCTATTCCTCTGATCATCTTATAAACCTCTATCAAGTCACCCCTCATCCTTCGCCGTTCCAACGAGAAAAGGCCCGAGAACTCTCAACCTATCCTCGTACGACCTACTCTCCATTCCAGGCAACATCCTGGTAAATCTTCTCTGCACCCTCTCCAAAGCTTCCACATCTTTCCTAAAGTGAGGCGACCAGAACTGCACACAGTACTCCAACTGTGGCCTAACCAAAGTCCTGTACAGCTGCAACATCACTTCACGACTCTTGAATTCAATCCCTCTGCTAATGAACGATAATACTCCATAGGCCTTCTTACAAACTCTATCCACCTGAGTGGCAACCTTCAAAGATCTATGTACATAGACCCCAAGATCCCTCTGTTCCTCCACCTGAGCATATGGAGCATATTCCCCTGGATTTTCTCACAAACATGGTACATCACAAAACTGAAAATTTTTGCAATATATGGCAACCCTTTTTGTAATACCTGGACATGGATTTATCTGCCACACTAACAAGGGCTTTTATATAGCCGTAACGATTGTGTTTCTAGATTCCAATATTCAGGGAGGAGGAACTGTGAATGTATGAGTGATTTGTTTGGCTGAGCATGGTTAACACTATTTATTTGTTTGTTGCTAAGTATTTATTTAGTTAGTTAAATAGCTAGTTTCAGTTTTTTAAAAATTTTATACTTCTCTATATATGTTTATTCATTCGTACATAAGGGTGGGTTGGGGAATTTTTTATTATTTGTGTTTAGTTTTGTACTATTTTTGTAATGTTTTCAATTGCATTGTTTTGTATTAGTTGTAATATTTAAGAATCTATTTTCTGTTAATAAAAATGTATTATATTAAAAAAATCTGCCACTCTTCCGCCCAACTCTTCAGTCTATCTATATCTTCCTGTATTCTCTGACAGTCCCTTGTGCTTTCTGCTACTCCAACAATCTTCGTGTCATTTGCAAACTTGCAAATCATAGCAAAAGTGCCTTTTCCAGATCATTTCTATATATTACAAACAGTGTCCCCAACACTGGCCCTTGTGGAACACCACTAGTCACCTTTCTCCATTTTGAGGAACTCCCTTCAACTACTACTCTCCATCTCCTGTTTCTCAACCAGTTCTTTATCCACTTAGCTAGAACACCATGCAAACCATATGACTTCAATTTCTCCATTAGTCTACCATGGGGAACACGTGTGTGTGTGTGTGTGTGTGTGTGTGTGTGTGTGTGTGTGTGTGTGGATTCTTTATTTGCAATATGCAAACCGTTTGCCATTCAACTTTCCGTCATAGACTGAGTAACATTTCTCTGGGTCATAAACGTGCTATTTCAGCTGATTAAAGAAACTACCCTGACTTGTTCCAAAAACTGACCCTGACCCAGTCTGTGACCAATACCATCGGCCATATCACCGACCTGCTGACATTTAACATTTGTTGTGAGCATTGGAAGAGTGGGACTAGAAAAGGAAACAGTGACCCCAAAAGCCATGTCAGTGGTGGGTAAGTTGTTGGAGGAGATTATCCGGGACAGGATTTACAATCATTTGGGAAGGCAAGGGCTGATCGGAGTTGTCAACGTGGCTTTCTGCATAGGAAATCATGTCTCATTAATTTGATTGCGTTTTATGAAGAGGTGACAAAGAAGAGTGATGAAGGCAGTTTGGTGGACATTGTCTACATTGACCTCAGCAAGGTGTTCACAACATTCCGGTTGGTAGATAGGTTAGGAAGTTTCGGTCACATGCAATACAGAGGATGCTAGTCACAATTGACTTGAAGGAAGAGGGGTATTTTCCAGACTGGAATCTTGTGAATAGTAGTGTGCTGTAAGAATCAGTTGCGAGTTTTTTTGCATTTCATCATTTATATCAAGAATTTGGATGTGAATATTGGGGCCATATTTAGTAAGTTTACTGATGCAATGTGACTGGTCAAACTATTCGTTGTGAAGCAAAATACCATTTATTTTAACACGACAGATAAAATGAAGCCAAAGAAAGACGAATTTAGAATAAGGTAATTCTATTGGAAAAGTTAACAGAATAATAGATCTAGGAGCTATTACTAATGAACTGTTCAAATATCGGAAAATCGCATAAATACAGCCCCTGGAAGAAAGGAAAATGCAGACACAGAATGTCACAAACATTTCTCCAATCCAGGAATTAAAAACTGCATATAGAGGGAGTAGCAGCCTGGTGACATTCACTGAAGCTTCCAACTCTGTTGAGACCCCAATAGTTTCTGATGTTACTGAGAAACCAAAACCCAGAAATCCTAATCTGTGAGAGCTGGCCACACTCATTCAGGCTGCATTAAAATTAACCCAATGCCTCCCTAGCTGTTTACTCAAGTGGGCTTAACTAAACAGCTTGGAAACGGTCATTCAATCCCTCTCTGAAAAGAAATAAGGACAAAACAGCCTCTTAAAACTGCAGTATCATCACACTAATCACCACATCGAGCTGTTAAACTGGAACCAGAGGTAACCCAATCAGGCTCTTGGCCCTGTCCAAGCGGACAAGGAAGAAGCCATTCAGTCCCATGAGTCACTGACACAGGAACAGTAGGAGTCATTCAGCCCCTTGAGTCTCTTACACAGGAAAAAGAGGAGGCCAGTCAGCCCCTTGAGTCTCGTACACAGGGACAGGAGGACGCCATTCAGCCTCTTAAGTCACTTCCACAGCAACAGGATGAGGCCATTCAGCCCCCTCAGTCTCTTACACAGGAATAGGAGGAGGCTATTCAGCCCCTTAAGTCATTTATGCAGGAACAGGAGGAGGCCATTTCCCCCACAACTCATTTGCAAAGGGACAGAATGAGGTAGTTGATGCTGATTCCTGATGAATGGCTTATGCCCAAAACGTCAATCCTCCTGCTCCTCGGATGCTGCCTGACCTATTGTGCTTTTCCAGCAATCCACTGTCTACTCTGATCTCCAGCATCAGTAGAACTCACTGTCTCCTAATTGATGCTCTAATATGATGAACAAGTGGAGCAGAGGCTGCACAGACAGACTGCTCCACGTTGTTCCTCCTGGCTCCGTTGCTCATGATACACACGTGGGACTTTAACATGGTTTTCTAGCGTTGAGGAGGGAAGCCATATGTCTTGTGTGAAGTCTCAAGAAGGCATCTTCCTTCTCCGAGGAGCCAGCCTGGTGTTCTCTATGTAAGGCAGAAGTGGATGGGAATGGCTACCTGTTTCAGGAGGAAGGTATAGTGGCTGCTGTTGGGGATTGTGAGCAACATGGTATTCAGTACGGGCTCACACGCCGACTGCACAATAACGTAGGGAGAGTTAATGAAGGCATATAAACTATTAGGAAAGTCACGTTAGACTGATGAATGGACTCTCTAAGTTCAAATATTGCTAATCTTGTTCATGTTAATATTGTCTAGTGCATGTCCTGTGCAGTGTAACCTGTATGCCTTACTCTGTCCATATAACCTAGACTATACGGACTATAAGCTGGTGTTGTGTGATATTTAACTTTGTACACCCCAGTCCAACACCAGAATCTCGAATCATTACTCTGTTGATCTCGTCTCGTGCATGTCCTGTGCAGTGTAACCTGCATGCCTTACTCTGTCCAAGTCTACTTCCACCCTACGATCGACCTGACCATGCTCACTATGACCTGCCTCCAGTGCTCATAAACAAAGTGTTTCTCTGTACTGAGGTACACGTGACAAGAAATCAAACCAATCAATCCTGGTTAAAGTCTGGAATTTCTCACCCTATGAATGTCTCTTTTGGAAATAAGTGATCACTGCCATTCCTCGTGTTTCAGCGTCACCATTTCTTCGTCTCTCACAGGTCTACAGATTAAACACTCAGTTTCTTTACTCTATCCTCATGTTACCATCATCCGTGTCTGTGGTAAAGAGATCATTCCTTACAAAGTAGATCAAATCTGTACAGAGTGCCCCGAATGCTGTCTCAGCAAGGCTCAACACAGCAGGAAGATGCCTTTACTTATGTACACGAATCATCTTACAATGAAGGACAGCATACCATTGACAGCACCCATTACTTACACAGGGATAGATTTGGAGCAGTCAGCATAGACTTATGAGTGGGAGATCATGCTTCCCAAATTTGTTAGAGTTCTTTAATGAATTAACCAAGAAGGTTGATGAGGGCTGAGTGGGAGACGTAGGTTCAATGGCCTTTGATACGGTTCCACATGAAAGGCTGCTCTGGAAGCTCCGTCACGTAAAATTCTGGTGGAAATGGCCAAATGGCTTGATGGTAGGAAGCAGAGGGTTTAGTGGAGGTATGCTTGTCAGACCAGAGGCTGGGTGCATGGCTGTTTGTGATCTATGATTTGGTTGAGAATGTGCAAAGCTTGATTTGTACGTTTGCAAATGACACTAAAATAAGTGGTATCGTGATCAGTGAGGTAGTTTAACAGATATTGCAACAAGACTTTAATCACGTGGGGAAGTGGGCCGAGAAATCGCAAATGGAATTCAATATTTTTGTGTCAGGTCTTGCATTTTGGAAACTCAAATCAAGGTAAGTGTTTCATGGTGAATAGGAGGGTGTTTAGGGGTGTAGTGGGCAAAAAGACCCTGGCGTTCAGCTGCACAGTTCTCTAAGAGTTGAGTCACAGGTAGACAGTGCAGTGAAGAAAGCTTTTGGCACACTGGCCTTCAGCAATCAGGGCATTGAGTGTAGAATTTGGAAATTTATGTTGCAGTTACCGGGACTTTGATAAGGCCGCACTTGGAGCATTGTGTTCTGTTTTTGTCACGTTGTTTTAGAGAGAATGTCATGAAATTAGATATAGCGCGGAAGAAATTTCCAAGGACGTTGCCAGGACCCAACGGTCTGAGTTATAGGGAGAGGTTGGGCAAGGTCGGACTTTTTCTTTAGAGTGTTGGAGACTGAGGGGGGACCTTATAGAGCTGTATAAGATCACGAGGGGTATGGATAGGGTAAATGTTCTCAGTCTTTTTCCAAGTTTTAGAGAATCGAGGATTAGAGAGGATCAGTTTAAGGTTAGAGTGGAAGGAATAAAAGGGAGCCTGAGGGGCCACTTCTATACACAGAGGATGGTACGTGGATGAACTGCTCGCAGATGTTGTTGAAGGGGGTATATTAACAAAATTTAAAAAGCATTTGCATAAATATGTAGATAGGAAAGGACTACAAGGATGTGGGCCAACTGCAATGAAATGGGGTGAGCGTGGATGGGCATTTACAAGGTGGAGTCGAACCCCTCTGTTAGTTATAACCAACACACAGAAAAGCTCGCCTCGACTCATAATCTTTTAAAATATGAGTGACACAAATCTCCTACATTCTACAATTTAAACAAAAATTAACAAGTTAGTTTCATTACTGTAATAGTGAACACTAAACAACAACTATTCACAAATGTATGCTTCTCTTTTCTTAACTACTTACTATCTGCATTCAACTCTGTAAAAATATGCTCTTCCAACAACCCAAATATTAAACATTACAATTTTAAGACCAGACAGTCTCTATCTTCCCCGCTGAGTTCACTCTTCCAGCTGCTGATCTCCCTGGGTCATGTTTTTTTTTACTGCAAGTAGGTTGGACATGTACATGCATCTTTGGTAGAGAGTGTTTGAGATGGCCAGTTAGCACTCCTGCTCTGCAGCAGTTACTCTGCTGTTGGATGGCAGTGGCTCTCCCTTCAGTGTTCAAAATGCTGGCTTTATATACTCCCCATCATACAATCATTCTCATAATTTGATTGCTTTCCAGGTGTCCAAGCAATAATATTCAAATTCAGTTGGCTTTTATTAACCTGAGCGTTATTTAAACTCTTTGCTTGCATTTGAATTGCTGTCAGAACAGCAACCAAAACTCAGGTATCCATTTACCAGCTAATTGTGACATGTGGAACAGCCTGACCTTTAGCTGGCATCTGTGGCTGTACTTTCTATTCAGCAAAACCCGTTCTGTTTTAAAGTGACCAGACAAGCTTTCGGCTTCATAACACCTCCTCACTTCAGAAAAGAAAATGAACCATCAGAATGAAAATATGGCATCAATTATTTTCCTCTAATTCTTAATCCCATTATTATGAAATACAAAAGTATTAATCTCAGTTATACCATTCATATTAATCTGTACACCTATATAACACTGGAATAAGTCAGATTTTATCTAAACGTTTTCCTTTAAATCTGCGATAACACATCTGCTATCACATTTTAGTACGCACAACATGTACATTTTGTAAGTTTAAAGCCAGTAACATAAGACTGCAACGAAATAGTCTCACATCCTAATCTTTAAATATTCCTAAAAATGCGAGAGCTTTGTCGTTGTCCACAATCATCTCCGACAATTTGTTTGTCCTATAAACATTAAAATATTGTCAGTCCAGTGCGAAACTTAATCATTCTTTTTCAATAATGGAGACGTTGTATTTTTTCTGGTGGACATTGATATTTTTTGACAAGTAGCCAACTGACAATTCAATTCCATCATCTTTCTGTATCAATACATCTCCAAGCCCTATATACTGAGCATCAAGCACAATTTTCAATTTATTTTTCAAAATATTTGGTGTAGCTCTAACGGTGAGAGTGAGTGACAGAGTGTCAGTTCCAGGAATGCAGTTTGTTCTTGGGAACGATTTAACAGGATCCAAGGTGGGAGAGGCACTCCCTGTGATGGAGAAGTCAAAGGAAGACTAGGGAACTGGGGAATTGAAAGAAAATTACTCAGGAGTTTTTCCAGACTGTGTATTAACAAGATCCCACTGTCATAAGTTACAGCAGGAAGGAAAAATAAAAGAAAAAGACAAAGGAGTTGATGTTCAGTTAACTGACCCCCTGTTTGCTGTAACGGTGCAGAAAAATTCCTCAACTGGCAGAGGGTCAGGCAGGGGTGGGAAATCGTCAAAGTTTCAGAGTTTATATCTGCCACTTGCTTTACTCAATGATGTGCCCTTTTCGGGTGCTGTTTAGACAATTCACCTACTTCAAATAATCTCTCCCTCAACTCACATACATAATCCATTTGTGAGATCTCTGACTTCGGTCCTGTCAATTTATATTTAATTTATTTCAAGGACCTCTCACTTCATGTACGAATATTAACTCAAAGGAAGTAAACTGAGTAGATTTATTTGGGGCATGTCCGATGGCAAGCAATTGAATGGAACCCTTTATCACAATCATTCAGGCAATCTTGATATTACGCTGTTAACATGGTCTTCAGCGTTTGATGCTAATTTTCCAAGGCTCACCGGGATTCAGGATGGTATACACTTGATTTGAAGTGCTGTATTCCTAAGCTATCCATCACTTCTTAAAAGAGCTGAGCGGTAAAATGAGACCCTTGATCTGACTGAATCTCACTGCGAAACCCACAGTGAGTAAAGAAAGCTACCAACTCCTCCACCTCCCTTTTTTGCCTTAACACTCCATAATGGAATTGCCTCTGGAAATCTGGGAGACACATTCATTATCGACATTAAATATTAGTTTCAACTTTTATTTTAGAAAGAGGAGCTACACAATTAATCACAACGTACGGGAAATGTTCTTCGAATGCAGGAATTGACAACAAAGGTGCTGGTTTTATTACTGCCTGTGACCTACGACCATTTGGCATGTATGACATCTAGAACAAAAAATAACCACGTCCTTGTGCAGTGCAGGCCAATAGAAATGCTTATGTACCTTAGCCCGAGTCTTCTGTACACCTAGGTGACCGCCTGCAGTTAGTTCATGTGCTACCCATAACACTGTATGCTATCCGTAACACTATATGCTACCGGTAACACAATCTGTTGCAGTTCAGCCCATGTCTCTTCCGCACTAAACTATTGTGGATTCTATTTCAATTTTAGGATTTTATCTTTAAGTTAGTAACGTTCGACAATATATTCTGATTCATTTTCTCTCTGTGTGTGTATGTGTAAGTGTGTGTATATCTCTGTTGTAAGTACATTAGCCTTTCAGGACAAAACACCTCTGCCTGACCCTCTGCCTCTTCAGGTATTTTTATGCACAGTTACATCAAACAGCATGTCACTTAACTGAACATCAACTCCTGTGTCTTTTTATTTTGTTTTTCCTTCCTGCTGTAACTTATGGCAGTGGGATCTTGTTACCACACTGTCTGGAAAAAAATCTGAGTATTTTTCTTTCAATTCCCCAGTTCCATAGTCTTCCTTTGACTTCTCCACCACAGGGTTTCCTCTCCCACCTTGGATCCTGTTAAATCGTTCCCAAGAACAAACTGCATTCCTGGAACGAACACTCTGTCATTCACTCACCGTTACTTCGCAAATCTTGATTTGGCACTCCAACCTGATGTCACACAAGGGAATGCTTAATTTCTGTCCCCATTCCACAAGTTATCATGCTCTTGAGTAACATGTCAGAAAGAGTGAAAATACTTCCATCTCTTATTATTAGAGCGGGAGAGACAGTGAGGACTTCAGATGCTGGAGATCAGAGTTGAAAAGTGTGGGGCTGGAAAAGCACAGCTTATCAGCAGCAGCTGAGGGGCAGGAGAATCGACATTTCAGGCAAAAGCCCTTCATCAGGAAAGTGGGGCGTAAGGGAGGGGGAAGAGTTTGAGAAATAAATAGAAGGGTGGAAGGGAGCTTGGAAGGCGATAGGTAGATGCAGGTTGGGATAGGTCGAAGAGGATGGTGAAGTGGATAGGTGGTAGGACAGCTGGAACTCTCAAACTATACCGCATCAACATCGACATAACCAATTTCCAATTCTCCCATTCCCCAGCTTCATCCCAGATCCAACCGTTCAACTTAGTACTGCCCTCTTGAACTGTCTTAATTGTCCATCTTCCTTCCCACCTATCCAGTCCACCCTCCCTTCCGACATATCACTATCACTCCCATCTACATCTTCCTTTCGCCCTCCCAGTGACCCTCCTGCCAGACTAGCTCCTCTCCTCCGATTTATCTTTCAGCCCTCTTGTCCGCCGCCACATTCCTGACGATGGGTTTATGCCTGATATGTCGATTGTCCTGCTCTTCGGATGCTGCAAGATCTGTTGTGCTTTTCCAGTGTCCCAACTTCTCAACTTTTAGAGACTGAGCAGATCCTGTATCTCACAATATTGTATCTGCTTGTCCTTCTCCCTCTGTTCTTTCTGAGTAAACTTCAACCACAGAGGCGTATTATTTATTGATATCAGGCACTGCCTCCATACACAGCCCCTGCCTCGGCTGTGCACTCTCCTGCAGCTCCTCGGCTCCAATTGGGGTCTCCTTTATCAGTTTCACTAATGACACTGGGCTTAGCCTCTTCCACACATCTTTTTCCAAAGTGCGTTCCTTCACTGCCCAGCGCTGTGTGTCCCAGCTTACTGGAGTGAAAACACCTTTCTCCCAGTCCCCTTCTTAAACCAACGGCACTGCAATTTTATGCTTTCCACTGCCTTATATTGAGAACACCTAAGGCCTTTCATCTCCTTTCAACCCCTTTGGGCTTCATTTTTCACCTCTGGTAAACTATTGTCAGTGTTCTCTACTGTTCGATTTGTAGTGTACGAACTCTCCTTCTCCCAGTTTCTATCTCTCACAGGATGAAATCCTCTCAGAAGCAAAATATCATCTCATGCACCAATGCATATTTACTTGCCATTTCTGCCGCGCTTCTCATTTCTTGAACTTTCTGTTCATTCAGATGAATTCTTACCATCTCTGGATGTGAGCATTTAAACTTCTCCAGCAGAATGATCTCCCTTCTAGCCTCACAGGTCTTATCCATTTTATAAGGCCAGCACCCATCTATCAAAATGACTGTGTTTAATTCTTTCAAATACAACATCAGCTTGCCCTGGAGCCATCTCTTTATTTATGAACCTCTGTCTATATGCTTCTAGTACCAATTCATAAGCACTCAAAATAGCCTGTTTGACATCTGCATAATCTCTTGACCCCTCATCTGACAGCGCTGCACATACCTCACTAGCTGTGCTCACCAGCTTAGTCTGAACTAGCATTACCCACAAGTTCACTTGACACGCCATCTGCCGAGCCATTTGTTTCAAAAAAAATTAAAGATTTTGACATTTTCTCAGCGAAATATGGCAATGTATTAACATAGCTGTATACATAGCTGTGGCATTCTCCCTTCATCTCCATCCTGTTAATTTAGCTTTCTTGTCTAATTCCCAACTTCTGAATTTCAAATTATCTCTCTCTTCTTCCTCTCTTTCTTCTCTCTCTCTGTTTCCGTCTCTTTCTTTATCTTCTAACTCCAGTTGCCATATTTGCAATTTAAGTTTTTTTCTAAATCTACAGCACTTGTCTGTTTCGCTGATACATCAAAGTGCGTGACCAACTCCATTACAATTTCAGCTTTCCTTTTCTCCTTGATTAAACCCAATTCCAAACTATTTGCTATTTCTAAAACATGTCCTTCTTTTGTCTTTCTAAACTTCCTTGGAAAATTTGAGAACCTCTTTAGTAATATTAATTAAAACCAAACACACAGAAAAGCTCACCTCACATGATAATCTGTTAAACTGTGAGCGACAGGGAACTCCTAAATTCCACTATTAAACGAAAAATAACAATTTATATGAATGCACGTTGGCTCGCTGAGCTTGAAGGTATGTTTTCAGACGTTTCATCACCATGGCTAGATAACATCATCAGTGAGAGTCTCTTCTGAAGCGCTGGTGCTTTTTTTCCCGCCTCTCTATTTATAGGTCTTGGTTTCTGAAAGGGGGTGATGTCATGTCCGGTTCTTTTGTTTTACAAGAGAAGTTCGATAGGATCTAAATTGATGCATTTATTGATGGACTTCTGGTTAGAATGCCATTCCTCTAAGAAGGTCCTTGCGCGTCTTAGTTATGCGTGTGCTTTGTCCCAGTCAAAGTGTGCCCTTCTTTGTCTGTATGTATGGAACATAATGATAATGGGTCATGTCTTTTGGTGGCAGATGGTGTTGATGTATCCTGGTAACACGACAACAGGACAGTTTCAAAGGTGGAAAAATGATTTTGTATACACTGTTTAATCAATGTGTGTGTGTGTGTGTGTGTGTGTGTGTGTGTGTGTGTGCAGATAATAACATGCTTCACATGTGCATAACACATTGCAAATGAACAGAGACACAGTTAACGAAAAGTAATGCATATGATGCATAAAATGTATAAAAACTTAAAACATTATTTGATGCTCATCTGACGTGATATGTTCCCGTTCTCTCAACGTTCCCTTCCTTTCTGGAATTTTCAACTCTAATCTCTCATTCTTATGTATGCTCCAAATTAGATTAGACTACTTACAGTGTGGAAACAGGCCCTTCTGCCCAACAAGTCCACACTGACCCGCAACCCCCCATTCCCCGACATTTGCCCCTTTACCTAACACTACGGGCAATTTAGCATGGCCAATTCACCTGGCCTGCACGTTTTTGGACTGGGGGAGGAAACCGGAGCACCGGAGGAAACCGGAGGAAACCCACGCAGACACAGTGAGAATGTGCAAACTCAACACAGTCAACCGCCTGAGTCGGGAATTGAACCCGGGTCTCTGGCGCTGTGAAGCAGCATTCCAACCACTGTGCCACTGTGCCGCCCACAAATTCTTGCTTCTCATATCCCAACTTATTTCAGTTAATCCCCTTTCCACTGAGTTAAATATATTGGTCTGCTGGGTTCTTTCCAAAGCTAGTGTCTGTCATATTATTCGAGATATATATTCTGGCATCAGACCCAGCATTTGAACATATTACTCTTTTGTACATGCACTGTACAAAGGACCACAGCATACAGGAATTGCCAAAATATTGGGGGATATTCATCTACTCTTTTCGATGATCTGGTTTTCTCATTTTGCACATTTCCTCATCTTTATTGTCTCTCTTTCTCTCTTTGTTGCTAGTTAAGAAATCTACACATTATTCTTCGCGTCCCTTCTCTCAAAACTCCTTCTTTCGCTTTATATCTATTGCTGACTTCTCGAAGTAATGTGATTATAATTGAGCAATGTAACTGCAAAGACATTCAGAAGGAGCTGACCAGAGTGAATTGCAAAGGGAGCCGAGCAGGGAAGATCATGGAGCAGCAAAGGCAGGAGTTTCTGTGAATATTCGGAGTATATCAGAAATTCATCGCAAAGAAGATTAAATATGCTCTTAGGAGGACAAGGCAGCCATGACCAATGCGGCATCAACCAAAAGAGGATACATACAATGTGCTGAAGATGATTGGGGATCCAGAGATGTCATTGGCTCTGAAATTACATCGGCTGGAATCACTGACACTATAGATTTCTTAATCAAGTTTAGGGAGCGAAACAGAGGGAAAGACATCCACTTTAAACACAGAAGATGGCATTACTAAAGGAAAATAAGATTCTGATGAATTAAATAATTGAATTAAAATCTGTAAATTTATTTTGGGGAATGTGTCAGTTTGGAAGCATGACCTGGGGAGAGACCCTCAGCAGAATGACAGTATGAAAATGGAAGTGTTTCCACATTATAAACCAGAGTAGGTCACTGAGTACAGGGCTGATGGGTGAATGGGTCTCGATGTGATCTATGGGACAGACAGCAGAATTGCATTGCAGATATTGCAGCTCAAAACTGCGTATTCATATAGTGCTGTAGAACACAGCAGAAGGAGAAGCAGACCTGCATTCAACCACAACCTGTAACTTTTAGCCTTGAATAACCTCCTCAGTTTGCTATTACCACCAACACCATCTGTGTTTCGGTAATTACTGTGGGTGAACATGTCAGGGTCAGAACCACGTGAACCTAAACCTGATGCTGATCCATTAAAGCTACCGCACTTGACTAACAGATCTGATCAAACCTCTGCAGTCCTGCCACATGCAGTCATAAATGGTGATGGACGATTAAACAAATAACTGGAGGAAAGGGATCCACAAATATCCCCATTCTAAATAATCGAACAGCCCTGCACAACAGTGTAAAAGGCAATGATGTAGTATCTGGACCATTCTCGGCTAGAAGTGTTGAGTGGATGATCCACTTCACCCTCCTCATGATGCTAGTCTTCTACCAAATTGATTTGATGCACGTGACATGAAGAAACAGCTGAACACAGCAGATACGTCAAAGGCAGTGGGCCCTGACACCATTCCTGCAAGAGGACTGAAGACTTGTGCTGCACAACAAGCCGTGTCCTTGGGAAGGCTGTTTAATTCCTGCTCCAACTCTGATATCTCCCTGGCAATGAGGAAATTTACTCAGCTATGTCCAGTCCCCTAAGAGGAAAATAATTACAAACTGATCATTTACCACCCCCTCAGTCCCATCACGACAGTCAAATTAGTGGGAGTTCTGTGCTGTCAGGCAGCACAGAAATAACCTGATCAGTGTGGTCTCTGATAGGTCCCCATGTGGAGATAGTGCTGTTGTGGAGGAGTCACTGGATTAATAATCCAGACCAGACTAATGCTCTGGCTGGTGGTAGAAGTTCAAAACAATTAATAACATATCGAGATGCACAATCTGGTGTCAGAAAAAGTGAGCTTGAAGTCAATGTCGATTGTAAACACCAATTTCCTTCTCCAATGTACTTTCCGGAAGTGAGTCTCCCGTGCTTTTCTGGTCTAGCCTAAAAGTGACTCCAGACACACAGACATGTGAGAAACTCTTCAATGGTCTCTGAATCGGCCAAACAAGACACTCTATTGTACCAAACTGTTGCGACTTCTTAAAGGATAAATCCGGACAGAACACCCAGCTCCAGCCTCGGTATCAGAAAAGGGAATGGGGAACACAATCCTGTCGACCCTGCAGAGACCTCCTTCCTAACATCTGAGATCTTATAACAACATTTACAGAACTTTCCCACAGACTGCACAGAAACACCGGGAAAGGAGTAGGTCATACAATATAATGATCCTTCCCCGTTCTAGTTCATGTTCAAGTATTTCCTCAATGCACATATCCCACTCAATGTACATTGAGTGATTAACCTTGGGAAGGTATAAAATAGGAAGTGCAGTAGTCCTTTTGGACGATGGAGTTTGCTATCCAATTCAATATAATGATGGCTGGCCCTTTATTTCCACACTGTGCTCTTGCTCTCTGCCCCACCCCATCTCTTTAGTGTCACAAAATCCTTATTTATATTCAGTGTCTTGGCTTGTAGGTGCGAGCACATTCCCCAGGTTCACTAATTTGTAAGTGCAGACATTTATTCTCATTTCATTGCAGAGTGCCTGCCTGTACATGATACTGTGGCCATTGTTTTAGACACCACAGCCTCGTGAATTATCACCCCTGCTTCCAATCTGTCTCACCCTGTCAGAGTTTTATATATTTCACTGAGATCTCCACACAATTTTGTTAGGCCCATGGACTAAAGGCCAAGTCGCCCCAAACTCTGCTCCCGCAACAAGCTTCTTATTCCAGAGATCAGTTTGGTCATCCTTCGCTACTCTCCCTCGATGTCAGGTTTTTCCTTTATTACGTACGAAGATCGAAACTGCCCACAATACTGCACAATGTTCGAGATGGGGGGTCTCCCCAAAGGCCTGCATAGCTGCAGTAAGACACCCTTACTCCTGGACTCAAAACTCCCTGAAATGAAGGGCAACACACCATTTATTTTCCTACCTGCTTTCTGTTCTTGCAATAATGTTTTCAGTGACTGGTTTACAGGGAGATCCAGATCATTTTCAGTTTTACAGCTCCCCACCCGGTGGGTATATGTGTACTGGTCAGCGTGCCAATGCCATTCTTAGTATTGACTTCTGGCTTCCGAACTCACTTCCCTACACGGGCCTAGGAGGTTTATGTAGAAGGTAACAATGAAAAGGAGCATACTCCCGTTTGTAGATCAACATGTTTCAAACAATCCCTTTTCAAACGATAGGCTGCTAATCAATATTGCCACCATCACCTCTCCTCACACTGCTCTCCAACTGCCATGTATTTGTGCATTCACTCCACTCGTCTCAGTCATCTTGGAACTTTTTAACGACTTCCTCATCCAAACACAATCGAACATTCTTTCGTGCTGTCAGCAGGCTGGGATATATTGTATTTAACTCACACAACTAAATGTTTAATGGGTAATGTGAACATCTGGGAACCAAGCACCGATACCTGTGATACTTCAGCAACCTTCCTCTGTTAAATAAAAAGATTTCTAAAATTTTCTTTATTTCATGAATCTGGGTGTGACTGGCTGGGCCAGAATTTATTGCCCATACCTAGTTGCCCTTGAGAAGGTGGTGAGTTGCCTTATTGAACTGCTGAAGTCCACCTGCTGTGGTTGACCTCCAATACCATTAGGATGGAATTCCAGAATTCTGACCCAACGACAGTGAAGGAACGATGATATATTTCCAAGTCAGGGTGATGAATGGCTTGGAGGGGAACTTGTAGATGTTCCTTTACATCTACTGCCCTAGTCCTTCTAGATAGACGTGGTCGTGTGCTGGGAAGATGGTATCTGAGGATATTTGGTGAATCATTTCAGTGCAGCTTGTAGATCGTAAAACATTCCTGCTGCTGAGTGTTGATGGTGGAGCATTGTGGATGAAGTGAAAGACAAACTGGCTGCTATGTCCAGGATGGTATCATGCTTCTTGAGTGTTGTTGGGGATGCACTCATCCAGGCAAACAGGGAGTATCCTATTACACTTCTGACTTATGCATTGTATTTGATGGACAGGCTTTTGGAAGTCAGAATGTGAGTAACTCGCCGCAGTAGTCATCGGTTCCGATCTGCTCTTGTAGTTACTGTGTTTATGTGGCGAGTGCAGTGAGTTTCTGAGCAATGATTACCCCCCCAGGAGTTTGATACTGGGGTATTCAGTGATGGTAACACCGTTGAATGCCAAGGGTCAGTGGTTAGATTGCATTTTATTGGCGATGGTCACGGTCTGGCATTTGTGTGGCGTCAACATTAATTGTCACTTGTCAGCCTAGATACTTTTGCATTTGGACATGGATTGCTTCAGTATCTGAGGAGCCACAAATGTTGCTGAACATTGTGCAATCAATGGCGACCATCCCCACTTCTGACCTTATAATAGAGGCAAGCCATTGATGATGCAGCCCTGAAGATGCTTGGGCCGAGGCCACTGCCCGAAGGATTCCTACAGACTTGACCTGGAGCTGAGTTGACTGACCTTCATCAGCCATGACTACCTTCCTACGTGTCAGGTATGATTCTAACCAGTGGAGAGTTTGACCCTGATACCTATTGATTCCAGCGTTGCTAAGGCCACTTGATGCCACATTTGGTCGAAGGCAGCCTTAATTTAAAGCCCTGTCAATATCACTCCACCTCTGGAATTCAGCTCTTTGGTCCATGTTTGAGGTAATGAGTTAGGGGGCTGAGTGGCCCTGGTGGAGCCCAAACTGGGCGTCATTGAACAGTTCATTGCTGAGGAGGTGTTGCTTGAAAACACTGACACCTTCCATCACTTTACTGATGATTGAGCGTAGACTGATGGGTTGGTAATTGGCTGGATTGGATTTGTTCTGCTTTTTATGTATAGGAGCTACTTGAGTACTTTTCCACGCAATCGGGTAAATGTCGTTGTTGTAACTATATTGGAACAGCTTGGCTAGGGAAGTGGCAAGTTCTAGAGCATAAGTTTTCTGTACTGTTGCCAGAATATAGTCAGGGTATGCACCCTTTGAAGTATCCAGTGTCTACAACCGTTTCTGGATATCGCGTGGACTGAATGGAATTGCTGATGACTGGTAACTGAATTACTGAGGAACACTGAAGGAGGCCAAGATGGATCATCCACTCAGCATTTCTGACTGAAGGTTGTTGCGAATGCATCAACCTTATCTTTTGCACTGAAGTGCTGGGCTATTGCATCATTGAGGATGGGGATACTCGTGGTATCTCTTCCTCCAATGACTTGTTTAATTGTCCCTACCGTTTCTCGACGAGATGTCGAAGAACTGCAGAGCTTAGATCTGATCAATGGCTTGTGGGATCACATAGCTCTGTCCATTACTGACTTTTTGGTGCACAAGGTGTCCTGTTTGGCGGTTTCGTCAGGCTGACACCTCATTTTCAGGTATGCCTGGTGCTGCTCCCATCCTGCACACTCCATTGAACCAGGGTTGATCGTCTGGCTTGATGGTAATTGTTGCAAGGGGGATAAGCCAGGCCATGAGGTTGTGCGGGAGTACAATTCTGCCGCTACTGATGACCCACAACACCTTATGGAAACCCAGAATTGAACTGCTGGATCTGTTCGAAATCTGTGCTGTTTAGAATGGTGATAGTGCCACCCAATATGATGGAGGCTATTCTCAATGTGAAGGTGTGACTTTTTTTCCACAATGACTATGCGATGGTCACTCTTAACGATACTGTCATGGGCAGATACTGCTGCAACAGGCAGGTTAGTAAGGATGTGGTCAAATATGTCTCTTCCCTCTTGTTAGTTCCTTCACCAACTGCGGCAGACACGGTCTAGCAGTTATATCCTTTAGAACCTGACCTTTTCGATCAGTAATGATGCAGCTAAGCCACACTTGGTGATGGACATTGAAATCCCCCACCCAGAGTACATTTTGCTTCCTCCAAGTGTTGGTCAGCATGGAGGAGTACTGACTCATCAGTTAAGAGATGCTGGTACATGGTTATCAGCAGGAGGTTTTCTTTCCCATGGGTTAACTAACACCATTAGACTTCATGGGATATGGAGTCACTGTTGAGGAGTCCCAGAGCAATTCCCTTCCAACTGTGTCCCACTGCGCCGCCACTTCTGCTGTGTCTATCCTGCTGGTGAGACAGGGGATATCAGGGGAAGATGATGGGTTGTCTGGGACATAGTCATACTCACAGAATCATACCTTTCAGACAATGTCAGGCTATTGCTTGACGAGTCTGTTTATTTCTATTCACTGTTTCCTGCCAGCTGTCCCATTATAGAAACGTGGCCATATATTCGCCCAATTCACTCAGATTTTAGTTTGCAAACTAGCTGTACCAAAACTTTTCTGAAAATCCAAATACTTGTCTCCCAGTCCGTTTCTCAAACATAATTCCCATTTCATAAATCCATGTTACTGTTGTCTATGGCCATTACTATCACTCCCAATAACTTCTCCTAAATCTTTTACTTACTTTGTTCTACGATCCATGTACTAGAACCATTTTCCACAGCCGACTTAGGTTTCCTAGTATTGTTAGAAGGTTCTGTGAAGACAGACCTGAAGTAGCTGTTTCAAGGTTCTGCCATTTCCCTGTTCCCCATTGCCCATTCTCTGGTTTCAGATTGTAAGGAAGCTGCACTTGTTTTCTCATACTTCTCACATTGACATGATTTGACAAGCTATTCCAGTTCACTCTTATTCCCCTTGTGCATATACTCTTCAGGAACTCATCATTTCCTACCTTAGGCTACTCAATAATTGACCTTCCACACCATACACTCACAGGAGCATAGACCAACAGAAATATAGCAAGATCTATATTAGTCCTACTTTCCAACACCAGGCCCATAGCAGGGAATGTTATGACAATTCCAAGTGCTCGTCCAAGGACCTTTTCATGATTGTGAGGTTACCTGTGATAACTCACCTTTCAGGAAGTGCATTCCAGACCCCAACAGCAGCTGGGTGAAGAACAATCCTCAAATTCTCTCTAATCCTCAATCCCTTCACTTTAAAAGTGTGCTCGCTTATTCTCGACTCTCTGACTAAAAGGAACAGCTGCAGTCTATCCACCCATGTCCATTCCATGTGTAATCTTAACCTTCTGAATCACATCCCCCTCAGCCTTCTCTTCTCCAGTATAAACAACCTGTGCTTATCCAGCCTCTCTCCATAGGTGATATGCTCCATCCCAGGGAACATCCTGGTGAATCTCCTCTGCATAACATCCAGTGCAATCATACCCTTCCTTTTATGTGGCTTCCAGAGCTACATATAGTACTCCATCTTGGCCTAACCAAAGCTCCGTATAGCTCTTATAATCTACGCCCCGATTAATAAATGGTACACCCAACGTCCACAATCACTAGTCCATTACGCTGCTCAGTCCCATTCAGTGATGTGTGGAGAAGCACCCTCTGAGCTTCCCATTGTGCTGCCATTCATTGAGTCCACCCATTTCTGGTTCCTTCTTCCAAAGTGCATCACCTCATATTTATCAGTGTTACGTTCCATCTGCCATTGATCTGACTATCTGACTGTTCCATCTGTATCTTCCTGTAACATAAGACCTTTCCCCTCACTGCCAACCAACCGGGCAAATGCAAACTTGCTTATCACAATCCCCACCCCCTTCACCTACCTCCTTCATTCACATCTGCATCATTTATGAATAGCACAAATAACAAGGGACGCAGCACTGACCCCTGTGGTGCACTGGTCTCCAGTCACACAAACAGACTTCTCTCACCACCCTCTGTCTTCTGCCACTAAGAAAGTTTTCATTGTAACTTGTCACGTTATCATTGATTCATGAGGTTTTACTTCATTTTAATGTTTCCCATATGTGGCTTTGTCACAGGCCTTGCTGCAAAACTAAATAAGCGACCTGCTGAAACTAATTCAATCAAATTCATTAGATGTTACTTCCTTGTGATAAAATCATGATGATTATCCTGATCAAACCTTGCTACTAAGATTGCAGTACAATTTATCCTTCTGTATTTTCTCCAGTAGTTTCTTTAATAGTGATCTCCTACTCGCGCTTCTACAGAACCCTGGTCTATCTCTACCACCCATACTGTGAAGTTAAAACTCACACAACACCACGTTATAGTCAAACAGGTTTAATTGGAAGCACACTAGCTTTCGGAGTGTCGCTCCTTCATCAGGTGATTGTGGAGGACACAATTGCAAGGCACAGAATTTATAGCAAAAATTTACAGTGTGACGTAACTGAAATTATCCATTGAAAAATACCTTGATTATCTGTTGAGTCTTTCATCTGTTCGAATACCATGATAATTTCACTTCTTTCGTGTGTAAATCAAAAAACCTTTCTTTAAAAGTTGCATTCTCAATTTAAATGTAACAATTGGTGTTAGCTAGACAAAACGTCGAAGGTGTTAGCCCCTGTGTTCTCTAAACAATGATGTTTAGATAGATTCTAATCTAAAAAATGAGATAACAGAGTTTTACATTAATTCATGAAGTTTTCGAACCAAGTACAATATAACTCTACAAGTACAAATACACCCCACAAAATATATGTGTTCGTGTGGATTTTTGTGACTGTCTGTCTGGGTTGGGGGTTGTGAGTGTGTGAGACAGTGTTTTCGTGTGCGTATTGAATGTTGAGTGTCTTAAGCATGTGTTAATGTGGGAGTGTGTGTGTGTCTGGGGTGGAGGTTGTGAGCGTCTGTGAAAGAGAGGGTATATGTGTGCGTGCATGAATGTAGAGTGGTCTAAGGCTCTGTGATAATGCATGTCTGAGTTTTGGAGTGTGTGTGTCTGTAAGAGTGTGTGTATGTCCGTGTGTATATGTGTGTATAGGAGTGACTCTGTGTGTGTGTGTGTGTGTGTGTGTGTGTGTGTGCGTGTGTGTGTGTGTGTGTGTGTGTGTGTGTGTGTGTGTGTGTATACAGTGCAATGGTCGTCACCTGTAGTGTGACATGAACCCTAGGTCCCGGTTGAGGCCCTCCCTATGGGTATGGAACTTAGCTATCAGCCTCTGCTCGGCCACTTTTCGCTGTTGCCTGTGCCGATGTCCGCCTTGGAGGATGGTCACCCGAAGGTCCGAGGTCAAATGTCTTGGACCACTGAAGTGTTTCCCAACTAGGAGGGAACCCTCCTGTCTGTTGATTGTTGTGCGGTACCCATTCATCTCTTTGTTGTAGCCTTTGCTGGGTTTCCCCAATATACCATGCCTCTGGGCATCCTTGCCTGCAACGTATAAGATAGACAACGTTGGCTGAGTCACATGAGTACCTGCTATGTACAAGGTGGGAGATGTCCCCACGTGTAATGGTGGTATCCATGTCCACACTCTGACACGTCTTGCAGCCCCTACCATGACAGGGTTATATGGAGTTGTCCTGAGAGCCGGGCAGCGTGTTATGAACAATGATCTGTTTGAGGTTTGGTGGTTACTTAAAAGGAAGCAGTAGAGGTGTGGGGAAGGTCTTGGCGAGGTGCTCATCCTCATTGATAATGTGTTGCAGGTCACGAAGAACATGGCGTAGCTTTTCAGCTCCTGGGAAGTACTGAACAACGAAGGGTACCCTGTCAGTTGCAGCACATGTCTGTCTCCCGAGGAGGTCATTACTGTTCCTTGCTGTGGCAACCGACAGGATACCCTACGTTCTTCAGAAAATTACGCCATGTTCTTTGTGACCTGCAACACATTATCAATGAGGACGAGCATCTCACCAAGACCTTCCCCACACCTCCACTACTTGCCTTTAAACAACTGCCAAACCTCAAACAGATCATTGTTCATAGCAAGCTGCCCAGCTTTCAGGAAATCTACATAAAACCCTATCAAGGTATGCGCTGCAAGACATGTTAGAGTGTGGACATGGATATCACCATTACATGTGAAGACACCTCCCACTATGTACGTGGCAGGTGCTCATGTGACTCAGCCAACATTGTCTATCTTATGCGTTGCAGGCAAGGATGCCCTGAAGCATGGTACATTTGGGAAACCGAGCAAAGGCTACGGCAAAGTATGAATGGGCACCACACAACAATCACCAGGTAGGAGGGTTCCCTCCCAGTTGGGGAACACTTCAGTGGTCCAGGAAATTTGACCTCGGACTTTCGGGTGACCATCCTCCAAGGTGGACATCGGGATAGGCAGCGGTGAAAAGTGGTCAAGCAGAGGCTGATAGCTAAGTTCGGTACCCATAGGGAGGGCCTCAACCTTAGGTTCATGTTACACTACAGGTGACCACCATTGCACTATACACACACAGACACACACACAGAGTCACTGCTATACACACACATGCACATGGACACACGGACAGATACGCACACAGACACTCACAGACACCCTTACAGACACACACACTCCAACATTCGCACATTCATCCTCTCAGAGACTTAGACCACTCTACACTCACGACACACACACATACACGCTCTCTCACACTCACAACCCCCGATCCAAACAGACACACACACACACACACAGACAGATACAAAGACCCATCTGCACACATATATATTGTGGGGTGAATTTTTACTTGCAGAGTTACATTGTAATTTGCTCATAAACTACATGAATACAGTCAAACTCTGTCATCTGAGTTTTTAGATTAGAATTGATCGAAACATCATGGCATAGACAGAGACCACAGGGCACTAACACCTTCGACATATTGTGTAACTAACCCAATTGTTACAGTTAACCTGAGAATGCAACTTTAACAAAAAGGTTTTTTGATTTACACACGAAAGAAGTGAAACTATCGTGGTATTCGAACAGATGAAAGACTCAGCAGAATACAATCAAGGTATTTTTTAATGAGTAATTTCAGTTATGTCACACTGTAAATCTTTGCCATAAATTCTGTGCCTTACAATTTTTTCCTCGACAATCACCTGATGAAGTTGCTGCTCTCCAAAGGCTAGTGTGCTTCCAAATAAACCTGTTCGACTATAACCTGGTGTTGTGTGATTTTTAACTTTGGACACCTCCGTCCAACACCGGCAGCTCCAAATCATGATTACTGTGAAGTGTAATCAAATTAGCTGTTTTCCAGTACCCTGGCACCTCCCCTATGGTCAGATTCTAAATAACATTAATGTTAGAGGTCATGTCGGCACATTATGAATACTCTTCCCAAGCATCATTGTGATATTTTCTCCAGATCTCCCGTTATGCATGTGGAGTAGAGAAGGACAATGATTTTAAATAATGCGGTGTATTTCCCCAGAGATACTAGACTGCTTTAACCTGGTTGGGAACGTTTCAGCAGGCTGGTGACATTTGTGCTGCCTCTGTACAGGATCATAGTGAGATCACATTGTAGTCGTGTGCACAGATTTATTCTACACAATGAAGGAAGGGTATTGTTACATTGTAAGGAGCTCAGAGATGATTACCACAACTGATTCCTGCAAGGAAGGTGTCTTAGGATGAAGATATGGCAGCAAAGTGGAACAGAGGCCGCAATTACATCAGCCATGATTGTATTCAATGGCGGAGCAGGTTCCAGGGGTTGGATTCCTGACTGATGCTCTCGTCCATATTCAGCCTTTCGACCGTGTTACACAGTAATGGGGGAGGACTGTGTATCAAACAGGAAAAAGGCACTCTGGATAAATCAGTCTTCATCAGTTTTACAGAACGTCACCAGTGGAGTCACACAGTGACCTGTGCTGGGTCCTTAACTGTTTACAATCGATATCAATGATCAGGACGATAGAACAGATATACAAATACTGAGTTTGGTGATATCGCTGGGATAAGCAAGAGATTAAATTATCAAGAGAGGGTGGAGAGTCTGCAAATAGATACAGAGAGTTAAAGGCAATGGATAATAGTTTGACAGGTGCAATATAACATAATATAATCTGGCATTTCATTTACCGGAATAATAGAAGGCAGTATGTTACTGAAATAGAGAGGGATTACAGGACTGAATGATACTGTGTACTGGGGGATTCACTCAGATCCGTTCAGACATGGGAGGTTTTGTCCATCCCTTATCGTCTGCTACCAGATACTCAAAGTGACCCCATTGCTCTCCGTACACATGGAATATTTTGATGTGGTTGGTTGGTGGTGGGGATGGTGTTTTTAAACGTGTATCCAGGGGACGGCCTTTATCCAAGATACATTCATTCCTTTTTACGTGGAGACCCGAAGACGATGGGAATGGCTGCCTGCTTCTGAAGGAAGAAACTGAGGCTGCTGTCAGGACAGGGGTATTCACCAACATGATGCCCTCTGCATGGGCACACTGTAACATTAATAGAGCGAGATCTACTTCAGTTCCTCTACCTCTCCCCATTGACACAGGTACTCCGCAGATGCCATGTACACTATCAGGAATCCCACGATACTGGTAAAATGAGAATAGCAGCAGCTCCCTGCTGAGGGAGAAACAATATATTTACCTCATCCACTATTTTTATCCTCTGTCTCCGAATGGTAACATTGATGTTGAGATACTGGGAGATGATGGATATGTCACACAGTCCTACCTGGAAAGGTCCGGGTCATCGAAGCTGAATGAAACATGACGCTAACAATCATTGACAGCACTATCCTCCCCCTGGTGTGAAGCTGCAGGCGATGGTGAAGGAGGTGACACTGATCTGTGACCAGCTCCTTGTTCAATCAGTGTCCCCTCACACTCTGCTCCTGGGTTAAGTGTCCCTTGGGAAGCTGGTCTTGGAAATCCCAGAGAGCATAAAGCAAATCCCTTTCCCCACACACACTCACTCCGTGGTTTCAGACCTTCCCCTCTCTGCAGCCTCTGCTCCATTTTTTGTTCATGTTACAGACGCAGATGCTTTAACTGCAGTTCCCATGCTCCATCCAAAGTTGGGTCACCAAATCCTCAGGTCTCCATGAATGTCTGAGGCAGCTCGCAACACAACCTCCAGCAAACCAACCCCAGCCCCTCCATTAACTTTTCAATAACAGGAGTCAGTCAGAAAACCCTCGGCTACAAGTGTTGTGGACCAGACCAGATCCCCACAAAATATTTTAAGAAGGCCGCTTGGACCCAAACCTTTCGTTATTTTGAATATAGATGGGAAGTGTGCCTTACAGATATGTTGTGACTGGTCAAACCAATCGAAATTAAGCAAAATATAATCTATTCAAATGTTTTAGTTAAAATACAATCAAAGAAAAGAACATTTTGGGATAGCTTATATGTTGGAACAGTTAAACAAACAATATATACCGTACCTTCTTAGGATACACTGTTTGGCACAAAGAGACATTAAAATACAGATTCTTACATGCAGTGTTCCGATCCAGGAGAAATTAACAGCACAGAGATCTCAGAGAGAAAGGCAGCTGGGGATCATGTATTGAAACTTCCAACCCTTCTTGGACCCAAACAGCTTCTGAATGCTGCAGCTAAAAACAAAACGAGGAAACCTGGTCTGGGAGAGCTGGCCACTGCCCTTCCATTGTTCCCACCGTTTTAACATAACATAAAGGTCTCTTCAGTTATTTACGTAAACTGTTTTCAATTCTTCAACGCTGTCTTTAAAACCTATCTTCAAAAATACCCAAGAGTAAATAACCTTTTTGCAGTGATAGTATCCTCACAACTCTGCCTTTAATAAAATGATCCAACAATATACAAAGTTGGATTTATTTTAGACCTCCTAATCTTCCTCTATTCGCAGACTGCGATGCATGTATATTACTTTGACTCTGAACATACAAACGTTCACAACTGGATTCGATTTCAGACATTTTACTCCTGCCACAGACTGTTTTCTGTCTTTCTTCATCCAAGTCTCCACAACGTGTCAAAACTTAGGTTTTCTCGCCCTGTCAACTGTATAATTTCAAACTGAATGGCGGAAATAATAAGCTCAATCGAAACAGACTGGTATTTCTCTACCTACACTTCTCCAAAAACTTTAAGTGATCACAATCAGTGATAAAGATTTGTCTCAGGTACGTTATTCGCAATGTAAATGCTGAAATGTTGTAACGCCACCACCAAGCTCAAGGTCTCCTGCCCCATTGTAGAATAAATCTGTTGATGTTTCCACTGGACGCTTCAACCACACATTACATAATGGAGCACTTCTCATCTCTCCAATAGTCCTTCTGAAAGACATAGCTCCTCATGTCTCAGTATAAAAGAATTACATCCTTCTGTACCTCTTAATGTTGTAACCTCTTTACCTGCTACTCCTGGCCTATGCCAATAAACCTTACTTTCACAGATACATGTTTGAAGAAGATCTCACACATTCTTCTCAACCTCTCAAAGAAACCAAACTTCGATCTCTGAACTCAATTATCATCATCAGCCATTTCAGCTTCTGATCTTGCCATTTTAACGATCTGCTCTTCCACACGATTTCTCACGACTGCAGGAAGTGAATTGTTGAACTTGTCCAAAATAAGAGTCTCTCTAAGAGCATCATAAGTTTGCTCTGTTTTTAATTCCCTTATCCACATTTCAAAATTACTTTGTTTGATCCTTTCAAACTCAATGTACGTTTAACCAGGGACACTATTTTAGAATCCTGAAACACTGTCTGTTGGCTTCTGGCACATGGTCATATACACTTCAGAAGGCTGTCTCCAACTCCTTATACTGGCCAGATACCTCCTCTGATAGGGATGCAAATACCTATCAGCTTCGTTTGAATCAAATAAATCCACATGGTCACTGGCCGCTGCATTTGTTTAAACACGTTCTGAAATGAAATTAAAAAGGCTCCCCCATCCTTCTCATCAAATTTAGATGATGCCTGGATGTATTTAAACAGAACCCCATTTGGCTACTATAGGGTTGCTCATCCTGACTATCCTCCTCATCCAGTCTAACGTCTACCTTCATCGCCACCGTCTATGTCAACTTTCCTCTCTAATTACTAACTTTTGAAGTTGAAACTCTGATTTTCTTCTCTCTTTTTCTCTCTTTCTTCTTCACTTCCTTTTCTTTTATTTCTGCTTTTGATCATAATTCAAACTAATTTAATTCCTTCTCATGTTCAAAGTGCCTCATTTGAAATTGAGTTCTAGCCGTTTCCAAAGATTCTGATGGCAGTTCCACCAAGTGTATTTGCCGAGCTATAGCTGCAATTATCTCTCACTTTCTCACAGACAAACGCAACCCCAACTCCAGCTTGCCTGCCAATTCCAACAGCTTTGCCTTCATTACCTTTTGTTAAACCCCCAACTTTACTCCTTCCACACCCAGAGAACTCTTAAGGACCGAAAGAATCTTTATACACAAAACACTGTTTAAACCAACCAAATTCAACATCCGGAACCAAAGACACTGACAACTACCATACGTGACCTTTGAACCCAATAATCTCCCAGTGCATACTCTCCAATGTCTGCATGAGATTATTTTGGATTCGCTGGTTTCCTCGCACAATCCAAAAATGTGCATGTTATGTGAATTGGCCATGCTAAATTGCCTGTAGTGTTAGGCGAAGGGGTAAATATAGGGGAATGGGTCTGGGTGGGTTGCGCTTCAGCGGGTCAGTTTAGACTTGTTGGGCCGAAGGGCCTGTTTCCACACTGTAAATAATACAATCTAATCTGAACACCCCTTGTCAAAAAAGAACATTAAGACATACATTCTTGCATACAGTTCTCCAATCCAGTAGGAAACAGTATCAAGAGAGGTTTCAGCGAGAATAGCATTGACGGATAACTTATTAAACTGCCAACCCTTCTGGGACCCGATGCGAGCTGGCCATTGTTCCTACTATTTATTATAAAATCTAAAAGCCTCATAAGTTATTTACTTGAGCCGTTTTCAGGGGGCAATTTTGTCTTTAAGACCTCTTACTAAAAAAAGGAGAGAATAACATTTTTTTTTAAAAAGGTGACAGCATTGTCACGTAATTTAGATGCCTGATCCTTTACTCAAGGGGCTTCCTTGTGTTAGTGATAGCAAGGTCACCTGAGTGGAGCAAACACAGGCACAGACCAAGTTACAAATTCTGAAACACGCCTGTCCATGGACCATCACATGGGACATACCGGGAAGTGAACAATATCCTGACACACCCCATTTCATTATTTCTGAGCGACACAATGCCAGCACTCGATACACTCGAGAGCCAACACCCAAGGCCAGGGAAAGATACAGAGGGACAGAGAGATTCATAGCAAAGACAGAAAGAGACAGTTAATTAACTGAAAAGATGTTGTGGAAATATGGGAAAAAAGAGAGGGCAGTGGGACTAACTGGAGAAGTGAGATCTTTGTGAGTAAAATGACAAGAATGAGAACATTGAATAACGGCATTGTCAGATCAGCTGAAATGGTTTGTTGTATCATATTCTCAATCTGCTTCGCAGAACACCACAAACAAAATAAACTGGAATAAGATGAAAGCCCAGCATAGAGAGCTGTGCAGACTATGCTAGTGGGTTGCTCAGTAAACTGCACTATCTGACCAGCATGCAGAGTATTGCAAACTTTATTATCATATGCTAAATATACTCATATCAGATTACTGCCTACAATGGGAAGGTTTGCTCTCTCTGCGTGTGTGTGTGTGTTTATGAGAGACTTAGAGAGAGTGCGTGCGCCATTGGGGTGGTTGAATGTGAAGCGCATTGTTTCAGAAGGAACGCACATGGAGGAAACTATTTTAAATACGACCAACTGGCAGGCTTTTTTTTAATCAACAAAGAGAACGAGGGAGATTTCATGGACAGATGAGGTAAAGTGTTTGAGAATGTTAAGTAAAGGCATTGCCAGACCCAATATCAATATACATCGGCATACACATGAATGACAGATGGATGGGAGTTTGGTGTGAGGTCGAATCAGATTTGCTTCGGCAGGTTTGAAACCGGAAACGTCAGCAGCAGATTATTGGCTTCATTAAGATAGTAATTCATAGCTCAAGATTCAAACAGCAGATGGAATAAACCTGTGAGATATATTATGGAGTGATGAGTATTTCAAGTTAGAAATGGTCAGGCAATGGTGTCAAAAGTCAGCTCATGGTGAAAGGGATCATGAGTTGTGACTTGTGTGCTTCAGCCGCAGATATTGGCCAGGGATGGAATGGAAACAGTGGAAGGAAGTGGAATTTATAACCAGAACAGTAGACAGTGACCTCAATGCTCTAAATATTTAATTAACAAAGGCAATGATGCAATGCATTGTGGTTCTCTGCTGAAACTGAGTAGGTCAACATAGAGACCCGTGAGTAACACTGCCAGAGCAGAGTTGGAGGCAGTATTTGAACAGCTTCATTGATGTAGTTAGTAGTGGTCTGGAGAGTGAATATCTGGATTCAGAGTTACGACAGGAACAATAATAGTGGCTAGAAGTGTAGTCTATATGAAAGAACAATAATAAAGTCATTATTGCTTTACACAAAACAAAATCTGGACAGTGACGCTTGCCAGGAACACCACCGATAGCCAGGAAGGGATAATGAAAGTATTGAATAATGAGAAGAGTGTAATAGATCAGCGATGATAATGACAACAAATCAAATGCAGAACGATACGAAACATAATCGGATAAGCGCCTGTCTATTTTTGGAATATTCAGTTTAATATTCTCAGATTCTGATCCATTGCAGAAACATTCCAGTCTAATATTCGCATATGCTGATCTATTGTTGGAATATTCCAGTCTACTGTTCTCAGATTCTGATTCATTTCTGGAATATTCTAGTCTAAAATTATCAGATTCTGATCCATTGCTGGAAAATTCCAGTCTAATGTTCTCAGATTCTGATCTCTCCTCCCACTCTCCCTGGATCTGCTGATCCCTGTCAGTGCTGTCGGTGATGCTCCCGCTCATGTTATGGAATAAGACATTGAACGGTGCCCATTTATCGTTAAAAGATGGAAATCCTCCACTGGGATAATTTGAATCCATGGAGGCTGGAATTAATCACATTCACTGAAAAAATAGGCTCAGTTAACCAGTTCCATACAGCACTTTTCATAACACTATAAAAGGGAACATTTACTGGGTTTGGATTGAATGGATGAGGGTTGCTGAGGCAGGGACCATAAACCTTTCAATCTTTTTAATCTTTTCTGCCTTGTATATGAGCGTATTAACAGAACACTGCAGGGATCTATATATGTTCCACTCTGTTTATGAAAGGAAGCAGTTATAAAATAACAGATCGGCTGCATAAAAAAAAGTCGGATGGGCAAGTTTCTAGACACCTCAACACAAAGTACGGTACTTATTGACCAGTGTGAGGCTACTCCTGGTTTTAATGCCCTGTTATCAAATCCTTTCATAACCTTGAGACAGAGCATTGTGACTGCTGCTCAGCAACAGGTCGAAGCAATTCTGTCCCGATGGGCCTCTTACAGAGGGATAAGAGAAGAAAATTCAACCCATATTAGCCTGTTGCTACTTGAAAAGGTGGTAAGCTGGAATATTGGCACATTTTGTCAACAGAATCATTCAGAAGGTGATTGATGAAGGCAGGACAGTGGATGTTGTCTTTATGGAATTCAGTAAGAAAACCAAAATGTTCTACATGGTAAACTGGTTAGCAAGGTTAGACTGCCTGGGATCCAGGGAGAGCTCGCCATTTAGA
The DNA here is from genome assembly GCF_047496795.1 of Chiloscyllium punctatum. Lineage (NCBI taxonomy): Eukaryota > Metazoa > Chordata > Chondrichthyes > Orectolobiformes > Hemiscylliidae > Chiloscyllium > Chiloscyllium punctatum. The sequence goes on from NC_092742.1 coordinate 132,375,379, forward strand.
TCCAAACGTTTCTTGAATATTGGAGGCAGTACGTGACAGTGGGCATTTGTTCATTGAACTGTGACCAGGGGCGTGCCACAAAGATCAATAGTGAATCCGCTGCCTTTTGCCACTGATACAAATAATTTCCACTTGAGTATATGAAGTATGGTCAGTAAGTTTGTAGATAATTCCAAATTTGTTGGTGTAGTCGACAGTGAAGAATGATCTCTTAGAATATAATGGGGCATTGATTAGGTGAGCTGAGGAGTGGCAGATGGAGTTTATTTTAGTTAAGTGTGAGGTGTTGCATTTTGGTAAGACAAATCAAGGCAAGACATACAGGTAGTGCCCTGTCGAAAGGTGCCAATGAAGGAGAAATCCATAGAAATGGTCGAATCCCTTAGGTGAGGAAACAGGCTTTTTGGCCCATCGAGGCCACACCGACCCTGTAAACAGTATCCCACTGGACAAACAGCTGCCATATCCCATCTGACCTTGCATTTCCCATGTGTAATCAACCTCCCCTGCACATCCCTGGGTACGGTGCGCAATTTAGCATGGCCAATCTACCCTTACCTGTATATCCTTATACTGTCAGAGTAAAACATAACACCCGGAGGAAACTCACACAGACACGGGGAGAATGTCATTCAAGGATGGAATTAAACCCAGGTCGCTGCCCTGTGAGACAGAAAAACTAGCCTTGTGGTGCAGGTTCTCTGTTCCTTGAAAGTGCTGTCACAGGTAGATAGCGCATTGAAGAAGGCATTTGGCGATCTCCCCTTTATTGGCTGTGCTTTGAGCCGAAGCATTTGTGTGACATGTTAAATCTGTACAGAACATTGGTTTGGCCACTTTTGTGATATTGCCTTTAATTCTGGTCACCCTGCTGTCGGAAAGGCGTTGTCAAACTTGACAGGGTGTAGAAGTGATTTAAAGGAATATTGCAGGTGTTGGAGGGATGGAGTTACAGGGAGAGTTTGAATAGCCTGGGGCTATTTTCAAGTGTTGAGGCTGGGGGAGGGGGGGAACCTGAAAGAGGTTTATAAAATTATGAGTGGCATAGATAAGGTAAATAGTCAATGTCTTTTCCCAGGATAGACGTGTCCAAAATTAGAAGACAAAGGTTTAAGGTGAGAGGAGAAAGATTTAAAAAGGGAAATGAGGGACAACATTTTCACACAGAGACTGCTGTGTGTATGGATTGAACAGACAAAAGAGGTGGTGGAGGCAGGTACAGTTACACCATTTAAAAGGCATTTGGATTGATACATGCATGGGAAGTGTGTAGAGGGAGATGGGCCACCTGCTGGCAAGGGGGACGAGATTAATTTAGGATATTTGGTGGTATGGATGACCAGACCGAACGATCTTTTTCCTTCCTAGCCAGTCCACTGTCAGACGACCACCACCTGAGAGTTTACCTTTGAAGCTGATAGCCCAATGGCCTCAATATTGACTGAAACCGATTCAAAAACCCTCCAGCTGCCGCCTTATCCAATGTCCATTTTCCCTGACCAGACCCACCTGTATCTGATCCACCCTTCCCACTGACCAATCACAGTAACCTCATACCTTCATGTACCTACCACCACCATACCTTCCGGCCACTCTTTCATATCCCATCACTCCATTTCTGGGCTCCCCTCCCCCTCACGCGTCCTGACGTAAGGTCCAAGATCAAAATATTGCCTTTGCTGCTCCTCTGATTCTGTCTGGTCTGCTGTGTTTATCCAGATCCAAGTTTATTAACTTTGGCCTCCCGCACCTATAGTACTTACACTTTCCAAGCTGTGGAACTAAGTGGTCTAAATATAAGAAGAAATAAATTTGGACATTTGAAAAAATGGCGGACACATCTGTTATTTCTTAACAACCCAATACACATTTCCAGAAGAAGCAGCATTTCATTTGTACTCTTTCAATCCAGTCTCCTGTCATTGCTGCTCACAATGCAGTCTCCTTTATATTGGGGAGACCAAACAGAAACTGTATTGAGGAACACTCCCACTCTGTCTGTGGGAATAACCCTGACCTTCTCATTGCTTCCCATTTCAAAAACTTACCTTGCTGTCATGCAAACATTTCAGTCCTGGGTTGCTGTAATGCTCCAGTGAAGCAAAACCCAAGCTCGAATAACACCTCACTTTAGACCTTGGAACGTTCTATCCTGATGGAATTTTTATTCAATTCCATACTTGCATAGCCTGACCGCTTTATGGCTGGTCTCCATTCTTCACACATTCTTTCTCCTGGTCTCCCAATGAACTTGCCCTGTTTGTGAATCGTTTGTCTTGCAGTTAATTAACGAACCCATTTCCGCCTTCACAATCTAATTAATACTCATTTTACATTTGATTCTCTTTTACCAGAAATAAAAGTCAATTTGTCAGTGGCATTGTGCCTCTACATCATCTTGTTCCCCGTCACCCCTCCTCTACCGCGGTCAAGGGATTTAAAAGCCCATTTTCCAATCCTTTTCTGTTCTGAAGAGAAGTCACACTTGAAAAGATTCAAGAAAAACCTCCTCTCCATTGTTGTAATGTTCCAGTCCGCTATTCTCAGATTCAGATCTGTCCTCTCTCTGTCTACGCAGCTGTTGATCCCTGTTACTGTTGGAGCTGATGCATCTGCTACTCCCGTGGGAGAGCGCACTGAATGAAGCCCTTCACCAATAGGAGAGGGAAACCCTCCAGTGACACAGTTACATTGCAAGGAGACTGACATTAATCATAGTCACTGAGCAATCAGTCCCAGCTGTTAATCCAGCACATTCAGTTCACAATATAACTGGACTCGACTACATGTCGACATTGCTGGCTATTGGTCAAATCTCCCATCACCACCAATTGCTCTAGTGAAGTCAGTTGTGAGGGAGAATGATGAATGTTATCTTTTCGTAGGCTAGATGATTCTGCTCGGTTGTCCATCACTCCCCAAATCACTCCATCCACCAAAATAAACACAATCAGGATGTTGTTTCTGTGCGGATCTCTCCTCCACGGGAACAACCGCCAGCCAACACACTGTCACTGGGCACAGTCGCCTTGAACATAGACAGGAAGTGTGGACTTCTCTGAATGTTCCTCTCACTGCTCTAATAAGGCAACTAGGGAATATGCTTCAGTAATTTATTTATACAAATTGACAAACTTCTAAATGCAGTTTTATTTGTGTAAAACCGTACTTTTTTACGCATTTTGGCCTCAGTCGAAACCAAAAGTGATAATTACAATGAACGTATTCATTAAGACTTATGAATTAATGAGTCAGGTTCGAATGATCATGACATTCGCTGGGAGATAGGACGGAATGGGATAGTGGCTGTGGAGACTGCTTGGCGGGGGGGGGGGGGGGGGGGGGGGTTGCGTACAATGATATTCCCCTGTCAACATCACGCTTTCTGCCAGACAGAATTACATCTAATGCAAAACAAGGAAACTGCCAACATTTGAGAGATGCAATGCTGAATGACAATATGATCTGAACAGGATCATTTTAAATGTGATAAAGTGAACTATGTTTAATATACACACCACTTAATCATTGGGAATACAGTTCGATTAGGATCACTGAACCAGAAACATTAACTTTGATTTCTCTTCACAGATACTGCCAGACCTGCTGAGCTTGCCCTCTAAGTTCTTTTTTTTTTGCTTGAGCTTGATCATATTGTTCATATCTGGCAGGATACTTAAAATTAAAAGCAGACACTAATAACAAAATGTGGAGGGCTACGGGGACAGTGCAGCAGACTAGCAGTAGAGATATAGTCGTTCCAAACTGGAAGAGACAATGGGCTGAGTTTCCCCCACTTTTGCTGTAAATAATTCTGTGATATGTAACCAAAGCCTTTGGGAGGGGGTAGACAAGCTAGTTCAACGAAGGTCACAGAGTGCTCCACCATCAATAATCTATTCCTATTATCTCATGAAATTTCTGCTGCCTCTAAAATGTCTTTTCAAACAAAGTGGAGTTCCTGAGATTTACAGGATAATCAGAAAAATATTCTTTTTTCCTTTGAATCTTAAAGAAGCAACAGATTTCGGCTGTAACAAAGGTGTCACAGACACACCAACTATAATAGTAACAGGAAAGGACTACATTGTCCCCATATAACCAAATTCAGCATTGACTGTACTCAGTGAGTGAGCTTCCAGTGAAGTGCTGGTGTTATCTGCCACTTTCTGTTTAAGTGTTTCGGTTTCCTTGCGTTGGTCATGTAAATTCCTCTGTCGATGATGTCACTTCCGGCCCTATTCGCCAGAGGGTGGGCATCAAAATTGATGTGTTTATTGATGGAGTCCCGGTTGGAATGTCATGTTTCTAGGAATTCTTGTGCTTGTCTCTTGTGCTTATCGATCCAGGCCGACCCATTGTCTCAGCATGCTCCTGCCCCACTGAACTTATCTCTACCTACCTCGACACTGTCCTATCCCCCCTAGTCCAGGAACTCCCCACATACGTTTGAGACACTACCCACACCCTCCACCTCCTCCAAGACTTCCATTTCCCCGGCCCCAAACGCCTCATCTTCATCATGGATATCCAATCCCTTTCCATCTCCATCCGCCATGACCAGGGCCTCCAAGCACTCCGTTTTTTTCTCTCCAGACGTCCCCAACAGTACCCTTCCACTGACACTCTCATTCGTGTCGCCGAACTGGTCTTCACCCTTAACAATTTATCCTTCGAATCCTCCCACTTCCTCCAGAACAAAGGGGTAGCCATGGGCACACGTATGGGCCCCAGCTATGCCTGTCTTTATTGGCTACATAGAACAGTTGATCTTCCGTAATTACACCGGCAACTCTCCCCACCTCTTCCTCCGCTACATTGATAACTGCATTGGCGCCACCTCATGCAACAGAGGTTGAGCAATTCATCAACTTCACCAACACATTCCACCCTGACCTTAAATTTACCTGGACCATCTCTGACACCAGCCTCCCCTTCCTGGACCTCTCCATCTCCATTAATGACGACTGACTTTACGCTGACATTTTTTACAAACCCACCGACTCCCACAGCTACCTGGATTACACCTCTTCCCATCCTACCTCTTGCACAAATGCCATCCCCTATTCCCAATTCCTCCGCCTCCACCGTATCTGCTCCCAGGAGGACCAGTTCCACCACAGAACACACCAGATGGCCTCCTCCTTTCGGGACCACAATTTCCCTTCCAAAGTGGTTAAAGATGCTGTCCAATGCATCTCCTCCACATTCTGCACCTCCGCCCTCAGACCCCACACCTCCAACGGTAACAAGGCAGAACGCCCCTGGTGCTCACCTTCCACCCTACCAACCTTCGCATAAACCAAATCATCCGCCGACATCTCCGCAACTTCCAAAAAGACCCCACCACCGGGGATATATTTCCCTCCCAACTCCTTTCAGCCTTCCGCAAAGACCATTCCCTCCGTGACTATCTGGTCATGTCCACGCCCCCCTACAACCCACCCTTCCGTCCTGGCACCTTCCCCTGCCACCGCAGGAACTGTAAAACTTGTGCCCACACCTCCTCCCTCACCTCTATCCAAGGCCCTAAAGGAGCCTTCCACATCCATCAAAGTTTTACCTGCTCATCCACTAATATCATTTATTGTATCCATTGCTCCCGATGCGGTCTCCTCTACATTGGGGAGACTGGACGCCTCCTAGCAGAACGCTTTAGGGAACATCTCCGGGAAACCCTCACCAATCAACCACACTGCCCCGTGGCCAACATTTCAACTCCCCCTCCCACTCTGCCAAGGACATGGAGGTCCTGGGTCTCCTTCACCGCCGCTCCCTCATCATCAGACGCCTGGAGGAAGAAAGCCTCATCTTCTGCCTCGGAACACTTCAACCCCAGGGCATCAATGTGGACTTCGACAGTTTCCTTATTTCCCCTACCACCACCTCACTCTAATTCCAAACTTCCAGCTCAGCACTGTCCCCATGACTTGTCTGGCCTTGTCCTACATGCTTGTCTCCTTTCCCACCTATCCACTCCACCCTCTCCTCCCTGACCTATCACCTTCATCCCCTCCCCCACTCACCCATTGTACTCTATGCTACTTTCTCCCCACTCCCACCCTCCTCTAGCTTATCTCTCCACGCTTCAGGCTATCTGACTTTATTCCTGATGAAGGGCTTTTGGCAGAAACGTTGATTTCGCTGCGCGTCGGATGCTGCCTGAACTGCTGTGCTCTTCTAGCACCACTAATCCAGAATCTGGTTTCCAGCATCTGCAGTTATTGTTTTACATCATCTTATTGTTGCCCAATTCATGAACTATAGCAAATATCCGATTATTTTTCGGGGTCAGTAAACTCAATTTCTTGCAATGAGCTACGTTGAAACTTGCTTCCAATTTAGCTGAAATAATTTAGTGTTATTGGACCTCACAGCTGCCTGTGATACAGAGAGACTCAGTGGCCTGTTCCAAAATTTTTTGCATAGAGCTTCTAACCTGCTTCAGGGCAGTCAGGCAAACATCACTTCAAAACAAATAAGTTGGAACCTTCCTGGGGCAGGTGGATAACCCGCCAACAGACTATCATTGGTGTCAGTGTCATTACAAATATTGTCCAGGTTAAATACTAATGGCTGACCAGCAACCAGATTTTGAAATTCATCTTCAGTCTGAGCCTGGCCCACAGAGCAGACGTGTTGACATTGAGAGCCAGTATCACACCATACAAGTTACCTATGGTGATGAAACCTGACCTGCCTCACAGACTCCATATATCTGCACCCCAGACCAGGCATGGGTCAAGACGTAAACAAGTTTTCAATCTATTTCAGTGCCTTGTGTCTCTAAAGCCAAATCTACTAAATGTCACCTTCACATTTTCCAGTATCAAAATAAAATTGCACATCTCTACGAATGGTCAGAGTTACTACATGGATCACACAGTAGAACTGATGTGAAGTAACCAGCAGCAAACGGCAATCCAAATTTACATTAATAACTGAACTTGATGGATACTGTCTGGTCTAAGTAAACACACATATTATACTGGCTTTCAGGTGCCTGCAACAATGCACACCACAACTGGAGGCTTTGGCCTTACACCCCTCCAAAGCTTCCTGATCTCATACATATCACTCCCTCACACATTCAACAATTTAAGGGGAATCCACAAGCCGGCTGAAACTGGAAACATAGAATAGTGTAGCACTGTACAGGCCTTTTGGCCCTTGACGTTCTGTTGACTTTTTATCCATCAAGCCAGCGGATAAAGGGGGCGCAGTGGTAGTCTGGCGCACTGACCTCTACACCGCTGAAGCCAAACACCAAGTCGAGGACACCTCTTCCTACTGCCCCCTCGACCATGACCCCACCCCGCATCACCAAACCATCATCGCCCAGACCATACAGAACCTCATCACCTCAGGAGATCTCCCACCCACAACTTCCCCCAGCGAGAAGGGGACATGAAAAGTCCTTGGTTGGTAGCATTAGGGAAAACCCTGAGGCTTTCTATAGGTATGTCAGGAATAAAAGGATGACTAGGGTACGTATCGGTCCAGTCAAGGATAGTAGTGGGATGTTGTGCGTGGAGGCAGAGGAGATTGGAGAGAGACTAAATCAATACTTTTCCTCAGTATTCACTCAGGAACAGGACGTTGTTGCTGATGTGAATATTGAGTCACAAGTGATTAGAATGGATGGCTTTGAGGTATGTAGGGAAGAGCTCCGGGGAATACTGGAAAGGGTGAAAATAGATAAGTCCCCTGGGCCTGATGGCATTTATTCTAGGATCCTCTGGGAAGCTACGGAGGAGATAGCGGAGCCATTGGCCTTGATTTTTATGTCGTCGTTGTCTACAGGAATAGTGCCAGAACACTGGAGGATAGCGAATGTGGTCCCCTTATTCAAAAAGGGGAGTAGGGACAGCCCTAGTAACTATGGGCCAGTGAGTCTCACTTCTGTTGTGGGCAAAGTCTTAGAGAGAATTGTAAGGGATAGGATTTATGAACATCTGGATAGGAATAATGTGATCAAGGATAGTCAGCATGGATTTGTAAAGGGCATGTCGTGCCTCACAAACCTTATTGAGTTCTTTGAGAAGGTGACTAAGGAAGTGGACGAGGGTAAAGCAGTAGATGTGTGGTATATGGATTTTAGCAAGGCGTTCGATAAGGTACCCCATGGTAGGCTACTGCAAAAATTACGGAGGTATGGCATTGAGGGTGCATTAGAGGTTTGGATTAGGAATTGTCTGGCTGGAAGGAGACAGAAGGTAGTAGTTGATGGTTAAGGTTCATCTTGGAGTGCAGTTACTAGTGGTGTTCCGCAAGGATCTGTTTTGGGACGACTGCTGTTTGAATTACTCCAAGTGTTAACCTCTTTAAGGGCATCATAGTTTTGCTTGAATTTTAAAGCTCTTATCCAACTATCGAAATTAGTCTGTTTGATCCTTACAAACTCAGTGTAGGTTTCACCAGGATCCCTCATTAAATTCCTGAAATGTTGCCGATGCAGACAAAATGTTTTTTCAACCTCCTTATACTCCCTAAATACCTCCTCTGATAGGGATGTGAATACCTCACCAGTCCTACCTACAAGTTTCGTTTGGATCAACAAAATCCAAATAGCCTCTGGCAACTGCATTTGTTTAGCCAACTTTTCAAATGAGATGAAAAGGGCATCACATTCTTCTCATCAAATTGAGGCGATGCTTGAACATACTCAAACAAATTCTCACTAGGCTTCTGGCTACCAGGGGCTTTCCCATCCTTACTCTCTTCCTTACTAAGCCCACCCTCAGTCGTTATCTCCAGCCTTTTACACTGACTTTTCTTTTTAATTGTCAGTTTTTGCTCTTCAAAAGTTCTCTCTTTCTCTCTCCCCTATTGCTCTCTCTTTTGCCATTCTTTATTTTTACTCTCTGTTCTGCTGCTTTCTTTTTTCCCTCTCTACTGCATTTTTTCGAAAGTCAAATGTTTCATTTTGGGAATTAGCTTGTTTGGGTTGAGAAAACTTAGAATAATAATGGCTAGTTCAGTCGCCAAACGATTTCTGGGTGTGCATGCAGTGACTTTGGAAATTTTACGAAAAATGAATAAGACCAAGTTGCAAGAATGAGCAGAGAAGCTGGAATTAGAACTGACTGCTTCTGTGAGGAAAGGAGAGATAATTACAGCGGTATCCCGTCAATTAAACTTGCTGGAGAAACCATCAGAATCAGGGATGGCAAGAATTCAGTTGCAAATGAAACATCTTGAGCTAACAGCGAGAGGTAAGGAAAGGGCAGCCAAATTCCTTCACACTCTCCTCACGATACCATCACCGCAGGGATTAGTCTGGTGAAACACCATTACACCGTCTCTCTGTAGCAAGGAGACCATTGATTATAAATGAAAAAAAATACTGTCTCAAGTATACTCCAGAACTGAAGGACGGTATCTTCACTCTTATTCTTTAATCACTTTGTAATGAACGATACTACTCAGTTGTTGTGCTGATTACTTGCTGAGTCATAGAGTTATAGAGATGCACAGCATGGAAACAGATCCTTCGGTCGGACCTGTCCGTGCCAACCAGATATCCCAACCCAATCTAGTCCCACCTGCCAGTACCCGACTGCTCTGCATGAATTCTGTTAGTGCCTCATGATCAAGGACATCCAGCTCCTTTTCCCCAAGAGCACTTCCCATCATCTCGCCTTCTCATAAATACAAACTGAGAAGGATAGCATTTTTTGCCAATCATTCATTTGCCTCATGAAGCAAAGTCACACCAACAACAACATCACTGTTGCCATTCAAGTTGATTGGAAATACTGAGGAGGCGATGATCTAGCTGTATTATCTCCGAATATTAATCCAGGGAATCAGGTAATGACCCAGACACCGGATCCGAATCCCACAACGGCAAATGTTGGAAATTAAATTCAATAAAATATCAGGAATTAAGAATCAAATGAAACAATGAAACCAATGTCGATTGTCCTACCTTGCACCGTCATGCCCTTCAGAAAAGGAAATCTACCATCTTCAGCTGGTCGGGCTTACATGTTACTCCACAGCAATGTGGTTAACTCTCAGTTGCAGTTGTAAATAGCCAAGCCAGTCACCCAGTTATATCAGTCACTTCAAAGCCTCAAAGAAATGAAACACATGGATCTCAGCACTGACTACTTACAGCCCACAGGCTGCAGTGGGTCAGGAAGGCAGCTCACCAACACCTTCTCAAGGACAATGGGGAAAGGGAATTAAATACTGGCCCAGCATCCCATTACTGAATAAAGGAAGATGATTACACTCAGGGAAGAGAGAACAACAGACATAAATAACTTTAAGCAGGGACTTTGACATATACCTTACATGGTCATGATTATCAATAATATGGGAACAGGAAAAACATAAGTAATGTTTAATTTCAGTTTTTATTTCCATCACAGCTGACCATCAACAATCCCTTTGTTTGTTTCTTTCTCTCTATCTCTCTCTTATTCCATCTATTCTACTCAATCCTTCTCCCCTTCATAACAGATGTCGGTGTCACCAACATCAATCACATTATTTCCCAACTGTGTTCAGTTCTGATATGAATCGAATTGCCAATTCTATTTTTCTCTCGACCCGAGGGGGTTGCCAAATCTGCTCAGTTTGTCTGGCACTTTCTCGTTCTTTATTGTTTCTGATCTGTTGCATAATTCTTTGCTTTATATAACCTTTAATTTTGTTATTATTTGGAATGTCTGCATCGCTGACAGGGGCAGCATTTGTTGACCTAACCAAATGTCATTGACTGCGAGGTCATTCTTTCAGGCGTACAGAACCAAGCACATTGATGTGGGTCTCACATCAAACTTAAGCCAGACCAGAGAGTAACTGAAGATCTATTTACCAAAGGACATCAGTGAAATAGATAAACGTATAGACAAAATTCTGGAGAAGTAATGGTTGTTATTAGTAAAACTTGCTTTTTTCCCAATTCCTGTCTTGTGTATTTACTTTCTGACATCATCTGCGGTAGGATGTGGAACAGTGTCTTTCTGTGTAAGAACCTGTGCATCTGAATTACATTTCTTCCGACATTACTGCTCTGAGAGAGTGTTCCTGTCATTAAGTTATTTTAGAGACAAGAACAAAGATGTGATCGAAATATTTGCAAGTGAAAGAGTGCTTAGAAGAGAGGTGAAACCATAACGTCTGAATTTTACCGAAGCACAGATAATGGATAATTAAGCGTCAGCATTGAAGCCAAGATGGTGACTGGGCATATAATCGAGCTGGTCAGAATACCGAGACATAAATGAATTCAGGGTGAAAGGTACTTTGGTATTGTGAACAGTCTTGTTCTCAGATGTTTGTGAGGGCGGTTCTGAAATTTGTGGGTAATTAGTGGAATTTGCATTTGAAACTGAGGACAATAGTTTTCGTCTTTGTCAAATATAGATAACAGAAATAGCAAAGAAGTTCGCCATAGTTGAAGAGATTAATAAATGGATAGAGATGAAGAAACTTACCAGGAACACCAACAATTGCGAGGATAGGATAGTAACCCGCCTGGATAATCAGCAGTGCACCATATATCCGAAATGATAATGTTGACCGAGACCAGGAAAAAAAGAAAAGACCCTCAGATAAACTCCTGTCCTTTGTTGCAGCATTCCAGTCTAATGTTCTCAGATTCTGATCCATTTCTGGATCATTCCAGACTATTGTCAGATGTTTCAATCTCCTTTTTGTGTCTCTGCAGCTGTGGAGTTGACCGTTGGAATTGATGCATCTGCTGCTACAATGGCATAAACCATTGCAAGAGGCCCCTTACTAATAGGAGACGGAAAACATCCAGTGACACAACCAGGATCCATGGAGACTGGCATCAATCACAGTCACTGAACAAACAGCTCCATTTAACCCCTTTCAGTATGGTTCCTTCAGTTCACAAAAACGACTGGACTGGATTGAATATTGGCACCGCTAGTTCTTGATCACATCTCCCATTACCCATTGCTCTCGTGAATTTATTAGTGAGGGAGAATGATGCATGTTTTCTTATCGAGGCTAGATGATTCTGCTGCGTTGTCCGTTTGTGATACTGTTACTGGCTCAACCTCCCACCATCACCACCCTCAAAAACCACAATCTACATGCTGTTACCGTGCAGATTTCTCCTCGACTGGAACAGGCACGAGCAATATATTTACAGTTGATATATTTGCACTCCAATATCTAGGAAATGTGAATTTGCCTTGGTATTCCTTTAATTGATCTAATAAGGCAATTTTGTATCTTCAACACTCAATGTGCTTCAGCATTATTTTTAATATAAACTCACAAACACCTTAACGTACTTTATTAAGCACAAATTTCTTCACTTTCTCCACATGGTAGCATCATGCCAGTCTGGTGAAACCCCTTTGGACTGAATCGCTGACAAGATCATTATTTATAAAGCTGATTCAACCTGTACACAATACCCCTAACAGTCTATCAACAAAACACTATCATTTGGAAAGATACATTTACTCTGGTACTTTAATCATTTTGCATGAAGAGCCACATATCATTTACTAACTGCTGTGTAAAAATTCTGTTTGTGACTTATGACCAAACACATCCAGGTCTGTTTCAACAACAGCACTTCCCAACCTCATACTATTTAATGATCATAAATGTGAATGATGATATTTGTTGTTCATATCTGAAATATTTTATATCTTGCGAAGAGCTATTGCACAAACACTAATCCTTCACTCCAGATAATTATACTACTCTCTTCATTCTCTCGATTATCCAACTTTTAATACATTCGGTGTATTCCACCCCTACCTACCCATGGACTCCCCACTCATCTGTATTCAACCATGTCAAACGTCTGCTGAAAATTCAAATACTTCATTCCCACTGGTTCTCAATTGTCGATGTCACAGCAGACAATCTCCACAATATCCAGCAGGTTTATCAAAGATCAAGGTCATTTCCCCTTCCTGACTCGAGATTGACTCTACCAAATCATGTCATTATTTTCCAAGTGTCTGGTTGTCACATTCCTCACAAAAGGTTCCAATGTCTTTCTCACAGCTTATATCAAGCTAACCACTGTTTAGTTTGCTGTTTGCTCTCTCCGTCCTGTTTTAAATATTTAGGTTTACAAAGCTGCTTTCCAGTCTGGAGGATCCTTTCCAGAATCTAACCAGCTTTGAAGAATAATCAGTAATTCTTTCACTCGCTCTACTGCCACCTCCTCAATACTCTGGGATATAGCTCATCGGATGCAGCAATATACCAACCTTAAATTCAATGAGATTTGAAAAGACATACCTTTTATTAATTCTAATTTCCTGATGTTCCTCATTTTTACCAGTCACTCTGTTCCCTTGTATTTCTGGAAGTTTCTTTCTGTATATTTCTCAGGGAGATGGGCACAATATATTGCTCTCAGTGGACAGATGGGTTCTGTCAGCCAGTGAATATATCGGAGGACTGCACTCCGGTGATGATGGATATGTTACTCACCCCTGTCTTGAAAGTTCCAGAATTTATCCAGTTTAATTTATGGTGAGCATTAACACAGTCCTGTCACTGGTGTGAGGCTACACAGTATATTGAAGGAGGGGACACAGCTTTGTGACCACCGCAATTTTGAAACAAACTGGTTTCATACCTGACACCTGGTCCAGCTTAGACAAATGTCCCGGGAAATCCCAGGAAAGATAATGTACTGTCCTGCACCTCCCTATTTATAGAGCTTTCCTTATGTGGAGCCTCATCTCCATTTGTTTACCATAGACCCAGACACTCTGTAAATGCAGTGTGTAGAGTGGGGTCGCCAGACCCAGCAGCTGACAATACAAACCCGAGATAAGCATCCACAGAAACTCCACTGATTTTCCAATGACAGGAACAAGTAAATTCCCCACATGGAACGTGCACGCGCTCAGTGTTGAAAACTATTTCCACTCCTGAGTTTATCTTCGTGGCTGAGCAAGCCGTTGCATCTCTGCACACTCCCACAGGAAGAGGTTCTCTCTCCAAACAAACAGTTGACAATGTAGCATTAACTTCCTCTATATCTCAGCAACTATAAGGGCAGCACCAATATTGCTAATGGATTTGATCATCACACTCAGAGAAGAGAGATAAGGGAACCTAATTCACTTTAAACAGGGACATATCTAAATGGACACGATATTCAGGAATATGAGAAATGGGGAAATGTGAGAATAACTTGCCTTTTTTTCCTTTCAGTTCATCATCAGCAATCCCTTTGCTCACTTTTCATTTCTTTTCCTCTCTTTTTCTGGCCATTTCACCATCCATTCAATTTAAACCTAGCCCCCACCTCTCTCTCCAACCGAATCATCCATGATACCTGTATAAATAATATTATTTCCCAGTTTGCTTTCAGTTATTAAGCAGAGTCAAAACATTATCTGCATTTCTCCTGACAGAGGCTGCCATACCTGCGAGATTCTCTAACACTTTCAGACGCTGGAGAATTTTATTTTCGATCTCGAGAACCCACCGTTCTTTGATTAATTTCACCTTTAATGTTGTTGTTTCACGGGATGCCAGCATCACGGGCAAGGGCAGCATTTGTTGTCCATCACTAATTGTCCATGACCACGCGGCCATTTGTCAAGACAAAATGGAGCCAACAATGTTGCTGTGAGTCTGAAGTTACACTGAGCTCAGATTGGGTAATAATGTTAAGATTCTTTCACAAAGACTGTCAGTAAAATAATAAAAATAAATCTTAACGGTTTCTAGTTTCCATGAGTGAAATTTGGTTTTATTCCAATTTTTGTCATTCGAATTTAAGCTCTGACATCGGCTGTGGTAGGATGTTAAACACTGCCTTGGAGTCACAACCCGTACCTCTGAATTACCCGTCTAGTTACATGATCACTCTGATACTGAGTCCTTATTGCCTGGTCTGTATTCCCTCGTTCCTGCCAGAGAGAGATGGCGGAGAAATCAGTTTAACTACCAACGATAAAAAGGATTTTGGGGAAAAAAGCGAAAGGGAGATTGAGAGACAATTTCATGTAAGATCACAGGTTTCAGAATGCTGAAATGAAAGCATTTCAACAGCATCCTACAACATGAGCCAGTATTCCCAGGATGATAGGTGAAGAGGATATTGGCGTCAATAAAGATGAGGGAGAGTTTTAGATGAACATTTGTTCTGCAACTTTGTAACTGGGTGTGGGGTCAGCAGAGTCTTCGACTCATTGGGCTGAATCTAACAATAGTTTGTCTCAGTGACACTTTTATTGAGTGTGACAAAGGGATTATCTGTACGAGACTGAACTAGATTCATGGCGCAATCTTATCGAACTCACCACATTAACTACCCACTAAATCTCATAGTGTTCCTCGCATTCAATGCCCCCCCAATTCTCCAACCCAACATGGCTGGAGGGACTCACCATCGCACTGATGCCCCTGGCTATTCTACGATCACTGACACTGGTGCCATCTTTCAATGGCCAATGGGCACACTGTTGTACTTCCTCAGTTTGAAACCACCCTGCACAGTTGACCCCGAGAATGGCAGGTAAGTGGAGCTAACACCACGGTTTTTCATCAGAGGCACAGAGGTCCTAGTGGATGGGCTAGTACGGGGGGTCCATTCTCTTCCCGGAGGAGGCCTCACCACCAGCCCCACCGAGCATGGTCTGAGCTCACCACCCAGCTCATTGCAGTATCTGCGGTCTCTCTCTCTCTCTCTCTCTATCACACACACACACACACACACACACACACACACACACACACACACACACACACACACACACACACACACACACACACACACACACACACACACACACACATTGCATATCACATACACATTGAATATGGAATTTTCCAGATAGTGTTCCAAAGAATACCCATTTTCAGGTAGCGGAACTTTCAGTCATTCTACCCCCTGGGTTCCTGCAAAAATATAAACTTATTTTATATCCAATCACAGTTAGTAATTCTGGCTACTTCACTTTGTCTCACTTTATTGTATTCAGCCAAACACTGCTTCTCTATACTTGTCACGGTATGAAATACAATTTTGAACAGAGTACATTTTATCCTCAGCTGTAATCTTGACCGTTATCTGAATTGTACCTGTTTCCTTGTTATGAAAGTTTCTCTTACCCTTTGCCTGTGCCTGTTTCTGTCTGTAACAGTTACACTGTCTCCCAATCAGTTGGCTGGACGGCAGGTTTGTGATGCAGAGGGAGGCCAGCAGCGCAGGTTAAGTTCCCCACACTGACAAGGGTACCATGAAGGGGACAATGGGCAATCGAGCATGGCAAATCCACTCTAAGCTGCACATCTTTGTACTCTGGGAGGAAACTGGAGCTTTGGGAGGGAACCCACACAGATGCGTGGGGAATGTTCAAACTCAGCTGAGGTTGGAATTGAAACCAGCTCCTTGGTGATGTTTGGCCACAGTGCTAATCACATATTCATCATACTCCTCAGTTAGTTCGGTTAATTACTTGTAGCTGGCTGAAGAAATTCAACTGGCTTGTTCTGATAACTGAACTTGACCTGTATTAGACCTTTATCATTGGCCATATCACCAACCTGATTACATTTAAAATTTGTTGTGAGCAGTGGAGGAGTGGGACTAGAAATGGAAACAGTGACACCCTCCAACCTCAGTCAGAACCGGACTGAGGAGAAATTCACAATGTGGGAATTCATTCAAGTGGGAATTCTCTCGCCCAGAAGATTGGGAGGGCTGAATCTTCATATTATATAGAGGCTGACTTTGTCTGATTTTCCATAGACAGGTGAATCAGGAATCATTGTGAAATCAGAGAAAAGTGCAGCTGGGACAAAATGAGAAGAACCATGACCTTATTGACTGGTGGAATAGTGTAAACGTTCCGAATGGCCCAGTCGTGTCCGTTCCATTCAGCCCTTTGCTCCTGCTGTGCAGGAGCAGATTGAGACCACTCTGATGGTTTGGTGTTGTTTGGCAAATGTAAAGAAAAGTCCAGGCTGGGTCAGGCATTGACACCCATCCCCCAATCCCTCTTTTCAGGCTTCCCCTCTCTGTAACTTCTGCTCCTGATGTAGGTCATGTTACAGGCCCAGATTCACATTGAATACAGCCCCCATGCCCCACACAAGGTCAACTCAGACAAATCCTCTGCCGTCTCTGAATGCAACATTTTACGTCATGACTTCCAGGAAAATAATCAAATATTTTCCAAAAACATAAATAAGAACGTAAGAAATAGGAACCTGCGCTGTCATTCAAGAAGAACATGGCTGATCTACTCCACGGCTCAACTCCACTTTCCTGCTAACCCCTTGCATCCCTCAACTCGCTGAAATGTCACAAACCAATCCACCCGTCTGTAAATATAATCAGTGACCCAACCTCCACAAATCTCGGGGTTAGGAAATTCTAGCCATTCACTACCTTCTGAAAGAAGACATTTCTTTACATCTCAGTTTGAAATCGATATTCCTTATTCTGTATCTACATATCTGACTTCGAGACTCTGCTCTGGTGTGGAACCACATTCTCAACACCGACCTTGTCAAGCCCCCTCTGTATGTTATCCGTTTCAGTAATGACACTCTCATTCATTTAAACTACAATGAATAATCACCTCAGCATTTCTGATGTATTCAATAATTCAATCCTTTCATTCCAGGAACCAGTCTAATGACCCAACATTTCTGCATCAACATGCTGACGCAATGTTTCATATACAGGAACAGCCCAATCCGTTGAACTGTTCCTTTTTTGGGGAGTCCTCTCCATTTAATAACAACCTGCCTTTTGGTTGTCAGTGTCATCCTCAAATTCGAATGTATATTGCACTCAGCTCCAGCTGTCAGGAGCTGAGTGCAGCTCTTGTAAGCAGCTTTTGCGATCAGACTGATATTTGTGGTACTCCAGTAGATACATTTTTTTATAAAGATCGTTGAATCATGACTCTCCGATTTGTAAGTATTTACCAAGTGCCATCCATGCTAATTCATTACCTGCCAGACGATGAGCTTCTGTCTTGTATAAGAACCTTTACTTTGTGACACCTTGTGGAAAATCTCTAGAAAGCCTCATGTCTACCAGTCCCCCTTTATCAAGGCCACTTGTTACATTCTCATGGATTTCCAGAAAAACTTTGCATGATTTTACAAGCAAAATGTAGTTCTCCTTTAACAAGACCATGCTGACTCTGTTTGAAGCTTTTCTAAATGTTCTGCATTTCGTTCCTTAATAACAGATTCCCAGCAATAATGGTGAGGCTCAGTGTTTCCTGCTTTCAGTCTCGCTCGATTCTTGAAGACAAGCGCCACATTGGAGGGTCTCCAGTTTCACTGGATCACTACTTTAATCCAGAGAGCTGTGGAATAATTCACACAGACCCACCAGCCACTCTGTGACCACTTCTTTTAAAACCAGCTATGAATTGCTGATGACCTGCTTACCCTTGGACTAATCTGTTTGAGAAATGCCTTCTTCCTTCTGTTAGAGACAGCTCAATATTTTCCCTGCTGTTAACATTTTGCTTATACCATTGAAATATTTACAGGACCTTTACCTGTGAGGAACGATGTAAAATACCGGTGTAAATTATCTGTCTGTTCCCTGTATCCAGTTCCCCAGTCACACCCTCTAAATATCCTCAATATACTTTCCTGACGTCCTTTTCATCAAAGATCACTCACACACACCTCTTTAACCCTTCTTACATACATGGAAAAGCTCGTGCTGCTTGTTTTTATATTTCTTGCCAATTTACTTATATCACATCTTTTCTTCCCTTTTCTTCGCTTTCTATATTCATACAGCCTTATCACATGCAAACACAATCTTTGGTCCAACTTGTCCATGCCGGCCAGGTTCTCCAAACTAAACTATTCCCTTGTTCTTGCATTTGGCCCATATGCCTCTAAACGGTCCCCATTCACATGTTCGTCCAAATGTCTTTTAAATGTTGCAGCTGTAATTGCATCTGCCAGTCTTCCTCTGGCAGCTCATTCCATAAACACGTCACTCTCTGTGCAAAAAACAGTTTCTTCTTCGTCCCTTTTAAATCTTCCCTCTTCCACCATAAACCTATGGCTCTATGATTTAATTTTCCTATCCTGTGGAAAAGACCTCGGCTTTTCACCCTGCCAAAGTCTCCCCTGATTTTGTAAATTACTATAATGTCACCCCTCAACCTCCTATACTCCATCTGATACTCACTTCAAGAACAAACATTTAAAGATAAACACTGTAAATTTGAAACAATGTTAAAAGTGACAGGAAAACAACGCTCAGGCCAAACTTCATACTGTTATTTGTTTTCTTCTTTATGTTACAATACTAAGGCAGCATGAAAATCTTACTAGTGCCAATAAGCTGGCAAGCACCTGAATTCCTTTGCTTGACGGCAGTGATCTCTACTGTGAAAATGTATCTCTTGCCAGACCTATAAAATACCACATGTTCAGCATTCTCCCTCCTGGCCTCCGTATGACCTTATGTGGTTGTGTTTTCTTTATCTTGCACTCAATAGAGAGAACCCCTTTCCCCCATTCACATCTTGATTGAAACTCATTTTATGCCATCTTCTCTTTTCACCACTGCTAAAAGCCTGTTTCTCTGTTGTCACACCCTCTTTTCCCTGTCACCTACACCCCACCTCTGGCAAGGAACTTAAATGCCCAGTTTCCAATCCTTTTCAGTTCTGAAGAAGGATCACACTGGACTTGAAACGCTAACTCTGTTTCTCTGCCTCTGCAGATGCTGCCAGACCTGCTAAGTTTCTCCAGAAATGAATAGACACAGCACAAATTTTCAATTAAACAAATAACTATAAATACTAGAAATAAAAATGCACAAATTGCTGTAGGAAGTGGGAGCTTTGTCGAAGGGTCGCTGGACACGAAAAATAAACTCAGCTTTCACTTCACAAGATGCAGCCAGACCTCCTTAGTTTCTAAAGCAGTTTCTGTTTTTGAACATTTTCCAAAGGCGTATGTTGAATCTGCTCCAACGCCCTGTCCAGCAGCGAGCGCTGTACATTGGGAAGTGAACAAAAACGCAAAGTGAACAATTCATTGTCTCTGAAACGACAAAGGCTGGCATCACTGACACGACAGAGGTCTTAATCATGGTCAGGGAGAAAAACAGGAAAAAACATTCACTTCAAACATAGAATATGTTATGACGGGAAAGAAAATGATTCAGATTAATATATTAAAGTAACGTAACAAATTGGAGGCGCGACATCAGGGAGAGACCCTCAACAGAATGAGAATATGAAACTGGATGTGTTCGCACATCAGAAACCAGGTTAGGTTACTGAATACAGGGCTGATGGATGAATGGGTATGGGTGTGAACTGGTGCAAAGTCAGTAAAATTGATTTGTTGTGCAAATATCACTGGATTACTGATCCAGACCAGGATAATTCTCTGGCAGCTGGTGGAAGTTGAAAACAATAAACAAAATATCGAGACATAAAATCTGGTGCCAGTAATATTGACCTTGAATCTAATGTCCATTGTAAACATCTGTTCCCTCCCCAATGTACTTTCAGGAAGTGAATCTCCCGTGCTTCCTGGTCTGGCCTACAAGTGTCTCCAGACACACAGACATGTGCGAAACTCTATAATGGTCTCTGAAACGGCTAAGCAACACACTCAATTGTATCAAATTGCGCTGAGTTCTTAATGGATAAAACTAGACAGAACACCGGCAACGATCTTCAGAAAAGTGAACAGGAAACACAGTCCTTTCAACCAGACAGATGCTTCCCTCCTAACGTTTAAGAGCTTGTGAAAACAATGACAGAGCTTTCCCACAGACTGCACAGAAACATCAGGAAGGGAGCAGGGCATTAGACACGTTTAGCTTCCCTGTTCTAGCACATGGAGACAAGTTTACTTTTATAACCCTGGTTAATACATTCTTCAGAAACTCATCAATTCCTGTCCTATGCTGCTCAATGATTGACCGTCCAACCCACACAATCACAGAAGCACCGACTCTGTACTGTCAGAAATACAGCACGATCTACATTAGTCTCTCTTTCCTATACGAGGCCCATAACCTTGTATGTTATGGCACTTCAAGGCCACGACCATGTATTTATTAACGGTTGTGAGGTTACCTGTGCCAACTGCCCTCTCAGGAAGTGCATTCCTGACCCCAACAGCCTTTGGATGAAAACCAATCCTCAAATCCTGACTAAACATCAAACCCTTCACTTTAAAATGCTATTCCCTTGTTCTTCGCCCTTTGACTGAAAGGAACAGCTGCTGTCTATCCATCTTGTCCATATCCCTGGTAATCTTATCCTTCTGAAGCACGTCCCTCTCAGCCTTCTTTGCTTCAAAGTAAACAACTCGAGCTGATCTACCCCATCCAAGGGAACAACCTGGTGAATCTCCACTGCACCCTCTCCAGTACGATCACATACTTCCTGTAATGTGGCTCCCAGAACTGTACATAGTATTCCATTTGGCCTAACCAAAGTTACACATAGCTCTTATAATCTGTGCCTCCATGAATAGAGTCTATGTGTATGTACGCTATGATTTGTCAACTTGTGCATTAAGCTGTTTAATCACATTCACGGGTATGAGATTAGTTTATTTACAGTATGGAAACAGGCCCTTCGTCCCAACAAGTCCATACCGACCCACCAAAGCACAACCCACCCATTCCCCTACATGCACCCCTTTACCTAACACTACGGGCAATTTAGCATGCCAATTTATCTGATCTGCACATTTTTGGACAGTGGGATGAAACCGGCGCAAAAAGAGGAAACCCACGCAGGCACGGGGGAATGTGCAAGCACCACACAGTCAGTTGACTGAGTCGGAAATTGAACCCTGGTCTCTGACGCTGTGAGGAAGCAGTGCTAACCAGTGTGCCATCCAATATGTGGAGCAGCACCCTCTGAGCTTCCTAGTGTGCTGCCATTCTTTGAGTCCTCCCCTGTATGGTTGCTTCTTCCAAAGTACATCTCCTCATATTTATCAGGGTTACATTCCATCAGCCATTGATCCACCCATTTCATCAATCCATCTCTATCTTCCTGTAATATAAGGCCTTCGTCCTCACTGCCAACCAACCAGCCAAGCTTTGTGTCAAACGCAAACTGATTTATCACACTCACCCCAATCCCTTCCATATTCATAGCTGCATCATTTATGAATACTATAAATAATAAGGTTAAAAATCATGAAACGACACTTTATAATCCAACAGTTTTATTCGGACACACTAGCTTTCGCAGAGCTGCTTCTTCATCACGTGATTATGCTCTTCGAAAGATCGTGCCTTCAAATAAACTGTTGGAATATCATCTAGTGTTTGTAACTCTTTGAACTTTGCCCAAGCCAGTCCAACACTGGCATCTCCGAATCACAAATAATTTGGGACACAGCACTGATCCCTGTGGTACACGATTAGATACTAGTCTCCAGTCAAACAAACAGACTTCTACCAGCAGACCTTCTGTCTCCTGCCACGAAGTTGATTTCGATGAAACTTGGCAAGTCACTTATGAGTCCTACCTGTTCCCTGGTTATTCCGTTCCACTTGACGTCCCAGTCGAATATCTGTGGATTCTCCCTAATCTTGTCCTGCCAGCAGGTTTCCATGTCGCTGTGTTTGTCAGTCCCCTTCAAATGAAGAATTGCCTTCTTATTGCAGTCTGAAATGGTCCATCCTTTACCTGCCATTATTTGCCGTAAATGTAGAGTAGACAACCAGAGAAAAATCCTGTTTATTTCCACCTTGTCATATGTTTATTAACTTTTCTAAATTTCACTATGATCACCTCTCATTCTTTGAAACTCTAAAGAACACAGGCCGAGTTTCTACATCAGGCAATCTCACCATCTGAGGGATTAATCTGGAGACTGTCCATTGCACATCCTCCGTGGTCAGTATATTCTTTCTTAGAGTGGGTCACCAACACTGGACTCAATACTCTATGTACAGTTTCATTAGCAAGCTGTGAAACTGCTTCAACATGACCTTCCGACTATGTTCTGATTCATTTAAATGAAGGCAAACCTGACTTTAACTTTCCACTTCTATATATTTCTCCAATTACCATTAATATTACTTTATTTATGAATTCACTGCATGAGTTCTGATTAAAAAAAAGCCTTCTTCAAAACCGAAATATGCCATTTCTGTGTTGCAATAAACAAGTTAAAATCGTTCTGAAGTTTGTCAAATATGAACACTCTGTCAGACTCTGTCAGTACATTCTGATTCTCTCCAATGTTGCTGTCAATTTAGAAATATCCAATATCAGATCCTACATAATAGATTCCATCAGTTTCCCTGCAGATGTCAAGTTAATCGGTCTGCAGTTCTCCACACTATCTCTTCTTCCCTTTGCAGTTACTTGAATCCCTCCCATCCATCTACAATGCTTGGAACACATTTACTAACTTCCAGCCTCTGCAGAATGGACAGGAAAAAAAAAGTCATCGACAGCACAATTGCTGATTTATTTCTAATATTTTGATACGAAGTACAACTTGCTCATCAGACTTAGCAATGCTCAATCCAGCTACAGTACTACTATGTTAGCCTTCAACTATTACCTTGTTACTGATATGAATTGACTTTATGTCTTTAGTTCCACAAGTTCCATGTGATCACTTAGTATTTCTCAGCGATTTTCCTCCGTGATGACAGATGCAAAGTAACTGGCTGCTTTCTTCGTCATTTCCCTGTTCTCCACAATAACCTCTCCTCTCCCGATTGCAAAATTCCACATTTGACCCTGCTTTTACTTTGTTTTCTTTGCAATACAGATTGTAGATTTATGTAGTCTTTGTGTTCTTCTTTCACAGAATCATTAAAAGCCCACAGTGTGGAAAAGGCCCTTGGGCCCAACAAGTCCACCCTGCCCCACCGAAGAGTAACCACCAAGACCCATTCCCGTCCGATTCTACATTTTGCGACTGATGCAGCAAATCTACACATCGCTGAACACTTTGGGCAAATAAGCATGGCCAATTCACCTATCGTGTAAATCTTTGGACTGTGGGAGGAAACCGGAGCACCCGGAGGAAACCCACGAAGACAGGGGGAGAATATGCAAACTCCACACAAACAAATTTCTGAGATTCCACATGATAGGCTGCTCTGAAAGGTTCGATAGCATGGAATCCATGGGACTCTGGCAAATTGGATACTCAATTGGATTGATGGTAGAAAGCAGAGGCTAATACTGGAAGGATACTTGCTGGACTTGAGGCCTGTGACGAGTGGAGTGTCTCAGGGGTTGGTGCTGGGCCTATTACTGTTTGTTATCTATACCAATGATTTGGATGAGAATGTTCAAAGCATGATTAGTAGTTAGGCTGATGACAATAAAATAGGCAGGACTGTGAACAGTGAGGTTATCAGAAATTGCAGCAGGAACTTATCAGCTGGGGAAGTGGGCCAAGAAATGGCAAATGGAGATTAATATGTGGGATGTTGCTTTTTGAAAAGTCAAATCCAGGTTGGAATTTCGTGGTGAATGTTAGACCCTGACGGAATGTAGTGGAACAGGGGGACCTTGGTGCTCAGATCCGTGGCTGAAAGTAGTTGCACGTAGACAGGGCAGTGAAAAAGACTTTTGGCACACTGGCCTTCATCAGTCAGGGCATTGAGTATAGACGTTCGAGAGTTATATTGCAGTTGGTCAGGACGCTGGTGAGACAAGCACTTGGAGTATTGTGTTCGGTTTTGTTCACTTGCCATAGGAAGGATGTGATTAAATTGGAAAGAGGACAGAAGAAATTTACAAGGATGTTGCCAGTACTCAATGGTCTGAGTTGTAGGGAGATTTTGGAAAGGAATTTTCCTTTAAGTGGAAGATACTGAGGGAAAATCGTATAGAAATGTATAAGAACATGAGATGCGTCAATAAGGTGAATGCACTCATTCTTTTCCCCAGTTTTGGGAGTCAAAGACAAGAGGACAGCAGGTTAGAGGTGAAAGAATAAAAATGATCCTGAGCGCCAAGATTTTTAAGCAGAGTTTGGTAGACATATGGAATTAGCAGACAGCAGTTTGATTGAGGCACGTACATTAACAACATTCAAAAGGCTTTTAGACAAATACACGGTTAGGAAAGATTTAGGAGAATAAGGGACAAGGGCAGGGAAATGGAATTAGCATGGATGGACATTTTGGTCGGCACGGAGCACTTTGGTCCAAAGGGCCTGTATCCAAGCTGCAGCACCCCATGTTTCTAATATTCTAACAACCATTTAGTGTCTACCACTCCGTGTTCAAACATTCGAGATTGTATGCAGGCGCCGTGTAAAATGCAGTATATTAACCTCTCGAGTCCTCAGAGCAACGTTATTAATGAGTCCTTCTGACCACACAACACCAAATCCAAAATAACCTGCTCTCTTTTTTGAGTCACAACATACTCTTAAAACAACCTGTTATACGCTTATGGAATTTATTTTTCACAACATTGGCAGGCAATTTGAGATCATGCAATAATAAAATATTTGCATCTCTAATTTACAGAACATAGAGTGCACAGAATTTGCCCGAGAGTAAAAAATACACTAATACACTTATGCTTGCTTCTCCTTCCTATTCGTATGATCCACCCAAACTGATTCTGTGGAATCTGAGGGACTGGGTCTGTGGCGTTATTAGTGATAGAGGTGAACAAGCCATTCTGGGAGGGTCACCTCGACGCTGACATGATCTGAAGAAATGACCAGCATCACAGGACAAGCATCAATATCCTCCCCACTCTGCCAGCTTAACTTTCACCATACTATCTCTGCACCCTCACACTCACTACCAGCTGTAGCACCTACCCCCTAACAAGGCTCATACCTTATCTCCAAATAAGGCTCAGGCACTACCACTCTCACTATTGAATTCATCACCTACCACCATCCCCACTCCCACCCCGCACACTCTCTCCCTCCACTATACTCCCAACACTAATAACACTACATGGATACAACACTGTGGACTGACTCCCTCCGGACACCTCTCCATTCCCCCTCCCCCTCCACCTACACCAGCATTAACAGCAGGGAAACACACTCCCACCATCACTCCCTCCCCCTTTATCCCATTCCAGCAGAAACGGACTGCAATAGGAGAGAAAGGGCCAGGCCAGATGGTGGAGCACCCGATATCTGATCCATCTCCATCCACCCCCACCCCAACCATATGGGGAGGACCCTGGTATCAGCCAGAGAGGACCGGGGCGTGTCGTATGGAGATTCCTTGACATCCATGTCCCTCCAACTCAGTAAAAGAAAAATGTTCAGTGAAGGGCAATTCGCACTTGAACCATTCTGTCTGTTCTCACAATTTTCTCCTTCCCAAAACAACAAATATAACGCAGAGTGATACAGACACAAAAATATCAGAGACATATGTAAATACGCTAATGTACTGTCAGTCAACGTTCATTCACGGAGATAGAACCGCACACGTGTAATGGCATACGGAGACATAGACAGTCGCACACTAATAGACACAAGCACAAGTAAAACGCACAGGCTAATACACAGATAAACCGATTTCAGCACATAAATACACAAACACACAGACACATGAACAAACACACAGAAAGCACATACAGCCCCACAGAGACACAGACACTAGTGCTTCTAAGACAGAGACAGGTAGGTGTTTGATGAATAAGCATGTCAAGGGTTACAGAGAGTTGTCAGGAGAATGATGTTGAGAAATCTCTCATCTCTCTGGCATTCAGAGTCGATGGGCCGAATGTCCTAATTCTGCATTTTTAATGTTCGTGTGGTGTCATGCTATCAGTTATTCTCTTCCTGGGACGGGAGCAGGGAATGAGTTTAATACATATTTGATTGAAAAGGGTCAGTGGTCCTATTGGACAGGTTTAGAGGGCTGAATGGTTTATGTCTATGCCTAATTATTTTGTCCTTGTGTTTCAAAAAAGTTGGCGATTTCATGTTAGGTTAATACAGTTTAAAACAACAGATTCCACACTGAAATAAGATCGCCCCATTCACTTTAGTGTTGTACTATCTGTAGGGTCCTCATCCTCAGGGAGCAGTGAAGACTCGTTTTTTGAAGATATTCAAGGCTGAGCTCGACTGATCTTTGCTGGACAGGAGAGTCAATATTTATTGAGAAATTACAGGAGACGGATGGTCAAACACAATCGGATCAGCCATGAGCATTCTGACTGGTGGCGCCGAATGGACAACTGCTGCCCCTACCCCATGTGTTGTTCCCTCAATCCACGGTCGAGGCTGTTTCATATACATGCTACTGTCCCTACGCCATGTGTTGTTCCCGTAATCCACGCTCGATGCTGTTACAGAGATACACTGCTGCCCCTACCACATGTGTTGTATCCTCAATCCAATCTCGATGCTGTAACAGGGAAATACTGCTGCCACTACCCTATGTAGTGTGCCCTCCATCCACCCCTCGAAGCTGTGACAAAGAGAGGGGGCCACCTCATTTAGCCAGTCATTATCGTTACCATGAGACTGGAGGAGTATATTCTGGCTAACTAACAAGTTGCAGAGGAAAATAGAACTAATCATTTTAGCTCATTGAGTACATTTTACTGCACAGGACGCCATCTAAACATCTGAGCTGTTACACAGGAAGTTGTTGCGAACAGGAAATAGTTGACATGATTGCATCTTTCAACACAGAGAGGGAGAACAATGTTCCCTGCCTGAGAAGCAGCAGCCGATTGATCCCTCTATCTTCTTTTGTTCCAACTGGCAACAGTAAATCTCTGACTCACCTCTACCTGATGAGTCGTGGAGTATTTCTGACGAGAGGTTCATTGGAATCTCTCTACCGTCTGAAGCAAAGGGAATTCAGCTAAATCCAACTATTCTGGGGAGAAATCACATCACAAGGAGCTTGCCTGAGCAGAATGGGCAGCACGGCGGCTCAGTGGTTACCACCACTACCTTCCAGTACCAGTGTCCTAGGTATGATTCCAGCCTCGGGCGACTGTCTGTGTGGAGTTTGCGTATTCTCCTCGTGTCTGTGTGGATTTCCTCCGGGTGCTCCGGTTTATTCCCACTGGTCCAAAAATGTGCAGGTCATGTGAATTAGCCATGCTAAATTGCCCATAGTGTACGGTGCATTAGCCAGAGGGAAATGGGACTGGATCAGTTAATCTTGTGAGGGTCGGTGTGGACTTGTTGAGCTGAAGGGCCTGTTTTCACACTGTAAGGAATCTGAACTAATGACTTCAGAGGACCGAATAGGATTTTCTGACAGTCTATCATCTCTCCATTTATTATGAGTTCAACTATTATGAAACTTTGGAAAACTTTGATTTTTCTGTTTGTCTTAAGATCTCTCTGTGTGTTTTTCACATTATTCTAGAAGATGGGCCAGGCTGACATTTATATCATTAGACATATCACTAAACTTTGAAATTTGTTGTAAAAGGTGGAGCAGTGTGACATCAAAATGAAACACTAACCCTGCAATATTGATTGGACCACGAATGACAAATTCTAAAAGGGCTGTCGAAGTGGGAGTTCCCTTCCCCAGAAGTTTGTGGTGCCTGGATGTTTACATTTATTCAAAGTTCTGTCTGTTAAATATTTGATAGACTAGTGAATGGAGGAAAATGGTGCACGTGCAGAAGAAGTCCTGCTGAGAGCACAATCAGATCATCTACGATCTTAGTGCGTGGCAGAGCAAAGACAAAGTGCCTAATGGCCCACTCCTACTCCTCAGTCCGATGTTCCTACATTCCATTCAGCCCCTCACAGCTCCTGCACAGGAGTAGACAGAGGCCAATTGCTCGAAATACCTGGTCCACAGTAACACAGGATCTCCTTCTGTCCCTCACAAATGTCACACAAAGTTTGGCGTGGGTTGAATAATGTTAATTCAAATCCAAGGCTGGGCTCAAAAGACGCCTCTGGTCTATTAATAGAGTGTCTCCTCTCTGCAACTTGTGCTTCATTTGTTGGTCATGGTGCAGATCCAGATTCACTGTGAATACAGTCCCCATACCTCACCCTGAAATGACTCATAAAATGCTTTGCTCTCTGTAACTGTAACATCCAATAACAGAATGTTCAGGAAAATTACAACCATTAACTTCCTAATTACAGAATATGAGCGCATAAGGAACAGGATCGGATGGTAATTCGGATGGTCAGGCCTGCCGTACCATCGTATAAGATTATGGATGATCAACTGTTGTTATCTACTCTGCTTTATTTCCCAATTTCGCACATCCCTCAATTCCATGGCAGGTCAAACACCCACCTACCTCATCTGTAAATACTTTCAGTGATATAGCTCCCCAAATTCTCTTGACCAGATAATTTCTGACATTCACTATCCTCTGTGAGAAGCTTACACGCCCCAAACATACATAATAACCGATTTATATGTTCAAAAGTGTGTACACAGCAGCTCATGTAAGAGTGACAGACCCTGATATCAAGGCAGGAGTTGACTCAGGATGGGATCAAGAAACGTTGACCAAATTAAATTTAATAGGAATCAGCCACAATCTCTCCACTGGGGGTTAGCCATCGCACAGAGGAAGATGTTCATGGTTGTGGACATCAATCCTTTCAGTCCCGGGACATCCCTACACGAGATCCTCAGGGTAGCTTCCTCGACACAATCATTTTCAGCTGCGTCATAAATGTCCTTCCCCATCAATACATCAGAAACGCGGATGATCACTGAAGATCACACAATGTTCAGAATATTTTCCCCCCTCAGCTCCTGAAGCAGTCTGTGTCCATGTGCAGCAAGGCCCGGACAGCATTCCAGTTTGTGCTGTTAAAGTGTTGGTAAAAGTTATGAAATAGCAGGGCCAGACATTGCACATTTCCATAGTTAAAAGAGGAGCTCATTCAGCATCTCAAGCTGGTTACACATGAATATGAGCTAGCATTCAGCCCATCAAATCTACTGAACAGGAAGAGTGGCAATACGTTCAATAATCCTGCCTGTTACATAGGAAGGGGAGGGGTCTGGTCAGTACATTGAACTGTTAAACAGGAACAGATGGAGCCCAAACAGTCTCTCGAAACTGTTCCACGGGACCAGGAAGAGGCCATTCAGCTTCGCAACAGCTTATCCAGGAACTGGAGGATATCACTAATACTTCAACATGGCAAATCACAGGAGCAGATCATGATGTTCATCGTGGCTCCATTGTCTGTGGAGCATGTGCTAAATAACGTGGTTTGCTGGCAGTGAGGAGGGAAGCCAGATGTTTTCTGTCAAGTCTCAAGGAGACATCTTCCATCTCCGAAAAGGCAGCCCCATGTTCTCCGTGGGGATCAGAAGCTGGTGGGAATAGTTAACTGTTCAAGATTGAAGGTATTGTGGCTGATGTTGGGATTATGACTAACATGATGTTCAGTGCAGGATCACACAACTAATGCACTGCATGAAAATGTGGAGTTTTTATTCAAAGTCTGGATTTTCTGCTCTCTCATTGGTATGGGGAGTGGGGGTGGTTGGGGGGGGAATGTTTTCAGAGGTACTAAAAGTATCTAGAATTTCATAAAGTTAGCAAAAATAAAGAGGCCGTGGGATCTATCACCGTATCGATGTCTGTTTAGAACATCATGTGTGATTGTCCATCCCCCTGGACTTCCAACGCAATCCCATCTTATTCTCCCACAGTGTGACAGATTAATCTTCACTCACTCCTCATGGTACCATCATCCCAGGTATTAGTTTGGTGGAACTCCTTTGAACTCTCTCTGTGGTAAGGAGATCATTCGTTATAAAGGAGAGAAAATCTGTGGACAATTCCCCAAATACTGCCTCAACAAATCTCTCAGGAATGATCACATTAATTACTTTCCCTCACTTGACCGTCTCCATTGCTTTCTAATGGCGTAAAAAGCATCATTCTCTATATATTGCCACTGATCCGAAATTTGCATCTTCCTTACATCTGTATGTCAGTGTCAATAACACCAGCACTAGAGGAGCCGATCGAGATGGACATCACTCTCGGGGACAGACTCAATGAGATGGATTACACCTAAAATAAGGAATAGTCGCCTCCCTGATGGAAATGAGCAGTAGCAATATGAGGCCCTGGTCAGATCAGCATGTTATCCCTATCTTGAACTGAGTGGCTGGTTCAGCTGTTCCACTGGACAGTAAACAGTAAACCACATTGCTGTGGGTTTGCAGTTACACGGAGACCTGACCAAGGAAGGATAACTCATTGACTTCTCGAAAGGACATGACGCAAGCAGATGGGCTTCTGGTTATTACATATAATGATGGTTTCTTTTAAATTCCATCAATTTGCTTCATGAGACATCAACAGATTACTATCTGTACCTCTACATGAAGAGTCAATGAGTTGAGCACCACGCACTGTCTTCCTGTCTGACAGATTCTGTGGAGAGAACAGGTTAAACATCTCAAGTAAAATTCTCTTGTCATGGACATGTGGTAGAAGGGACTTGAAACAAATGAATCCAGATTCAATAGTGACACAAATAAACAAGTTTATTCAGAAGTTGCACTGAGGCTGATGATTAGACTGGGACATCATTATAGTGGTACTGGGCAGGATTGGTGAGTGGGGAGGATATGGAAATGTAGATCTGTGCAGGGCTAGAAGGTTCATGGAGTTTGAGAACAGTCTGGTTCCTTCTCACATATCAGTGAGCAATTTATTAACAGTAATTTGCTTTGTAGAATTTATCAGGAAAGTAATTTTTGATTGGAAATGAAGACACTGATTTCCCCTTTCCCGCAATTTACATAACATGAGCAGAAACACAGTTCAGCCCGGTTTAATAGACAAAGAGAATGACTTACTAGGAAACTAACTATACCATTACCTGTGATTCTATCTTCTCCCTCTCAAATTGCGGAATAAATTGAATTATATTATGATTACTTCATCCTTCGTGTTCCTTCACTTCAAGTTCTCTTAAATAGTCTGCCTCATTGCACAACACTAAACCCAGTATTGCCTCTTCCTGAGTGGGCTCCACCACAAGCTGCTCCACCAAGCCCTATCGAAGATACTCCACAAATTATTTTTCTTGCGAACCACTATCAACCTGTTATTCCCAGTCCCGCCGTGTATTGAAATCTCCCAGGACTACTGTACTTTGCCTTTTCTATGCATCTTTCCTATATCTTGGTGTATATTGTGACGCAGCTCCTGAATAATTTTTGGAATCCTGAACATAACGCCATTTATGTTTCTTTATTCAACCTTTGGGGATACTTAATTCTACCCACACTGATTCTGTGCCATCTGACCCTACATTATAGAATACAGTCAGAAAGTTGTACAGTCAGAGAGATGTACAGCATGGAAACAGATCCTTCAGTCCAACTCGTCCATGCCGACCAGATTACCCAACCTAATCTAGTCCCATTTGCCTATATCCTTCGTACCCCTCCTATTTACCAACCCATCCAGATGCCTTTTAAATATTGTAATGGGACCAGTGTCCACCACTTCCTCCCACAGTTGTTTCCTTACACACACCACCCTGTGCATGAAAAAACTTGCTCTTTTGGTCCCTTTTAAATCTTTCCCTTCTCAACCTAAACCTATACTCTCTAGTTCTCCCCCACCCCAGCGAAAATACTTTGTCTATTTGTCCCATGCATGCCCCTTGTGATTATCTAAACCGCTATAAGGTCACCTCTCAGCCTCTGACGATCCAGGGCAAACAGCCCCAGCCTATTCAACATTTCCCTGTAGCTCAAATAGTCCAATCCTTGTCAATATTTTCTGAATACTTTCAAGTTTCATAACATTCTTCCGATATCAAGGAGACCAGGATTCTAACGATTGATTTATTTTCATTCTTACTCCCCCCACCAACCTATCTTTTCGTAGGATGCATAGCCTTGAATATTGTCAATCCTGATTACCTTTAAGCACGTCTCTGCCAATTTCGATCTGCGCTACAAGCCCATTTACCCTATTTCGTATGCAGCATATATTCATCTATAACACTCTCAGTCCTGTATTAACCGTGCCTCCTCTCAATTTCATTTGTCTGTCCAGAGTGCTTGAAGGTTGATTGTTTACACTTTCAATACACTCTGTCCTATTTGTGCCTGTGCTGGAGATTTTAATAAACTATCCTGCGTTCTGCACTCTTACCTCCTCTTTGAATTCGAATTTTCTAATTTCCCCTATAACTGAAACCCCACCCAAACCTAAAACATTTGTTGAAACATCTGACCGAAGCACTAGTTATCTGATTTGTTAGGACTCTGGTCCCAGAATTGTTCAGATGAAGACCATACCATCAGACAGGTCCCTTCTTCCCCGGTAATGCAATATGCTTATGCAACACAAAATGCAGGGTCAGAATAACTTGTCATACATTCCAAAATATGGAAAGTACAAACAGATGTGATAGTTAAAATACACTCATGACCTTGACCTATATAAATTGAAATGTGAATTCCAAAACCATGAAAGTGCTGTGCAAACTTTATCAATCGTTATTCGGCCCACAGCTGAGATATTGATTTCCCCTTTGTCAGTATTCCCCTTCACTGAGTTTCTCTGGTCCAGTCCCACACACTGTATTTCAGGGCATTATCAGTTCCTGCTGCTGTTCGCCCGGTCTATTGAAGTTAATCCACCTTCTCCCTGGATCCAATCAATTGGTCTATTGGATTCCGTTTAATTGTCAGCAACCTAGCTCTGTGATGTTATTGGAGATAAATGATCTGGGATGACAGCCAACATCAGCACAATTCTCACAGGGTATGGCA
Source organism: Chiloscyllium punctatum (assembly GCF_047496795.1). Lineage (NCBI taxonomy): Eukaryota > Metazoa > Chordata > Chondrichthyes > Orectolobiformes > Hemiscylliidae > Chiloscyllium > Chiloscyllium punctatum. The sequence goes on from NC_092742.1 coordinate 132,409,055, forward strand.
CCAGACAAAGACTTTCAGTCCAGGGGAATATCGAAATAAAATTTCCATATTCTGTCTATTTTCCTCATGGTGTCTCCTGATCTACCCAGCTTCGCTCTCTTCTAACACCCGTTTCTCCCACGCAGTCCATGCTTCCTATCCACGGTGTTGACCTCCCTTCACATTCTTTCTTTCTGTTTCATTCTCTCTCTCTGTCTCTCTCTCTCTCTTTCTGTATCTCCATTAACTCTCTCTGCTTTTGGATAGTGCAGTTGGAGAGGTTGTGGGTGTAGGATAGGCTAAATTGCCTCCATCTGTGCCATATTAATTCTGAAGGTCTCTGACCCACAATAAAGACTTTAAGTGCCTGTAGAAACAAGCTGGTCCTGCGAAGGACACATTACACAATCATCCATTGTCTCCTCCTGTTTTCTGACGTGCAGTGTCCTGTAAATATCTGTTCAAACAAAATAGATTGGCATTCGAGCAGTTGGGAGGGCATTCACCAGACGATAGTGAAATCAGGATTTAATAAACAGTTCCACCATGCAAAATGTGGATTTGTCTGATAGCAGCTGCTCCCAATGAGCAGCCCCTCGCTTCTTCCTGATGCGGATTTGCCTTCCACCAAGTTATTAACTTCCACAAGATCCTGACTTATTCCATGATCGTAGCTATGTCAAACCTGAGGGCATTGTGATCACTGTTTCCAAAATGATCTTCTACTGAATGGTCAGTCACCTGGACAGACTCATTTTATAATACAAGTTCCAGTATGGCCCCTCCTGTGGTTGGACAAGCCCCATACCGCTGTAAGTAACTTTCTTGGATGCACTTAAGAAATTCTATCCCGACTAAGGGATTCTCAGTCAATATTGGGTATGTTAAAGTCACTCACTATGGTAACTCTGTTTTTAATATCCGTTTCAATAATCGGCCGACATATTTGTTCCTCAATCTCTCGGTGGCTGTTGGAGGGACTACAGTACAATCTTAACACATGCATCCATCATATCTTGAGCTCTTTTCATGTTGCCTCAGTAGAAGAGACCTCTAATACGTCCTAAGTGCAGATGTAACAACCTCCCTGATTAGTAATGCAACTCCTCCGCCTCTTTTAGATACCCCTCTATCTTATCTAAAACAACAAAACCCTGGAAAGTTGAGCAGCCAGTCCTGTCCCTTTCTCAACCAAGTCCCTATAATGTTGGCAACATCGTAATTCCATCATAGTCCCATTCAGACTCTAAATTTATTTGTATACCCATAATAATACTTGCATTGAAATAAATACACTTCAGCCAAACACATCACACACTGACTTGATATTTGGTTTGAGATTCCCTGAAGTATTTTCTGCTGCTATTTTCACGTGACAGGAGATTACAAAAGACTATCAGTAAAGCAGAAAACATTGTAAACAGACAATTCCAGTTTCGTCCTTTGTCACTTCAATTAGTACATTGCATTACGCATGGTCCGATTTCGATAGAGTGCTGGATAATTATTTCACTTCAAACAACTGTCTCCAGCCACTCACTGCATATTCAACAACTATTTCTGGACTCACTGGATTGATTGCTCTCTTGTCCCTCTCTCATGAAATCTCTGTAATATTTACATTGCAGTTATATGTACTCATTAAATCTCCAGATTCCTACAAGCCAGTGTCCTCACATTAAACTAAAATAACACTTGAGGTTGCCAGTCCCATTGTGTTCAGTGCCCTCTGCGTCTTTTTTGTTGGTCTTAGATGCACTGGTTTTAGTCTCCAATTCCTCCTCAGTCACTGTATTGTGGACCTACTGCTCTGGTTCCCACTCCCCACCGCCACAATAGTTTAAATCCTCCTGAGTGACAATAACAAACCTGCCTGCCAAGAGATTGCCTCCAGTACAGGTCCATTCCGTACTTCTTGTCTAGGTCCTACTGACCCGCGAATCCCAATGATCCACATATCGGAGATTGCTGCCAGTTCAGGTCCATCCCGTCCTCCTTGGGTATATCCGACCGAGTCGGTTATTCCCTATGATCAATATATCAGAAGTGCTACCAGCTCTTTGGCCGTGTATTTAGCTGTTCTACCTTCGTACTCCGAATCTCACTCGTAAGTGACATATTCTAGCATCTCCAAAATTCAATATCCTTTCAGCACAACTCCAGCAAGGCCTTTTTTTGAAAGTGGATAGACGTGATTATAAAAACGGAAGTGTGAATTCATTAACCAGGAAGTTAGAGCCCACTGACTCAGTCCAAAGGCCAGAGGATCTGATATCTATCACCTCCACCAAATCTGATTGACAAGGTAGACATATGGACCATTTATTTGCAGATTGACGAGGATAAACAGAAGACTACAAAATGTCAAGAGCAGATCGATGTCATTCAGCCTGTTTACTCTGCTTTGCTATTAAATTGTATTTTAGTTATTCTGTTCCTTTCAAAGGCACAGTCTTTACCCCGCATCCCCAGCGGGTGACGAAGTGCCCAGTGTCGTTGCGTGCACAGTCCTGCGAAGGGAGTATCCAGTGCCAGGGAATGGGGTGTGGGGAGTCCCAGGGATGGCACAAGGAAAGGCTGCATGTAGTGACGATGGACGGAGGGACTGAAAGAGATGAAATGACTATCCAGGGACACTGCACTCAGACAAGTGGCTGGGAAAGATTCCTAAACACCCAGGGGAATCCGCGAACCACGGCTGCTTTTACAAAAATCTGTCACATTTTCAGCATTTCTCCATCAAATAAAAGAAAAAAATACTGTAGATTGTAGACATCCGAAGCAAATACAGAGACATCCTGTGGAGAGAGAAAAGAGTTAATGCTCCCATTGCAGACGCGGGAAGAATGTGCAAAGTCCACACAGACAAGGTCCAGAGGATGGAATTGAACCCATATCCCTATTACTGTGAGGCAGCATTGCTATGTCACTACGCTGCCCAATTATGGATAATTGCAGGTAATATATTTAGAGGCATAGATAACATTCTCTGTGACCAGGATTGAAAGTCCTGAAGGTTTTGCTGCCTACCTGGTGCTTGGGTTTGGAATATATCATCTGGGGTGCAGAAGAAGTTGGAGTGGCCAGGGTTCGTGTAGGTACCAACGGCTGGACAAGCAAATGACAATGAGAAGAGGAACGGTAAATACAGAACTGAACTTTTATATTGGAATGCAAGCAGTAGAAGGAATAATGTAAATGAGCTTGTGACGCATATACAAATTGGCAGGTATGACGTGGAGGCCTTTGACAAGGTGTCACAAAGGAGATGACTGAGTGTGATAAGGGTCCGTGGTGTTAGAGGTAATGTAGCGGCATAAATGATAGCTTGTCTGTCTGGCAGAAAGCAGAGAGTGGGGATAAAATAGTCCTTCTCAGGATGGCAGTCGGTGACATGTGGTGTTCTACAAATCTCAGTGCTGGAATCGTAACTTTTTATTTGTTACGTTAACAATCTAGATGATGGAACTGAGGATATTCTGGCTAGGTGTGCAGATCATACGTAGATAGGCAGATGGACTGGTCGTATTGAGGAGGCGGAGAGGCTGAAGAAGGAGATTATCAGATGCATTCCAATGTTGGAAAGTGTGTGGCCATGCATGAAGAATAGAAGAATGGTCTTTTTTTTAAATGAGGAGAAAATTAAGAAATCTGAAGTGCAAAGGGACTTGGGTGTTCTAGTGCAGGGCTCTCTCAAGGTAAGCTTGCAGGTTGAGGCAGTAGTCAGGAGGGCAATTGGCATTTATTATTGATGGCATTTATTATGAGAGGAATTGAATATAAAACAGGTTGTACACGTCTGTGGTCAGACCACATTTGGAGTATTGTGCGAAAATTTGAGGCCCATATCTCAGGACGAACGTAGTGGCCCTGGAGCTTGAGCAGAATATTTTCACGAGAATGGTCATAGGAATGAAAAGATTATCGTATGAGGAATGTTTGTGGGCTCTGGGTCTATCGTCAGTAAAGTTTAGAAGGATGAGAGGGAATGAAATGGAAGCACAGTGTACTGAATTAACTGGACAGAGTTGATGTTGGTAAGATGTTTCCATTGGACGAGAGCTCGAGGGCAGAGACTTAGAAGAAAGGGAACACCTTTTAGAAGAGTGATAAGGAGAAATGTCTTTACCCAGAGAATGTCGAATCTTTAAAATGTATTGCCACAGAAGGCAGTGGGGGGCAGGTCATTAAGTACATTTAAGACGGATTTAGATAGGTTCTTGATTGTCCAGGGATGAAGAATTACGAGGAGAAGGCTGGAGAATGGATTTGGGAAACCTATCAGCGATGATTGAATGATGGGCAAACTCGACAGGCTAACTAGCCTAGTGTCTGCTCCTGTGTCTTATAGACTAATATTCTAAACCTTAAGGAGACACTTGCATCTCCGAGAAGATGGATTCATGTTCTTCATGAATGTCAGTAGCTGGTGGGAATAGTTAACTGTTTTAGAATGAAAGTGTTGTGGCTGCTGTCCGGTGGTGGATAATATTACATTCAGTGCAGGATCACACACCAACTGCACTGTATTAATGTGGGGAAAGTTTATTCAAAACCTGGACATCTCTGTCTCTCTCAATCACCGTGGGGAGTGGAGGTTGAGGTGGGTGGGCGTAACGTCCTCAGAGACACTTAAACAATCCAGAATCATGCATTCTGAGTGAAAGAGCAGACATGAAATTTAACACCTTCTCATTGTCTGTTTAGAATATAATTAGTGATTGCCATCCCGCTCAGTGCTCAATGCAATCACCTCTTATTTTCTGAGCGCACTCCAGATCAAACTTTACTCACACCTCATGATGCCATTGAACCAGTGATTAATCTGGCGGAACTCCTCTTCACTCTCTCTGTGGTTAGGAGATCACTCCTTATAAAGGAGAGAAAATCTGTCTACAATGCCCCAAATACTGCCTCAACTACATTCTCAGGTTTGATCGCAATAATTCATTTACCTCACCTAGCTGGCTCCATTTCCTTCATGTGACAAAGGAAACCATTCATTTACAATCCATTGCCACTGATGTGGAATGTAAACCATCCTTACATCTGTAGGTCAGCATCAATAAAGCCAGCACCAGAGGTGCCTCTCGAGATAGACATCACTCTCGGGGCGAGACTCAATCACAAAGAATGCACCTAAAACAGTGAATGGTCACCTACTTGAATGGAAATCAGCTGTCGGATTATGGGAAACAGGCAAAGGAAGGGAGCTGCCTTCACTTTTGTTCAAAGTTTGGTAGAAGATTTGTAGCTCGGCTTTTGTTCTTCTCTCACAGGATGTATGCAACCCTGGTCAGGCCAGCATGTTATACTGATCTTGAACTGAGTGGCTGGTTCAGCTGTTCCACAGGACAGTAAAGAGTAAAACAAACTGCTGTAAATTTGCAATTAAACAGAGACCTGTCCAGGGAAGTATGCCCACTGCCTTCTCTAATGGGCATCAGGCAAGCCGATATCAACAGATTATTATTCCGTGGATCTAGATTACGAGCCAATGACTTGACCACCATACACCATCTTCACATCTTTCAGATTCTGTATAGAGAATAAGTTAAACATCTCAAATTCAATTATTTAGCAATGATCACGTGGTAAGAAGGGGCTTGAAACATGTATCCAGAATTAACAAAGGCGCAAACAATGGTTTATTCAGGAGTTGCACTGAGGCTGAGGAGAAGACTGGGACGTCTTAATGTTTGTTCTGGACAGGATTGGCATGTGGGGAGGATATGGAGATGTAAACTTTGCAGGAGGAAATGAATCAAGATGGTTGAGAACAGTGTGTTTCATCCTCGCATATTGGGGAGTAATTTGTAAATAATAATTTGCTAGTTATTATTTCTAAGGAATGTAATCTTTGGTTGGAACTGAAAAAGTTGGCTTGCATTTTTCCGAAATTTACATATCATCAGCATCAATTCAGTTCAATCGACAGACTGAGTGACTTGCCAGGAACACCAACTATAGCAAGAATAGGATAGTAACCAACTTGAATAACCAGCAGTACATCTTCAATCCGATATGCTAATGATATCCAAGGCTGGGAAAGCCAGTACAGACCATAGGATAAACTGCTGTCCATTGTTGGAACATTCCAGTCTAATGTTCTCACAGACTCATCTCTCCTCCACCTCTCTCTGGAGCTGCTGATCGCTGTTATTGGTGTGGATCATGCTCCTGCTCATACTATCGGATAAAACACTGAAAGCATTCCCTTATTGATAGAAGAGAGAAAATCTCTAGGGATGCTTAGGATCCATGGAGACTGACATAATCACAATCGCTGAACAAATAGCTCCAGTTAACCGATGAGACTTCAATACTGTTTTATTAAAGTTCAAAATAATTTGAACGTTTATGCATTCTTGGTGTGATATGTGAGTGTGACTGAAGGAAGAAATGTTGAAGATGGCAGATTGATTGTGTGTAATCAGTCAGTCAGCATTGGATATGGAAGTAATTCCAGAGGTTTAACGGAACATGAATATGCTTCTCTGCTCATAAATAGAGAAATAAATCCTGTAACAATAGATCAGTCATTGCAATATCTGTAAAACATTGAGAGAACATCTTTCGTCCATGATCTGATGGCAAAATGTGCCAAAGGAAACGTGGGTTACAACAAACAAGCAGCATGGATACGTTAACAGAGAATTGTACTTGACAAACACAATTCAGATTGTTATTGGAGAATCAGAGAGGGCAGGTGTGGGTCATGTTGTTGATGGTATCCATGTTAACGAACTGTGATGAAGTGTCATTTAATGGACTTCAATTACATTATGATTATGACATTTGGGGAAAGACAGAAGATGGAGAGGACTGGGTGACATGAATGTTTAGACTGGGTGGAGGGGCAGTGATGTTCTCCAGTCACCAGTATTGGAACGATTCACTTTATAACTCACATGAGGAACAGATTCCAGGATACATTTACAATGAGGAATTAGCAGAGACAATATTAATGAAGTGCATTCATACAATATAAAATCCAGAAACAAAGTGATTTTCTGCACATACAAATAAATGCAAAGTGCAGAGAGATAAAGGTTGTTAAAATGCATATAGTATGTGCTATATAAACTGAAATGTGGATTACAAAACTAGGTAAGTAGTGTGCAAACTTTATCAATCATTATTTCACCACAGCTGAAATGCTGATTCCCCTCTGTCAGTGATCCCCCTCACTGTGATTCTCTGGCCCAATCTCTCACATGGTCTGGCGGGGGCGGGGGGGGGGGGGGGGGGGGGGGGGAGGGATCATCATTTCCTGCTGCTCTTGGCACAGTCTATATAAAAACTCTGCTTTCTGCATGGAACCAATTTATTGCCCTAATGGGTTCTGTTTAGCTGTCAGTAAATTCTGTGATATTATTGGAAATAAATACTCTGGGCTAACAGCCAGTATCAGCACAGTGCTCACAGGGTATGGCGCCCAGACAAAACGGCTTACATTCCAGAGGAATTTCTATATAAAGCTTCTAACTTCTGTCTGTCCATATTTATCTACCCTAATGCGGTCTCCTGATCGATCTAACTTCACCCTCACCTAACACCTCTCCCACTCAATCAGTCACTCCCCTTTCTATTCTCTCTCAGTTTATCCCCCTTCACTTTCTTTCTCTCTGTTTATTTATCTCACACAGCATCTATCTCCACACAACTTCTCTCTATCTCCGTTTGTGCTGTTGGAGAGCTTGTGACTCCTCGATGGGCTGAGTGGCCTCCAACTGTTTCTAATAAATCTGTGGTTCTCTGTCCCACAATAAATACTTTGGGTGCCTTGACAGACATGCTGGTCTGGTGACACATACAGTGTACAGCCAGCCATTCTTACTTCCTGTTCTTTTCTGATGTGCAGCTGCCTTGAAATGTCTGTTCAAACGAAACAGATTGAATGAAATTCAAGCAGTCGAGAGGGCGTTCATGACTGTGTACTTCAATCAGGATTCAATGATGGATGAGATTCCAGAATAACAGAGGCAATGAATGAAAAACAGAGCAACACAAGAAATGGCAGTTGAGTACAACATGTGGTTCCAAGAAGGTCTCATGGTATTAACAGTAGATTACCTATCCAGAAAAATCAGCTCATGTTCTGTGGATCCAGGTTCGAATTCCGCCACTGCACATGGTGGAAATTCAATTCAATAATTTTAAAATGTCCCTGGAATTAAGAATCTACAAATGAGAATAAAATCATTGCCGATTTTGAGAAAAATCCATCTGGATCATTAATATCCTTTAATGAAGGAATCTTCCATCCTCACCTGGTCTGGCTGACATGTAACTTCAGACCCAAAACAACGTCATTGACTCCCAATCGCTCCCTGAAATGTTCCAGTGAGTCCTTCAGTTGTACCAATCATTACAAGGTTTCAAAGAAATGAAACCGGCTGAACCACCTGGCATCAAACTGTGCACTGGAAAAGTCAACATTAGAAACATCACTGTAGAACCTCCAAAGTCTTCCTTACTTTGGGGTAATGCCAAAATTGGGATGATTGCCTTACAGACTAGTCAAGCAACAGCCCGCCATAGTTATACTCATGGAAACCTACCTTACAAAAATAACCCAGCCACTACCATCACCATCCCTGGATATGTCCTGCCCCAAATGCAGGACCGATCCAGCAGAGGGGGCAGCTCAGTGAGATAGAATCGGTAGGTAGTTGCTCTGGGAGGCCCCAAAATTTACTCCAGACCTAATGAATTCCCATGGCTTCAGATTAAACATGGACAAAGAATTCTCTTACTGATTATCACGTTACGTCGTTCCTCACCTGAATCAGTGCTCCTCTATGTTAAACAACACTTGGAGAAGGCACTGACTGAGGCAAGGGCACAAAGTGTATTCTGGCTCGGGATATTGTGGCTGAGGAATGGTTTGGCAGCAGTACTGCTGATCACGCTGGTCGGGTCCCAAAGGACATTGCTACTTGATTTGGTCTGCAGCAGGTGGTGAGGGAAATTCAAGAGGGAAAAAAATCATACATGACCTCATACTTACCAATCTACCAACTGCAGATGTATCTGTCCATGACAGTATTGGTTAAAGTCTCATGGTCACATTAAGAATAAACTCTATTGTGTTGTGTGGCACTGTCACCATGCTAATTGGCACAGACTTCGAAGAGATCTAGCAACTCAAGACTGAGCGCCCATAAGACACTGTGGACGATCAATAGCAGCAGAACTGTACTCAAGCACAAACTGTCATGTCATGGCCCAGTATGTCCCCCACTCAACCATTACCATCAAGGCAGAGGATCAACTCTGGTTCAATGGAGAGTGCAGGAGGGCATGCCACGAGCAGAACCAGGAATATACAAAGATAAAATGTTAATCTGCTGAAGCTTCCAAACAGAAATACTTGCGTGCCAAATAACATAAACAGCAAGATCAGACAGAACTGAGCTATCCCACAACAAATGCATCAGATTTAAGCTCTGCAGTCCTCCTAATCTGATCATGGATGGTGATGGACGATCAAACAACTCACTGGAGTAGGAGTCTCCACAAATATCCCCATCCTCAATGATGGAAGAGCCCAGCACATCAGTGCAAAAGATAAGGCTGAAGCTTTCGCAGAAATCTTCAGTCAGAAGTTTTGAATGGATGGTCCATTTCGGCCTCCTCCCGTGGTCCCCAACATTACAGATAGCAGTCTTCAGCAAATTCGATTGACTGATGTCAAGAAACGATTTAAGGTACTAGATAATGCAAAGGCTATAACCCTTGATAACATGCCGGCAATAGTCCTGAAGACTTGTACTCCAGAACTTCTCGCTTCCCTCGACAAGCTATTCCAGTACAGTTACAAACTGACAATGGATAAAAACTGTGCAAGTATGTTCTGTAGATAAAACGCAGGACAAATTCACCCCGGCCAAATACCGCCTCATCAATGTACTGTCCATCATCAGTAAAGTGATGGAAGTTTTCATCAATAGTGTTGTCAAGCAGCACCTGCTCAGCAATAATCTGCTCAGTGACGCCCCGTTTAGGTTTTGCCAGAGGGACTCAGCTCCTGACCTAATCACAGCCTTGTTTCAAACAAAGAAAAAGGAACTGAAATCCAGCCCGTGATATCAAGGCTGCATTCTTTCAAATGTGGCATCAACTAATCCTAGCAAAAAGGGCATCACGGGCCAACACTTCATTATTAGTGTCATACCTGACAGATAGGAAAACGGTCATTCTTATTGGAGGTCAGTCATTCAGTTCCAGAACATCTCTGCAGTAGTCCCTCAGGATAATGTGGATGTAAGTTTGCTCCATGAACTGGAATGTTCATTTACAGACGTTTCATCGCCATTCTACGTAACATCTTCAGTGGCCCTCCGGATGAAACCTAGGTCCAAACATCTTCAGTCGCTTCATCATTGACCTTCTCTCATCAAAAGGTCAGAATGGGGATATTCGATGATGACTGCACAATGTTCATCACCATTCACAAATGCTCACATACTGAAGCAGTCCATGACTAAATGCCACAAGATCTGGACAATCTCCAGACATGAGCTGACAAGTGGCAAGGAACATTTGCATCACACAAATGCCAGACAATGACCATCATCAGTAAGAAACAATGTAAGCAATTGGTATTCAGCAGCATATTTGTCACTAAATTCCCCTCCCTACCCATATCAATACATTTGGGATTACCATTGACCAGAAATTCAACTGGACTCGCCACAAAAATATAAGAGCTAATCAGAGGATAAGAATACTGCGTGAGTAACTCACCTCCTGTCTTCCCAAAGCTTGTCACTCATCTACAAGGCTCAAGTCAGGACTCAGATGGAATACTCCCCAATTGCCTGAATGAGTGCAGCCACAACGACACTAAAGAAGCTTGACACCATCCAGGACAAACCAGCCCATTTGATTGGCATCACATCCACAAGCATTCACTCCCTTCACCTCCAACACTCAGTGGCAGCAGCGTGTACTATCTACAAGATACACTGCAGAAATTCACCAAAGATCCTCAGAGAGCATCTTCCAATCCTACGAGCACTTCCATCTAGAATGACAAGGGCAGCAGGCTTTTGCGAACATCACCACATTCAAACTCCCTTCCAAACCAGTCAACATCCTGAGTTGGAAATATATCACCATTTTTTCACTGTTGCTGGGTCAAAACCTTATCATTCCCTCCCTCATAGCATTGTGGGTCAACGCACAGAAGGTGGACTGCAGCAGTACAAGAAGGCAGCTCAGAACCACCTTCTCAAGGGGCAACTAGGGACGGACAAGAAATGATGGGCCCATCCAGCCATTCCCGTATCCAAAACAAAAGTTTAAGAAGTTCCAAGTTGAGCACCTCGATGGGACAGGTTGTCTGATTTGAGCATGAACAGGAAAGCAGTGTTTCTGATGATGAACATTTTAGACCTTTCTTTTATTAGAAGGGTGTTCAGTGTTCCATGACGTATTGTTGCTGAGCGCTGTGATAAATTGCACCACTTTGATTAAATTCAACAATATTAGCATAGCAGGATCGATCATTCAAAAATACCAGACTGAAAATGACAATCATCGTAGAGACAATGTACTCCCGCGAGATGAGACTCACAGATAGCAGCTTATATTCAATATATTATTGCGCTACTGTCTGACACTGAATCCTGCCACTGTCCATATTACAGGGGTTACCATTGACCAGAAGGTGAAGTCAAATCAACGCATAGATACGAGGGCTACAAGAGCAGGTCTGAGACTTACAATTCTGCACTGAATAATAGACTGTATGACCATAAGGGCATGAGATATAACAATCAATTTAGGCCATTCAGCCTATCTCTTTGAAACTGTGCCATTTTGCCATACTCTCGAAGACTCGTGGAAATATCTTCTATACTCTAACTGTATCCATTTTGGCAGTTATCGATCAGTTTCAATCATATGCGCCACCAATTATTCTAAATTCCATTGAGTACAAACATAGAGCCCTCAACTGCTGCTCGTATGACAAACCATCATTCCCAGGGTAGATCATGTCCAAAACCCGTAGATCCTTCCCCAAAACAGCAAACAATAATCCAAATGTTTTCTGACCATAGCCCATTATATTGTCAGCAGCATGTCTCCGTTTTTGTATTGTCACTCTTTTGAAATGAATATTAATATTGCATTTGCTTTCCCAACTGCCAACTGAACCTGCACATCAACCATAAGAAAGGATGAGTACTCCAAACTTCTTTTGTGCTTCAGAATGAGTGAAGCCTTTTAGAACATAGTGTCTGCCTGTATTCCGCCTACTGAAGTGCATCATCTCACATGTTCCCATATTGTGTTCCATCAGACATGTGTTTTCCCAGTGTCCTAAACTGACCAAGTCTTTCTGCAGCCTCCCCACTTCCTCAACATCACCTGCCCATCCAATCATCATTGTATCATCTGCAAACCTAGTAAAACTGCTGTCAGGTGAGATGGTTCACGTAAATGGCACTTCCTGACTACCTGGGTACTGTCCACCATTGAAAAGGCACAACGCTCAAAATGCTTGACTCCATTCAGGTTTAAGCAATGGATTGACTGGAATTACACCTGCAAAGTCTTCACTCCTTGAACCACTGGCACTGGCACCCTGCACACCATTTTATTATGAATTTACCCCATTATGGTGATGCAGAACTTGATGGCGCACGATCCCAGTCTATTAATGGTAATCTGTCTCAATGCTGACTGTGTGGTGCTCACACTGACCAATGTCATTGTGTATTAAAGACGACAGAGGGAGGTGCGGGTGTGGGGATGTCGATCATAAATGACTGCGTGACTGTCACTGAGGGCTGACACAGGCCGTGAAAGCCCCAGATGTACCTGTGACTGTTGTCACCGCTGTAGGCATGATCAGTCTTCCAGTGAGTCAAATCAAAGAAAGTGATGGGCCTGGAGAGTGTTCCTGGCTGAGCATTCAGATCCTGTTTGTACCAACTAGCAGAGGTATTCACATGCAACTTCAACCTCTTCCTCCAGAAGCCGAAGTCCCAATCTGATTCCAGAAGGCCATCATCATCCGCGTGAGATAGCACTTGGAACATGCCCTTATAGACTACCACGCAGTGGCTCTGACCTCAATAATCATGAAGTGCTGTGAGAGGCTGGTTATGGCCTACACCAACTCCAGTCTCCCAGCCTGACCTGCTGCCCTCTAATATTTGCTGACTGATGTAACGAGTTCACAACTGATGCTCTATCCGAGCCTCCACGCATCCCTGCAACATCTGCACAACAAGGATACCTACACCAGGCTCCTGCCCATTGACTAAAGCTCCACCATCAAAATCATTATCTCTTTCAGACTAATCACAAAACTCCGTTACCTTGGTCTCGGTTCGACCCTCTGCAACTGGTTCCTCAGGTTTCTGACCCACAGACCGCAATCATGAAGATCGGTAAAATCAACTCCTCCACAATAACACTCAACACTCATGCTGCTGAAGGATGTGTTCTCAACACCCGACAATACTCCCTGTGCACCCACGGCTGTACCCGCAGCACCTTACTGTACTCCCTGTACATCCACAGATGTGCCCTCAGCCCCCCACTGTCCTTCATGCACACCCAGGTCTGTGCCCTTAGCCCCCTACTGTTCTCCAGATACACCCACGGCTGTGTCCTCCGCCCCCCACTGTCCTCCCTGTACAACCACGGCTGTGCCCTCAGCCCCTTAGTGTACTCCCTGCACACCCACAGCTGTGTCCTCAGCCAACTACTGTACTCTCTGTACACCCACGATTGTTTCTGCAGCACCCTATTGTTCTCCCTGTACTCCCACGGCTGTGTCCTCAGCCCCCTCACTGTCCTCCATGTACACCCACGGCTGTGACCTCAGCACCCTCACTGCCCTTCATGTACACCCACAGCGGTGTCCTCAGTCCCCTCACTGTCCTCCATGTACATCCAACGCGGTGTCCTCAGCCCCCTACAATACTCCATGTACTCCCACGGCTGTGTCGTAAGCGCCCTAATGTCCTCCCTGTACACCCACGGCTGTGTCCTCAACCCTCTACGTACTCCCTGTACACCCACGGCTGTGTCCTCAGCCCTCTACGTACTCCCTGTACACCCACGGCTGTGTCCTCAGCCCCCTACGTACTCCCTGTACAGCCACAGCTGTGTTTCCAGATTCCAAACATCGCCAGCTACAAGTTCGCTGATGACATCACTATAGCAGTACGGAGATTAAACAACAACGTGTCAGAATCTAGAAAGGAGATATAGAGGTTAGTGGCATGGGGTATTGATAATGACGTCTCTCTCTAATCTGGCAAACGTAAAGGACTGATCATTGACTTTAGGAAGAAAGGAGGGGAACACACCCCATCTACTTCAACCATTTGAAGGAGTGCAAAGCATCAAGTCCCTCGGAGTGATGATAACTGACAACCTGTCTGAACTTCTCACATCGGTCCGATGGTCGGGAAGGATCAACAATGCCTCTCCTTCCTCAGGTGGTTCAGAAAATTCAGCATGCGCTACATCTACAGATACACCATTGAGAGCTTACTGTCCCGGTGCGTAGCAGCCTTGTATGGCACCTGCTCTACTCAGGACAATGAGATACTACAGAAGATTGGGTGCACAGCTCTGACTAACACGGACTCTAACATCCCAAACAATGATTCCATTTACATGGCTCGTTGCCGCAGGAAGGCTGCCAACATCTACCCCAGATTACTGAGGGAGGGAGACAGGAAATATCTGTGGTATTAACAGATATCTTTGTAGCATCCTTGAACACGGCTGAAGTCCCAGAAGACTGGACAATTGTTAATCCCCTTGTTTAAGAAAGGTAGGGATTGTCCAGTCAATTATAGACGGGTGAGACTGATGTCATGGATAGGGAACCTGGTGGACAAGATACTTAGGGTTAGGATCTATTCTCATTTGAATGAAAAAAGTCTTATCAGTGATAGGCAACATGGAAACAGACAAGGTCATGTCTTTCCAACTCAATAGAGGTCTTTGAGGAGGTGACAAAGTTGATTGATGGGGGAGAGACTGTAGATGTCATGTACATGGACTTCAGGAAGGCGTTTGGTATATTTACCCATGGTCGGGTTATGGCGAAAGTGAAGTCACATGGTGCGTTAGCTAGATGGATAAAAAACTGGCTGGGCAACAAAGGCAGAGAATTGTCAGGGAAGGGAGTTTCTCAAAATGGAAAACTGTGACGAGTGGTTCCTTTAAGATGTCTCCAGAAAGATATATAAATGGGCAGGGAACAAAGGGATATAGATCCTTAGAAAATAGGTGACAGGTTTAGTTGGAGGATTTGGATCAGCACAGGCGTGGACCACCGAATGGCCTGTTTCTGTGCTGGAATGTTCTTTGTGCTGACATTATCAAAGACCAAACAAACCCCAGTAATGGTCTCCTCCAACCTCTTCTATCATGCTAAAAGGTACAGAAGCTTGTAAACACAGAACATCTATTTCAGGGACAGCTTCTTTCTGACTGTTATTAGGCTGATGAATGTACTCTCTATTCTCAGATAATGCTGATCTTGTTCATCTTGATCTCGCCTCGCGCACGCCCTATGCAGCGTCACCTACATGCCTCTCAGACATGTGTTGCAGCCAAAGTTCTCTCTTTCCTTGCTTACTATGATTTGCCTGTACATCTTGGTACAGGACAAAACAAATTCTCACCACCCTATCCCAGCTCCTTCCAGTGCTCACTCCGAGATCTCTCCGGTCCTCACCCCCAGCACATCCCATTTTCCATCCCCCGCTCACTGTGACCCCATTCCCAGCTCTCTGTGTGCTTTGTATCGCACTATTTCTCTCACACTGTCTGTTTCCCTGTGTTTTCGTTTTCTGTGTCTTCTGTTTCTTTCCCTGAACTTACTATCTCCCCTTGTCCCTGTCCAAGTGATTGTTTGCTTCTTATTTTGTTTCATTTTTCTGTTTTACTGACTGCCCTTCTGTTTCCCTCGCAATGTTTTTTTTCTCTCTCCTTGTACGTGTCTGTCTCTTTCTCCCTTGTGATGTTGATGGCTTCTCTATTCTTTTGAAGCATGTGATGGCTCTTTGGTTGGATGTTGGCAATACAATAAACTCAATTGTGTTTTGGTATCTTGGACATAATTTAAATTTATTGGTTAAATTTCAATTGTTGTCAAAACAGCAACTAGAACTTGAATATCCATTTAACGGTCAATTGTTACATGTAAATATTTTGGAACTGCCTTCTCGCAGTGCTCTGCATACTGGCAACTGAAAGCATTCTATTCACGTGCATAATAGTGTGACGGGAACTGCTCTTCCCAGGACCATAAGAAACTACAGACGGTTGTGAGCACAGCCCAGACTGTCATGGAAGACAACTTTCCGTCCAATTATACTTCTCATTGTCACCGAAAGGATGGCAACATCAAATGTATCTCCCAAACTGGTAATGATCGCCGACAACTTCTTCCAAAAGGGAGGAGATACAGAGGCTTGAAAACATGGATCAGCATGCTCAGGAACACCTTCTCCCCTACCATAATTAGATGGCGGATTGACATCTCTAACTTGTCAAATAATCAATGTACTTTAAACATAATCTTTGATATATACAGGTTTCCCTCAGTATCTGAAAGTAGAGTGTTCCTCCAAAACCTTTCACAAGCTGATATGGTGTAAAGCGAAGTAGCATTAAGTTATGAGGGAAAAATTCACCTTTCGTGGTAATAGTGAAAATCCTCTTCGGAATTCTTTTGATTAGCGGAAACAGGACCTAATGGAGGTCTTTCGGAAAGTGAAGTGGCAAAAAGCGAATTTTTAGAAAGTGGGGAATGCAGGTACCGACATGGGGATGATGTTCAGGAAAATGGGAAAAGTTAAAAATAAATGAGGTGATTCTCACATTTTATTTGTATCCCAGCTGATCATTATTCCCTTTGTTTGCTCTTTGTCTTCTATCTCTCTCTTTATCTATCGATTCAACTCGCTCCTCCTCCCCTTCAAAGCAGACTTCCCTATCACCAGCATTATTTTCACTATTTTCCAGCTGCTTTCAGGTCAGAAAACCTCCCCAGCACTTTCTGTTCTTTTATTTGCATTTCTTATGCAATTTCAGATCACCAGCATCTTTCGTTATTTGCTTTAACCTTCAAATTTGTTATTCCATGGGAAGTCGGCATCTCTGCCAAGGGCAGCATTTGTTAATCATCACTAATTGCCCTGACTATGAGGCCATTCCACAAACTAATATAAAGTCAAGCACATTGATATGGGTCTGAAGTCATACTTAACCCAGACCAGGTAGGAACGTTAGATTTCTTTACCGAAGGTCATCCGTGAAACAGGAAAATTTTCAGTCAAAATGTGCGTTTTATAGTTGCTTTTCGTGCAATGCACTTTATTCGAATTCTTAGCATTTTTATTTAAGTTCTGCCATCAGCTGTAGTAGGACTTGAAACAAGTCGCTTGAAACAATGTATTTCATTTAATAAGCTTTGCTCCTGAATTACATCCAACGACATTCCTACTCTGATACATTGTCCTAATCATGAAGTAACGTCCGAGACAAGAACAAGTTTGTGATTGAAATACTTGTAACTGGAAAAGTGGCCAGAAGAGAGCTTGAAACATAAAGTCTGAATTTTACCAACGTGCAGACAATGGTTTGTGCAGCCACAGCACTGACGCAGAGATATTGTGAGCTGGTAGTGGACAGGATTCGTGACAGAGAGAACAAGAGACATAAATCAGTTCAGGGCAAAAAGGGATCTCGAGGTTGTGCACAGTTTTGTTCTCAGATGTAAGGGTGTGGTCTGCAATTCAGATGAATGGAAACTGCAATTGAAATTGAAGATAAAAGTTTCTTTCATGGGCAAATATAGATAACAGAAATTGCAATAAAGTTCAAAATTGTCTAAGGGATTAATGAATGAACAGTAGTAGAGAACACCAACAAAGCGAGAATAGGTTATGATTTGGAGATGTCGGTGTTGGACCGGGGTGTACAAAATCACACAACGCCAGGTCCAACAGGTTTAATTGGAAGCACACTAGCTTTCGGAGCATCGCTCCTCCACCATAGGTTAGTAACACACTCTCCACCCCGCACAATCAGCACCACTAATATCTGATAAGGTAGAAATTTCCAACAGAGGATAATGTTGAAAAGACCCAAGGAAAGCCTCCTCTCCATTTGTGTAATTATCCAGTCCATTATTCGCAGATTCAGATCTGTCCTCTCCAGTCTCTGCAGCTGCTGATCCCTGTTACTGTTGGAGCTGATGCATCGGCTCCTAGGCTGGGATAGCGCACTGAGTGAAGCCCCTCACCAATAGGACACAGTTACAATGCAGTCACTGAGCAAACAGCTCTAGCTTTCAATACAGCACATTCAGTTCACAAAATATCTGGACTGTACTGGACTTGATGCTGACATTGCTGGCGATTGGTCACATCTCCCATCAACCAATTCCTCTAGTGAAGTCAGTTGTGAGGGAAAATTATGGATGTTTTCTTATCACAGGCTAGATGACTCTGCCCTGTTGTACGCTTGCAATGCTGTCACCATCTTACCCCGAATCTCCGCCCCTCCACAAATAAAGAAACACAATCAGGATGTTGCTACTGTGCTGATCACTCTTTCACGGGAAGAAACCCCAGCCAACAGACTGTCACTGGGCACAATTGTCCTGAACATAGACAGGAAGTGTGGACTTCTCTAAATGGTCCTCTCACTGCGCTAATAAAGAAACATTGGAACTTCCGTATAGAATATGCTTCAGTAATTAATTTATACAAATTGACAAACATCTTAATGCAGTTTTATTTGCTGCTAAGCATAATGTTTCACCTTTTTTCCCCTCAGTCCAAAACCAAAAGTGAACTTATTCATTAAGACTTATGAATTAATAAGTCAGACTTACCTAGTAGATAGGTCGGAATGGGGATAGTGGCTGAGTAGACTGCATGGGGAGTACAATGATATTCCCTAGTCATCATCACTCTTAACGTCAGATAGAATTAAATATAGTTCACAACAAGGAACGAGCCAACGTTTGGAATATGTAATGCTCAATGACAATGTGAACTGAACAGGATAATTTTAAATGTGATAAAGTGAACTATATATTATATACACACCATTTAATCATTGGGAATACAGATTGAGTAGTGTCACCGCATCTGAAGCATTAACTTTGATGTCTCTTCACAGATACAGCCAGACCTGCTGAGCTTTCCCTCCAACGTCTGTTTTTGTTTGAGATTGATCATGTTATTCATATCTGGCAGGATTCTTACAATTAAAAGCAGATGATATTAACAAAATGTACAAGGCTACGGGGACAATACAGGAGAATGATTGTAGAAATATCGCTCACTCCAAACTGGAAGAGACAATGGGCTGAGTTTTCATCACCTTTGCTGTAATAATTCTATGTTATGCACTGAAAGCTTTTGGAGATTGGGGAGACAATCCAGTTCAATGAAGGACAGAAGTGTTCAAAACCTGTCCCTATTATTTCATGAAGTTCAGCTGCCTCTAAAATGTATTTTCAAACAAAATAGATTTCCTAAGATTTACAAGATGTTCAGATTTTCTTTTTACCTTCTATCTTAAAGAAGAAACAGATTTTGGCTGTTATTCGGGTGTCACAGACATACCAACTGTAATAGAAACATGAAAGTACCACATTGTCCAAATATTACCAAGGTCAACATGTAGACCTGTCAAGAAACATGAAACATAGAGATAATGGAAACACGAAATGCAAACAGAAAATGCTGGAGAAACGGAAAAGGTGGGGAAGAGTCTGCAGAGAGCAACAGAATTAACATATGTCATATGATGTGACACTGTTTTTAAAAGTCCTATTAGAATCAAAGGTTAATTTTTTGCATCTCTTCTCAGATGTTGCCAGATCTACTGAGTTTCGCTCCAGCTCTTTTGATTTCTTTCTTCTTTCTGAAACGTGACAATGTGTCTGATCTGAATGATAGCAGCAAAGCTGTTATCTCAGTTGAATCTTGAGTAATCTGTTATGGACATTAAATGGGAAATTACAAAGTTCCTCTGTTTGACAGGGCTCTAAATATCGATGACGTATTGCATTGTGAGACCTTGGGATGAAAATGTTGAAACAAAACAGAAGTTGCTGTAAACGCTCAGCAGGTCTGGCAGCATCTGTGCCAAGAAATCAGAGTTAACGTTTCAGGTCCAGTGCCCCTTCCACAGAACTGAAAGTAACACGGAATATGTTGGTTTATATGCAGAAGAGACTGGATAGCTCTTAATGGAGACTGTTATCAGATAACAATAGGGTGCGAGTAATGGAAGGCTATGTAACAACTCGGCCTGGTGTATGGGTAGGGGGCTAGGACTTTGGGGAGTTCAGGCCCGTAACTTATTGAACTTGATATTGAATCTAAAGGGCTGCAAAGACCGCACATGGAAAATGAGGTGTAGTTTTTTCAGCTTGCGCTGAATTTGCCTGGAACACTGCAGCAAGCCTGACACAGAGATATTGGCCAGGGAATAGGATGGGCTGTTAAACTGGCAGGCAACTGAAAGCTCAGTGTCATTTGCAGCCGTCCAACTTGGATGTTCTGTGAAGCCGTCACCCAATCTAACCTTCATTTCCCCAATGCAGAGGAGACCACATTGTGAGCACCGCATGAGGTAGACTGGATTGTGGGAAATGTTGGAAAGGTCCTGCTTCACCTCGAAGGTATAGTTGGGCACTTTGATACTGATGAGTAGGGAGGTACGTGGGAATGTGTCACACCTCCGGCAGGGGAGTGTGAAGTGGACCTGTGGTGGGAGTGAACAAAGAGTAGACCAGTGTGTCCTGGAGGGAATAATCCCTCGAGATGGTGGACAATGGAGGAGAGGTGAATATGAGCAGGTGGGACATCTCGCTGGAGGTGAGGGAAATGTGAGTTGACGATCCTCTGCATGTGAATGCTACTGGGATAGTAGGTAAGGACAATGGAAACTCTGTTGCGAGAGGGAAGGGGAGGGGAAGGCTAGAAGTGCAGGAGATAGGTCAGACTCGGTTGAGGACCCTGTTGACAACAATGATGGGGAACCCCTTGATTAAGGAACAAGGTGGACATTTCAAAGGCTTCCTTGTTGAATGTAGTATCATCAGAAGCAATGAGGTGGAGACGGGGGAACTGGGGGAATGGAATTGAGTCTATGCAGGAAACCAGGTGTGAGGATGTATACTCCATGAAGCTATGGGAGTCGGTGGGTTAGTACTGGATATCAGTGGCCTGGCGATCCCCAGAAATGGAAGCACAATTGTTGAGGAAAGGAAGGATGGAGCCAGAGATCGACCAGGTGAAAGTGATGGAGAGTTTCAAATTCCAAGCGAAAGCGGTGAACTTTTCCAATTCCGGACAAGAGAGAGATGGAGAAGCGATGACATCATCTATGTATCGGACAAAGAGTTGTGGATGGGTGCTGGAGTAGAACTGGAACAGGGAATGGTCGATGTCCCCCAAGAAGAAACTGGAATAACTGGGGCCCAAGTGTGTATCCATTCCCTTCCTCTGTGTGGCAGGAGCAGGCTGAATCAATGGGTCTGCCCAGGCAGTTCAGTTTGTGAATTTTTTTTGGGGGGGGGAGATAGAAGCGAGTTCTGTTATCAGAGGACCATCAACTTGGGGGCAGTTGAGGGGCGGGGGGGAGATGAGTGGGGCAGGAATCTCCTGATGCAATATGGTCAGTTATCATAGTTGATACAATGGCCTGATGTGCCATGGTAGGATCAAGGTGCAGGGGGAGATTAGAGGAGGTATCTGAGAGTGGGCATTCAACCTCTACAATTTCCAAAACAGTCCACCAAACTTATCAGGACAGGTTGAGTAACACAGTCAGGGTTCGATCTAAGTACATGGAGATTAGGCTGTTCGGACAGCGACAGGTTGGATTTGGTGAAGGGAGTGCAGAGAAATTAAGACAACCAATGTTATGTGGAGTTTTCTCAATGAACCGAGTTAGTTCAGGTAAACGCCAGAGGGCGGGGTCCAGGTGGAGGGAGAGTGATGCAGCTGGGAAATGAGGTACATGGGACAGGGAGAGGAATCTTGCATAAAGAAACGGGCACTGAGGCGAAGACAGCGGAAGAGCTCAACTTAATGTCATCCCTAAAATTCATTAAAGTGGGGATACAGAGAGGTAAAGTTCAGATATTTGCTAAGTACAGAACATTCAGCATTAGAGAGTGGAAGTTCAGGAGAGATGGTGAATAAACGACAAGAGGTATAGTTTGGGGTGAGCATGGAGTCAGAGGGCAGGGTATGAGAGTGGAGGAAGGTTCCAGAGGGTCAAGGGCATCACCACGTTGTTGAAAATTGTGTGCCCAGTACATCTGGTTAAGCACGACGAATAAACCGGTGAATAAATTAGAATTGTGGAGTGGTGCAGCTTTGAGACAATATGATACGATGCTGCTGAACAGAGAAAACGTTGATCTCAGTGGTACTGATATCGCACGATCAGTCCTCAGAAAGTAACTGACTGATAATAGTTGGGAAGGTAATCTTATTGTAACGTCCTGATTTCACTGGAATGACACTCGAGCAGCAAGGTCTTACTTTTTAGAGACTTTCGAACAATCTGAAAACATCATATATCTTGATGTTATTAACAGGATAAATTTATCCATGGTTTTTGAAAGCACTAGCAAGGACAGAGTTTATTTGTCATTCCCAATAGCTCTGGGGAAAGTGTCATTGTTTTGTGAGGAAATTACCAGCGCAGAATTTCCTGCGATTCCCATTGACCACACTTTACTCATGATCCCGGATGTCACATGAGTCAAATACTACTTCGATGCAACGCAAGTTACTCTGACATCACCTGATATTGGAAAATCAGTTACATGAATAAAGATCAAAAGGATAGTACACGGCCTGTTTGAACAATGTGCTCACTCTCCTCACAATGTTTAACGGAAAACTGATGCATGGATTTCTGATTCTGAGGAGAGGTTTGTCCTATTTGTGATGAGGCTGTTTGGTTAAATGCTGTGACAGAGAGACAGAAAGACACTGCACTCTGTACCATAAGGAACAAAACCAACCTGTTCATGGTGCATCAGACAATGACAGAAACTCACTATTGTCTGTTCCTATTGGACAATGATCATCTCAATCTCATCATTTCCTGATGACCAATAGCAGCACAGAAGCCAGCGGCTCCCACGATCCCAGTTGGAAAGCAAAAAGGAGAAGGGATGGCCAGAGAAAGTGGGAGTAACGGGAATTGGTGTAACTTACAGTGGGCGTGGCAAAAGAAGAGTGTGAAGGGAGATCATCAGTGGAAGAGTATGTAGCAGTAGAAAAGGTAGTGCAAGGGAAGTTGGACTGGAAGAAAAGAGTAGGACGGAGGAGGAAGAATGGCAGATGAAGTTTTAGTGACAGGGAAAAGCTTGTATTTGTGTAAGTGAGATTGGATGAGAAAACATCACTGTACAAGAAAATCGGGATCTGGATTCCATTCAAAATATCGAAAGGATTCCTTGTACTTTCTCTTCTATCACTTGATTGTTGTTCAGGTTGGACATGTACTGTATATTTCTATATCACCATCAAGTGCAGACGACATGTTTCTTTCTCCCCTACGTGGTGTTTCAATATTTTTGATATTTTTACAGCATATATTTGCTTCAAATTCAAGGTGGATATATGAATATGATTTGATCTTCTGCAGTTTGCCCATTACATAGAACTTATGTAAGGGCACTCATCACATTCGGTGATTTAACAAACAATGAATGAGTCCATGTTCATCCTGCAGATGAAAACTTTCTTCAGCTCTGGTTATTTCAGGGAATGTTACAAAGAACAGTGCCACACAAAATGCTAATGTTCCACTGCAAGGTGTCAAACCCTAGTTTATCCTAAATTATTTACAATGCTTATAAATAAAACTTGCAGAGGGGCAGAATGTAAAAGGTGAATTCAACTCTGTGTCGAAAATGCTATTTGTGGATCCCTCATAAGATGTGTTAACTACATCACTCATAACTACACCAAAATAGGAAAAGCAAGAGACTGGAATTGTCAAATCATCCTCTGACTGACATCTGGAGAACAGGAAGGCAATTACGGTTTGTTTGTGTTATTCAGAAATGACGATGTGAGAATGTGGAATGTGGGGAGCAGTGGAATGATGATCAATGTTATGAATGACACAAAGATGGGCTGGGTGGATCACAGTCAGGAGGAAAGTGTTAGGATACACGAGGATATAAACAAATTATTCAGAAAGCCACATCAATGGCCTGATGAAATTTAACATCGATAAATTGGGAAGATGCAAGTCGGAAGTAACAAGATAAGAGAGTACTCAAAAGTGAGTATGAAAGAGGAGGGTTAAATTTGCTCGTTTTTTCTTTGCAGCACGGAAGATTAAGGAGGGAATATGGTACAGGTGTACAAGAGCGTAAGGGGTATGGAGAGGATGAATAGACAGCAGCTATTTCCCTTGACAAAGGATCAAAAACGAAGGGACACACTTTTAAAGTGAAAGGCAGGGGATTGAGAGAGGATTTGTGGATGTGTTTCGAACTGACAGAATGGTATGAATCTGAAATGCGTTGTCTAGGAGGGTGGATGAGGCAGGTAACCTCCCAAACTTTTAAAAAGCCTTTGGATATTCACTTGTTGGCACAGGCTTGTTTGGACTGTTTTTCATTGCACGATTTTTTTGCAGTGGCAGCCATGAACACTCTGATATTTCCTGAAACAATAAGCAAAGGCAGTTGCTGCTTTGTTCCTTTGTCTGTACTCAGTAAGTATTTATATTACAAACCAGCATCATCTCATGCTGCTTCAGCACTTACTCAACCAAAGGCAGCCAGCCATCTCTGGGAACATCCAGGGTAAATTATATGCTGTGTGTAAGCATTGTCCAACGACAGCACTGATATTATTCTCGCTGTTTGCCACCATTAGTATAGCTACAGCCATAATATGAACACAGCTTTTCCTCCATTATAATGCAGACCTCTAGCAAGATGGGCGTTATTTCTTGAAGCATAATAAATTCTTTCCCAGGTATTTACTTTGACAAATAGCAAGTTTTCCTGTGTTTTTCTGCCAGTTGTTAATCACACAATTCCCCAATCCAACCTCTTTCCCCTTTAACATTTTCTTCGGCAATGTCTCCCTGATCTCACACACCTCATTCCCTCACAACCCCCACACTCTCCATCCTTATTTGTTAAGGATGTATTGACATTTATTCCAGACAGCCTCTAATAACACTATGTAGCAGATAGAACAATGGGCGGGGCTGTGCCGGGCCTCACTGTGGGGAACGAAGCCAGTCAGGTGTTGCAGGCAGAATTGGGAGAACATTGTCGGACCAGTGACCGTGACGCATGTACTTTAGCTTGTTAAAAAAAGACCAAAAGATAAAGGTTTGAAAAATAAGAATAATTTGGAAGAGGGAGGCAGATTTTATCAAAACAAAGACAGGGATCTGGCCACAGTGCAGTTACTTCTCGGTGAAACTGTAGCAGAACAGCGTGGGGGTGGGGGTGGTGGGTGTCACATGCTCAAAATGGAATTGATGAGAGTGTCACCGCAACATGTTACACGGAAAATGAAATTTAGGAAAACCAGCCCAGGGAAGCTTGGATGTGTACAAATATTCAGAACGGATTACAAAATGAAAGGAGAAATAAAGTGAGCAGGTTAATGGAGGCCCCAGAAGAGCAGAGAGAATGTAGAGCAAAACACAGGAAAGTAAGTAGAAGAGCAAAAATGAGGGGGGTGGGGGGGAGAGATAAAGACATTACTGGGCGATATCTTCAAGAATCCAAAGATATTTTATAGGTTTACTAAGGGCAAGAGGGTAACAAGAGAAAGGATAGGGAGTATTAGGGACCGAGGAGGCAACCTGTGCACACAGCCAGATAATATGCAAAACACTTACTACATATTGGTCTTCACTTTGGAGAAGCAGTTCCTGGATTCACTGTCTGTTCCTGACAGTGTGCAAATTGACACAGAAGCTGAGGAAGAATTGAAGGTTGATGCAGGATAAAAAGTGGACAAATCCCTCCATTTGGATAAACTGTATCTTAGACTGATGTGGAAGATCAGGGAGGGGATTGCAGGCTCTTTAAGTTTGTGTTGTTTTTTGTTTTGCCTCTGGCAACAGAGGTGGTGTAGTCCAACAGGACAACATCTAATGTTGGTTCAACTTCCAAACAGAGTGCTAGAAAAAATGCCATGGGATTAAAGACGACCAAGTCTCATACCAGTGGGATCGAAACAAATGGAGAAAATTGTGAAAGTTTTTGAGGCTGGATCACTAAATATCTTCAAGGCTGAGACGGGCAGATTTTTAAACAAGGGTTATGGGGAAAACGCAGGAAAATGGAATGGAAGGTTATCAGAATAAATATACGCCAATTGAAAGGAAAAAAAACAGACTCAGCGAGCGGATGGGTGTACTGTCACTCATTTGTCTAATGGTAAACTTTTTGTCATAGTTTGTATTCACTGGACCATCAACCGTTCTCCCTCCGGAGTGAGACACAGTTTGGAATGCAATCAATACATTCAAGTAATTCATAAATGCAGTACTAATAGACAGAAAAGACCAGAGGACTGCAACAACGCAGATTGACTGTTGGGGTGACTATTTGCACCAGCGCAGTCACCACTTCTAGAAAGAAGACCTCAGCAAGACAAAGTCTAAGCATGGGCCTGGTGTTAAGAGTGCATAAGGCCCAAATGCTACATCAGTCTAGTGTCTCCCTTTTTCCCTAACCAAAATAAAATGTGGAGCGGTCTATTGACGTGCTGCTAGTCGCAGAGTCGGTCGTAATGTTTTGGTTCGAGAGGTTTCGGTGAGCAGCAGCTCACCAAAAAGTACAGGTACGCTCAGGTAAAGTCCTTTTTAACGCTAGTCTGACAGCTGCTGAGATGGCAGTTAGGGCAGTTGCACGTTCTCCTGCAGGATGTAGGAGCTCAGGGAGATTTCCAATGTCCCTGATGACTACACGTGTGGGCAGTGCAACCAGCTGCAGCTCCTTGGGAGATCGTGTTCTGGAGCTGGAGCTGGCTGCTCTTCGGATCACCCAGAAACGGAGCACTTCATCAATAAGATCTTTAGTGAGGTGGTCACACCTAAGTCCCTCCCTTAGCCAAGTTTCTGGAAAGACTATCATATCCCAGTCCCATGTAAAGATCCAGTACCTGAGTTCATCATCCTTGCCTGTCAGCCCTGTTTGATTTAAATAAGTGGAATTGAATCCAACAGGCTTTCATTGCTTCCTGTCGTGTTCCAGGCAGAGAGTAGCTGGGCGACCACCAGAAATGGCAAAGGGAGTAGGCAGGGAGTGCAGGAATCCCCTGTGGCTATTCCTCTCAAAAACAAGTATACCATTTTGGATACTGATTTTGTGTGTGTTTGGCGGATGGGGGATGGGTGTCTGGAAATGACCGTTCAGGGGAAAGCAGCAGTCGCCAGGTTGGTTGCACTACGACTGGCTCTGGGGAGCGCCAGGAAAGGATAAAGATAAACAAGGTCTTAGAGATAGGGGATTCGATTGTTAGAGGGACAGATCGGAAATCCAGTGGCTGCAAACGGGAAACCACGATGGTGTGTTGCCTCTCAGGTATCAGGGTCCAGGATGTCTCCGATCAGCTGCAGAGCATTCTCAAGGGGGAGGGTGTTCAGCCAGAAGTCATTGTGCACGTTGGCACAAATGACACAGGTAGATATAGGAATGAGGTCCTACAGAGAGATTACAGAGAGATTGGAGAAAAGTTAAAAACCAGGATCTCAACAGTGGTAATCTCCTGATTATTTCCAGTGTCATGAGCTAGTGAAGGTAAGGATAGGAGGATATGACAGATAAATATGTGACGTAAGAATTGATAGTGAGGAGGGATTCAGATTTTTAGATCATTGTGATCTTTTCTGTGACAGAGTTGACCTGTTCAAGAGGGACAGGTGGCACATGCAGTGGAGGGGGGACCAACAGCTTGGCAGCCAGTTTTGCTCGTGCTACATGGGAAAGTTTAAACTAGATTGGCGGGGTACGAGGGGGTGGAGTTATCCTCATTATCATGGAGGAAAGTTCAAGGCTGAAAGGACATACAGTAATCAGAAACAGTAAGCTGGAGAGACAGTTCAGGCTAGAATACCACAGTGAACAAGGAATGTCTGCTAATTAAATTGCAGTTATTTCAAGACAAAAGAGCTGACTGGTTAGGCCAATGAACTCAGGGCGTGGATACGTACGTGGGACAGGGATATTTTAGCCATTACAGAAACCTGGCTAAAGGAGGAACTGGACTGACAGCTTAATGTACCAGGATAAAGTGCGTTAAGTAGGACAGGGTGATGGAAGGAGGGGAGGGGGCGTTACGTTTTTGATTAAGGCGAGTATCACAGCAATGATCAGAAATGATATATATATATAAAGGATCAACCAGTGAGGCTTTGTGGGCGAAACTTAGAATTAAGAAGGGGATGGTGACTTTAGTGGGGTTCTACTATACGTCCCCAAATAGTCAATGTTAATTAGAGGAACAAATATGCGGGAGAGAGGGGAGACTTGCAGGAACAATTGGGTTGTCATAATAGGGGTTTTAATAGGGCAGACTGGGTCTGTCAGAGCTTTTAGGGATTTTGTGGAATGGAATCCATTAAGTGTGCCAGGAAAGTTTCCTCAAGTGGTATGTAGAGGGTCCTGTTCGGGAAGGGGCAAAGGTTGACCTACTCTTAAGAAATAGGGCAGGACAGGTGATAGAGGTGACAGTGGGTGAGCATTTTGCGATCACTGACTATAGTTCTATTGATTTTCAAATGGTTATGGAGAGGGAAGATGAAACTGCTCCACAAGTTCAAGTTCTAAATTGTAGCAAGAATGAATTTTGATGGATTTATACAGGAGCTTGTAGGGTTGATTGGAGTAGTTTGTTTGCAGGCAAAGGGAACTCTGGCAAATACGAGACAGTTAGAGTTCAAAATCTACAGTATATGTTCCTGTGAGCGTGAAAGGAAAGTTGACAGAAATGGGGAACCCTGAATGACAAGAATTATTGAGGCTGTGACCTGAAAAATAACGTGGAAGTGTCGCTCAAGTCCAGGCAGGTGGGATCAATGGAACTCCTGGATGTATGTAAGGGATACAGGACTTTACTGAAGACGGAAATCAGGACAGCAATAAAGTGCTATGAGATAGCCTTGGCTGAGCAGTTTAGCGTGAATTCAAAGAGGTACTTTAAGTCTATTAAAGGAAAATCATTAACTATTGAGAGAATAGGACCACTCAAAGACCGAAGTGAGCACGTATATGTGTAACCATAGGAGATGGGTGATGCCTTCAAAATATATTTCTCCTCTGTGTTTAACGTGGAGAAAGACACGAATACTTGGGAATTGGGGAAAGTTGAATATGATATCTTAGGGACAGTCTATATTACAGTAGAGGAGGTACAGGGTGTATTGGAATGCTTGAAGTTGGATAAATCTCATTGTCCTTACCAGATATATTCAAGAACACTGCAAGTGGCTAGAGGAGCTGGCCATCATTTACCAAAAATGAGATCCCGAAAGACTGGGGGATTGCAAATGTTGTACCCTTATTCAAGAAGGACTGAAAAATAAAGTCAGGGAACTATAGACCAGTAGGTTTAACATCTGTGGTAGGTAAATTACTTGAGAAGATTGTGAGGGATAAGATACATTTGGAAAACAGGGTTTGATTACGAATAGTAAGCATGAGTGGAAGTTCACGCCTGATGAATTTGTTTAAAGTTCTTTGATGGTGTGATCAGGAAGTTTGACTAGGGTGGGCCGGTAGACGTTGAAACGTGTAGTACTGGCAACAGACAGCAGGTCAGGCAGCATCGGAGGGGCAGAAGAATAGACGTTTCTAGCAAAAGCCCATTTCAGGAATGTCCAAAACATCGATTCTCCTGCTTCTCGGATGCTGCATGACCTGCCGTGCTTTACCAGTGTCACACCTTTCGACTCTAATCTCCAGCATCCGCAGTGCTCACTTTCTCCAATGGTGGTAGATCTGTACTATATGGATTTACACCAGAACAAGATGAACCTTTTCAGCCCATGGAGCCTGATATACAGTAACAGGAGGAGACGAATTAGTCCCTCAAGTCGATAAAACTAGACCCAGTTTAGATCATGCAGTAACAGTATCAGTCTATGGAGCTACTTCAAGTCAGTAATACAGGAAATGGAAGAGGCCACAAAGTGAGTGGACAATGGGGTTTACTGGAATAACACCAGGCTACATAGCTCCTCAGGTCTGCCCCTCAATTCAGTAAGGTCATGGCTGATTTGTTCTTGGCCAGAATTTCTCTTTCATGCCCACTTCTTTGTAGCCCTCAACTCCCTCACGTGTCAAAATCCATTAACACCACCCCACGCCCCAAAACCTTTCAATTAATTAGCTGTCTGGAATAGAGAGGCCCCAACAGTCACTATCCTCTGAGAGAAGGAAACACTCCCCACACATATGCCTTGGCCTATTGACATGAGCAAAAGATATGAACACAATGTCAGAGTGATTGGCCCTGACATCACGGCAGGACTTGACTCAACAAGGTGTCAAGGAATTTGAACAAGATTGAAATCCCCAATGTTTGGGTCATTGAGAACACAATGTGGCTGGTGGAGATCAATCCTCTCAGTCCCTGGATATCTCTGTAGGCGATCCTCAGGGAATGTTTCTCGGCACAAACAACTCCAGCTGATTCATCAATGTCTTTCCCTCTACCATACGATCAAAAGTGGGGATGTTCAGTGAAGATCACACAATATTCAGAACATTGCTCTCCTCCACAGGTGCTAAAGTATCAATAACAGACAGCATTCAAACTTGTGTTGTTAAAGTGTCAGCAACATTCATGTAATAGTGTGATCAGAACCTACACATTTCCATGGTTAAAAAAAAGGAAGCTCATGCAGCATCTCAAGCTGGTTTCACAGGAATGTCAGAAAGCCATTCAACGCATCAAAACTATTGGTAAGAAGAAGCACAGCCCATTCACTTTCTCCAGCCGACGACACAGGAAGAGGTTTTGAAAAAAAAAACAATCTACACATGTTGGAATCCAAAATAGACATGCGGGAGGCTGAAGATTACAACAAGCCAGGCAGCATCAGCAGGTGGATAAGCAACGCCTTGGGTATAACCCTTCTTCATTACTGCGGGCATATAAGGGAGCTAAAGATAAAGAGGCGGGGCGAGAAAAGAGGAGGCAGGGTGGTGAGGTGGGGATAGGTGGATACAGGTAAAGGGGTACCACTCGGTTGGACGATGAAAGGACTGAATCTGGGTGGTAGCTGGGAAAAGGTTTGATCAGTGGAAAGAAAGGGAGGGGAGAGGCTGGGAAGGGAGTTTGTGGATTAGAAGAAAGTTTACCTGAAATTGGAGAACTCAAATGTTGTGTGACTTGCTGTGTTCTTCCTGCCCCCTGCATGTCTACTATTACCGAGGAAGATAAGGAGTCTAGACAGTACATCACACTGGTAAGCTTGAACCAAGGGTCGCCTAATAGTATCCATGAAACTTTTCACTGAAAGCAGGAGGAGGACATTCCGCCCCTCGAAACACTAATGCATGAAGAGAACAGGGCATTCAGCCCCTCCAGACTGTAACAGAAAGGAGGGTGCCATTGATGCTGCAACATGACAAATCAATGAAGCATAGTCTGCACAGACAGGCTGTTCCATGTTGTTCCTCTTGGCTCCATTGCTAATGGTACACACGTGTTACATTAACGATATCACGTTTGTTGACAGTGAGGAGGGACAGCGGATGGTTTGTGTCAAGTCTCAAGGAGGCATCTCCCATCGCTGAGAAGACAGGCTAGTGTTCTGTATGGAGGTCAGAAGCTAGTGTTAATGGCGAACAATATCAGAGTGTGACTACTTACAGATTTGTGAACAACGTGACGTTCAGTACAGGGTCACACACCAGCTGCACATTGAGGTAGAGAGAGTTCTTTCAGAACCTGGAGCTCTCACTTCACGAACATGAGGCCCCACTCAGGTAAGTATAGTATCATAAAGTCCGACAGAATGGAGACAGGCCGTTCAGCCCAAACTGGTCCATGCTGACCAAAATGTCCATTTGTGCTAACCCCGTTTCCCTACACTTTTCCCCTGTCCTTCAAATCGTTTCCTTTCTATATATTTGCCCAATTGTGAAAGCATGTATCGCAGATGTTTTAGATAATGCTGTCAATGTTCCGTTTTGAAAATAATGAGTGTTGATCCATAACCCTCAAGTTTTAATACAATTTTTTTTGTAGTGATACAGATTATTTCTTTCACAGTCTCTTCGAAATACCATCACCACGGGAATTATTCCAGTGAAACTCCTTTACACTGCCTCTCTGTAGTAAAGTGATCATTCCTAATAAAGGAAAAATAATCTGTACATAGTGCCCCAATTACTTTCCGAACAACACTCTACGACAGCAGGAAGGTGTCGTCACTCCTGTACTTGAAGCATTTTGCAATGAAGAACAGTATACAATTTACTATGTTGATTACTTGCTGCCTGGTATGAATTCTGTTAGGGACTCATGATCAAAGACACCCCGCTCATTTTCGCCAAGGGCATTTCCGATACTCTAATCTTCAAATAAAGAGAAAATTAAGAAGGAAAGTATGTTTTGCAAAACCATTCCTTAGCCTCGCGAACAGCTGTGTTTCAATCATAGCCACACCAACATCAACATTAATATTGCTAATGGAGATGGTTGGAGATGCTGGGAAGGTGACGTCTTTGAGGTACTAATAATCCAGGGACCCATGTGCTGATCCCCACCCCAGAATCGAATCCCACGACGGCAAGTGGTAAAACTTGAATCCAATAAAATCAAATGAAGCTATGAAACCATTGTTAATTGCCACAAAATCCTACCTAGCACTCTAATATCCTTCAGGGAATGCAATTTACCACCCTCAGCTGTTCGGGCTTACATGTGACTCCAGCAATGCATTTGACTCTCGATTGCCCTTTGAAATGGATACGCCAGACACTCAGTTATATCACTCACTACAAAGTCTCAAAGAAATGAAACCACACGAACCTAAGCACTGACTATTTACAGCCACGGACTGCAGTGGGTCAGAAAGGCAGCTCATCAACACCTTCTCATTGATAATGAGGAAAGGGAATTAAATACTGGCCCAGCATCCCACTAATGAATGAGGGGAGATAACGAATACACTCAGGGAAGAGAGACAAAGGGACATAACTCACTTTAAACAGTGACTTTGGTGTATACTCGACATGACACCATTTTCAGAAATTTAAGAATCGAAGAAAAATAAATAAGATTAATCTCATTTTTATTTTCTTTCCAGCTGATCATCAACAATTCCTTTGTTTGCTTCTTGTTCTCTCTCCCTGTCTTTATCTACTCAAGTCATTCCTTCTCCCCTTTACCACAGATGTTCTTTTAACTCTCTCTTTCTCTAACTATTCAACTCGCTCCTTCTCCCCTTCATAACAGACATCCCTGTCACCAACATCAATCACAATATTTTTAAGCTGTGTTCAGTTATGATGGCTGGACAGTGGACACGAAATGTCAATTCTATTTTTCCCTCGACCCAAGGGTGCCAAGTCTGCTCAGTTTCTGCAGCAGTTTCTCGATTTATTTTTGTTTCTGATCTCTTGCAGTATTCTTTGTTTTGTTTAAATTTCAATATTGGTATGAGATGGCATGTCTGCATCGCTGGTAAGGTCAGCATTTGTTGACCTCTCGAAATGTCCGTTAATGTGAGGTCATTACTTCAGGCTGAGGTCATTGCTGTGGGGCTGATATCAGTCTTCAGCCAGACCAGGTAATAATGCTCGATTTCCTTAACAAAGAGCCTCAATGAAATAGATAAACTTATTGAAAAAAAGCTGGTGCTGTTATTGTTGATATTAGTGACATTAGCTCTTATTTCCAATTCCTGTCATTTGAATTTAAGTTCTGACATAACCTGAGGTAGGATTTGAAACAGTGTCTTTAGTGTAGTAATCTGGGCCTCTGAATTACATGTCCAGCGGCATTCCTTCTCTGACACACTGTCCCTCTCATGAATTTACTTTAGAAACAAGAACAAGGTTCTGATAGCCATATTTGTAACAGACAGAGTGCTTAGAAGAGAACTCGATGCATAAAGTCTGAATTATGCCAAGGCATAGATAATTATTTATTTGGGACCCGCACTGACGTCAAGTTGGGGACTGGGAATATTACGGATCTGGTAGTGGGTATGTTTAATGATTGGGATAATACCGAGAAATAAATCAATTCAAGGCAAAAGGTAATTTGTAATGGTGTACAGTCTAGTTCTCAGATGTTTGTGCGGACTGGGGTGTTGGTTGGTTCAGAAGTTTATGGTAATGAGTGCAATTTGTATTTGAAACTGAAGACAATAGTTTCCGTCTTTGTCAAATAAAGGTAACAGAAATAGTAATGAATTTCAGCATGGTTTATGGGATTAATAAATAGATAGAGATGGAAAGACTTACCAGGAACACCAATAATTGCGAGCATGGGATAGTAACCCGCCTGGATAATCATCAGTACGGCTTCGATCCGATCATGTAATGTTGACCAATACCACGAAAGATAGAAAAGACCCGAGGATAAACTCCTGTCCATTGTTGCAGTATTCCAGTCTAATATTCTCAGATTCTGATCCATTACTGGAACATTCTAAACTATTCTCAGATGTTTATCTATCCACTTCCCCTCTCTGCAGCTGCGGATCCCTGTTAGTGTTAGAGGTGATGCATCTGCTGCTACTATGGGATAAAGTGCTGTAATAGGCCCCTTAAAAATAGAAGAGGGAAACCATCCAGTGACACATTTGGAATCCATGGAGACTGTCATCAATCACAGTCACTGAACAAACAGATCAGTTAACTCCTGTCAGTGTGGTATCTTCAGATCACAATAATAACTGGACTCAGTTGAATGCTGGCATTGCTGGCTATTGGTCACATCTCCCATCACCAATTGCTCGAGTGAAGTTAGTTGTGAGGGAGAATGATGGATGTTTTCTTATCACAGGCTAACTGTTTCTGCTACGTTGTCCATTTGCAATGCTGTAACCGCCCGAACCTCCTACCACCACCCCCAAACACATAATGTATATATTGTTAGCGTGTTCCCCTTCACTCGAACAAGCAGCAACCAGTAGATTTTCAGGGGGCATATTTGCCTTGACCATGCACAGGAAGTGTCGATTTGCCTAGGCATTCCTCTAATTGTTCGAATAAGGCAATTTTGTATCTTCAACACACAATGCACTTCAGCATTTTTTTGTATAAATTCGCAAACACCTTAATACACTTTTATGGCCTCAAAGCAGTGAAACTTACATTTATTGAATTCAGTCCAAAGCGAAAGGTGGCATGTTGTCACAAAGCATCACAAAGCCGGTCCCTTTACAAGGTTATGTTGTTCGTGATTTTTCTTAGAGAGGTTCTAAATGACCAATATGTCTGAATTCTTAAAGGTTTATTACAGTCCTTTTGTTTATACATCACAATAATGCTGCAGGCAGGCAACTTTCAAGTCTTTAAAAAGAAACGTGTATTATGAAGAGGACATGGCCACCTCTCTAGTTGGTCAGATAGGTTCAGTCTGGGATAGGTTGAGTCAGTGTCAATGTTGAAATTGGATTTTCTCCCCTCCTTCAGCACTTCTTAACTCATAACCTGTTTAGAAGAAGCCTTTTAATTCAGAATGTTTCAGGAATCTAAGGAGGGAACCTGGTCAAACCTATTTTGAATTTGAAAGGATCAAGCAAAGTAATTTTGATACATGGATAAGAGCTTAAAAATCAAGAAAATCTACGATGCTCATTGAGAGACAATTAATTTGGAGGGGTTCAAAAATGCTTGCCTGATATAGTGCAAACTCATTTGGAAGAGCAGAGAGGTAAAACAGCTGAAGTGGTTGATGATTATGAATTGATCCATACAACACGGTGTGGCTTCCAGAATCAATGTCAGTCCATGAGGGATAGAAATTAGGCCAAAGAGAAATCCTCACGTGGAAAGGGAAAGGTAGATCACAGTGAAGATCTTAAGAACAACTTACCCCAGGAAAAAAAGGAAACCCATGAAGAGGACAAAGAAGTTAGAAAAGCTCCGGTGTTTTCTTTGCAATAACTTAGGTCACATGAAATTACTCTGGTGGTCCGGGGGTGGGGGGGGGGGGGGTGGAGAAATGCAGATGTAGGAAAATAGAATAAGCCTGGGAGTTTTGTTGGAGCGATAACAGAAAGCACAGTGGAAACTATAAAGCTGCAGCAGAATGTTCAAGCTTATTGGAGGTTGAAGCCTTTCTATCTCTGTCAGCAGCTCAGAAAAAGCCGTTTAGACTCGACAAGGCTCCGTTACCAACAAGTCATCGCCTCTCTATTTCCTTTGCCTTATTCAGTGTCTGCAACTCTCCCTGTATCTTTCGGAAACCTGCTTTTGGCACTGCAGATCTGCCGACCTCCCCAGATAATCTGTTCCATCTTCTACAGCTCGCTCAATCACTGTAACACCCTCTTCCCCATCTAATCATCCTCTTTTTCACTATCTTCCAGGCACAGCGGTGATCCTGTGAGGGGGCAGTGCAGAATGGGATATTATAAATCTCAGCTCAGGCTTGAGGAATACAATTACTTGGGAGTCACAAAGGCAGAGAACCTGAGAGAGAGCAGCACAGAGTGAGAGAATATAAATCAGCAGCGAGGATCGAGGCCGGCTGGGAGTTGGAGTTGGAGAAGCAACCGAGCAGGAGGCTCAAAACCAGCACTGAGTCACAGAATGAGTGACCATGTGAGGGGGCATTTGGAGCAGGAGCATGAGGCTAACTCACACCTGGGAGTTTAAGGCACTAAAGTGGGAGGATATAAATCAGCGTTGAGGATCGAGGCCTAATTGTGCCTGGGAGTCACAGAGTCGGTGACCCTTTGAGAGAACAGAGTGGAGTGGGAGCTGGAGGATTACACATACCTGGGAGTCACAGAGACTGTGACCCCGTGAAGGAGTAGAGTGGAGTTGGGGGATTATGTGTACCTGGGAGTCACAGAGATATGCCTTTCTGCTGCTGTGACCCCCTGAATTGATTTTGAAAGTCACACAATCGTCTTCACAGAAGAAAATGTAAGTTCATGCGCTGTTAATAAACCGTTATTTGCTGTAAATTGCTGCAAATTGACATTTTCTTTCTTGGAAGTTGGGCTGAAGGCTGATATGTCAGTAATAAGTGAAAGTGTGAATCAGTATAACAAAGAATCTCAGTCAACTACAGACTGATAAGCGAAGGAATGT
Organism: Chiloscyllium punctatum; assembly: GCF_047496795.1. Classification (NCBI taxonomy): domain Eukaryota; kingdom Metazoa; phylum Chordata; class Chondrichthyes; order Orectolobiformes; family Hemiscylliidae; genus Chiloscyllium; species Chiloscyllium punctatum. The sequence goes on from NC_092742.1 coordinate 132,446,343, forward strand.
TGAACGTGTGCCTCTGATATTAACTTTATCCAACGTAATTCATTGAGGAAGACTAAACACGTTTCAGCTTATGTTGTGGTAGTGCAGGTTGGTCAAATGGAAAACGTTTTCTGTTACATTGGGAAGTCATAGCCACTGCTGATGTTCGAGACGAACACCGGGTCATGCAGTTAATGCCTGGAGATTCTGTGAGACATCTATGATGAGAGTTAGGTGGACAACACATTCATGGAGGGGATCACACTGCTGTCATAACGGCCTGTAAAAAGGAAGGGAATGGGTGATCAGTCAAGATCTACAGCCATGTAATACAGGATTACCCTGAGGGGGAGGGGAGGTGAGACTCCCTCCCAATTCAGTTTCCCAGTTTGGAAGCTGATGAAGGTGCTGTCCGCTCAGGGGAGGGCAGCCAGAGCCATGTTTGTGGTACCACAAGCAGCCTGACTGTACAGGAAGGGAGGGAGAAGAAAGAAGGAGCAATAGTCACAGGGGTGTCAGGAAATTGAAGAAGGTGTCAGTGTTTCTGTGACTGTCAATATAATTCCAGGATAGTGGGGTCAAGAATGTCACTGTGTCCATCGAGTCTGCTACACCATTCAATTTTGACTGATCGGTTTTTCAAGCCCATTTTCCTTCTTCCCCCCTTTGACCCCCGGGCAATCAAGACATTTTCTATCTTTGTTTTAAATCTACTCAATGACCTTGCATCTACAGCCTTCTGTGGCAATGAATTCCACAGATTCCCCACTCTCGGGCTGAAGAAGTTTCCCCTTATCTCCGATCTCAAAGGTTTTCCCTTTACTCGAAGGCTGTGCCCTTGGTTACTCGTCTCTGCTGTTAATGGAAACATCTTCCCAAAGTCCATTCTGTCCAAGCCACTCAGTATTCTGTAAGTTTCAATCAGATCTCCCCTTGTCCTTCTAAACGCCATCATGTATAGTCCCAGATCCCTCAAACATTCCTCATCTGCTAAGCCTTTCATTCCTGGGAGTTTTCTTGTGAGCTTCCTCTAGACCTGCTTCAGGTCAAATGCATCTTTCCTGATATATGGAGCCCAAAGTATAACATATTCAGAAATGATGTAAAGGAAAGAAAAGGACGAAGTGTAGACGTATTGGTTCCAGATCGGGTTAGATAATGAGTCTGAGAGTAATTGGATGCCTCCAAGTTCAGAATGAATTTGGCTGGAGCTATAGAACAAAAAGTACAAAGTTATGCTGTGAGGGACCGTCTGTAGGCCAGCAACTAGTGAAAAGGGTACAGAGATGGCAACGTGATCATATTGAGAAACTTGCATTATCCAAATACAGACTGGGATACTGACCGTGTCTGGGCAGTGACGGATTGCATGGAGGGGTGCTTACTGCAGGAGTATGTGCCCACTCCAAGGGGCCATGTACTGTTGAACCTTGGAAAAGAGATGGGGAGAGTGGATCCAGTATCAGGCGGGAACATTTTCTGGCACGATGATCATTGTATTGTAACACTCAGGATGATGGTAGAGAATGTTGTGCATTGACTGAGTTTGAGAAAAATCAATTGACTGAGAGCTGCCTTCAGTGGAGCAAGAATGAATCTGGGAAGGAATGACCGGAACACCAAGTTGGTCAGAAAAAGAAAAATTGAACAATGGGCTCCCTTCAATGACATGGGTCCGTTTGAGGAATAGTTCCTCACACAGGAAAGGCAGGGTAAACAAACCCAACGCTCCCTCGATAACAATGGATCTAAAGTTTAAGGTGGAGAAGAACAATTGAATAGCTGTCAGATAGAGAACAGAATTGTGAACCAGGAGAAATGCTGAAGGTTTAGGGTAGAGATGGGAGAGCGGAGGGATTTATAAGGGAACGGAGAGCCAACATAAAGTTGTCACACGTGTAAGTGAGCATGCGGAAAGGTGGAGTAAATCTGATTCAACACTTGAAAAATGATTTGTACTGAGAAGAATGGAAATGGCTGAGTGTGAGTTGAATACTTCATCTCTGTCTTTACCAAAGTGGCCGAACTCACCCAGGTCATGGTGACAGAGGAGGAAACTCTGTCACTAGAAATGTACAAAGTTGATGAGAAATATCTTAGTGGCACAGGCAACAAACATGTTTCTCTGTTTTTCCCTCGTTACGTGTGACATTAAATCATTCGTTCATCCATTCATTCACGGAATAAAAGGGACTGTATCAATTTGGAAACAAAATTGACTGATTGGTAGGAAATCGAGAGGAATGGTCACTAGAATTTTAATTCAGGCTGGAGATAGATTTTCAGTAAAGTTCCACAGGATTCAGTTTGGGGGACCTCATTCATTTTGATATTTATGAACGATGTACAACTGGTTTGCAGGGACCCATTCAAAGTTTACAGTTGACACAGCACTTAAAAAAATGTAAACTGTGAGGAAAACGTTGTCGAACTCTAAACGTACATTGGCAACTTGTTAGAAACAGTAGAGAGGTGATGAAGTTTGGCACATTGAAACATGAGAAAATGCAACTTTCTATCAAGAACATTAAAAGACAATATAAAATAGGCAGGAAAAGAGAAGCACATGATGTGCAAAGACCATTGAAGTTTGTAGGACATTAAACATTGGCAAAGCATACAGTGTTCCTGTCTTTATAAATACTGACATTTCAAGAGTAAAGAGGTGATGTTGAACTTGCATCAAACACATTCGACTTCAACTGTGTCCCATGATCGGAAGGATATAGACACATTGGAAAGGAGAAAGAACTGATCTAAACGAATATTTCCAGGAATGAGTAAGATCAGTTATGAAGTCAGACTGTTGGAACTGTTCTCAATGAAGTGAAGGTGGCTAAGAGGAGATCGGATGAAGTTTTTCAAACTCATAGGCAGACTGAACAGATTAGATTGGATAAAACGGTACCCACTCACAAAATGAGAGGACACAGATTTCAGGTTATGTACAATAGGAGAACTATGATAGAAGTAAGAACCTTTTAACTTGGCGAGTATTAAGGTACATTTGGATGTGTTGTAAATGGATGTTCAATGGAATTTTTCAAGAGGGGATTTGATGATTATTGCAACTAAATGCAATGTGTAATTGTTGTGGATCTGTTTGCCGAGCTGGGAATTTGTGTTGCAGACATTTCATCCCCTGGCTAGGTGACATCCTCAGTACTTGGGAGCCTCCTGTGAAGCGCTTCTGTGATCTTTCCTCCGTCATTTGTAGTGGTTTGTTTCTGCCGCTTCCGGTTGTCAGTTCCAGCTGTCCGCTGCAGTGGCCGGTCTCTTGGGTCCAGGTCGATGTGTTTGTTGATAGAATCTGTGGATGAGTGCCATGCCTCTAGGAATTCCCTGGCTGTTCTTTGTTTGCCGTGTCCTATGATAGTAGTGTTGTGGCAGTCGAACTCATGTTGCTTGTCATCCGCGTGTGTGGCAGAACACTGAACGGAGAATTCACCACAAAGGTGTACAGGAAAGCCACACACACAGACTAAGAACTGAACTACGAAAGCAACCACCCCAACACACGCAAAAGAAGTTGCATCAAGACACGGTTGAAAAGGGCCACAACACACTGCAGCGCACCAGAACTGCAAAAGGAGGAAGATGAACACCTCTACAATGTATTCGCCAAAAACGGATACCCTCGCAATTTCATCAACAGATGCCTAAGGGAAAGACAACAGAATGAGGACATGCCACAACCCAAAGGACTAGCCACGTTACCATACATCAAGAACATTTCTGAACTGACAGCCAGACTACTACGACCACTAGGACTCATAACAGCACACAAACCAACAGCCACTCTCAGACAACGACTCACCAGAACGAAGGACCCGATACCCAGCATGAGCAAAACCAACGTAGTGTACAAAATCGCATGCAAGGACTGCACAAAACACTACATAGGACAAACAGGAAGACAGATAACGATCCGCATCCATGAACACCAACTAGCCACGAAACGACACGACCAGCTATCCTTAGTAGCCACACAATCAGATGACAATCAACATGAGTTCGACTGGGACAACACCACTATTATAAGACAAGCCAAACAGAGAACAGCCAGGGAATTCCTAGAGGCATGGCACTCATCCACAGATTCTATCAACAAACACATCGATCTGGACCCAATATACCGACCACTGCAGCGGACAGCTGGAACTGACAACTGGAAGCGGCAGAGACAGACCACTATTAATGCCAGAGGAAAGATCACAGAAGCGCTTCACAGGAGGCTCCCAAGCACTGAGGATGTCACCTAGACGGTGATGAAACGTTTGCAACTCAAATTCCCAGCTCGGTGAACAGAACCACAGCAGCGAGCACCCAAGCTACAATTCTTCTCACAAACCTTTATAAATGTGTAATGGTACGGGAGAAAGCAAAAGATCACTTCTCTGTAATCAACTCAGATGAAGAGCTGGTGCAAACATCATGGTTCAAATGACACCCTTCTTGCCTTAAGCTTTCTGTGGGGATTGGTGCGATGTCTCAAGAGTTCTCCAACTCTAATAATACTGTGTCTCCAAAACCTCATTGATCCTGTGCGATCCGTTTTTACATCTGAAACATCCATCAGTCAAAGCACCCCTCCTTATCTCTGTAAATCACACAGGCCATTTTATAAACCTCCTTTCTCTGCAATCTCCTTTAAATATTCCCTCTCTGTGTAATAATTCTCAAGGCCTTACAGCTTTGTTTCTAATTACTCTGATACATAGAAAGCTCCCAATCTTTACAATCTCCTCCAGCAGACACAATCATCAGTCTATCAATGTCACTAACCCCTTCCCGCCCTGATAGATCTCATGATCTCCATAACATCCTCCAGCCATTACACTGTTCATTATTAAGTGCACCTTTCTCTGTCCCTCACAAATCTGCCCATCTCTTAAACTTACTCAAATCACTACAATTTTCCCTGTTGCCTAACGTGCTCCAATGTGCGATCTTCTGTGTAAAAGCCTCTTGTCCCTACAGCACTCCCGATTCTGTAACCACCTTCTGTCCCTACACAGCTTCCCATCTCTGCAGCGTCCACATTCTAAATCCCACCCTATCTATGGAAACACCTCCAGCCGTCCTTATTTCTGTAATCGACACCAGATCAAAAGAACCCTCTATGTATGTCGAATCTTCATTAGCCCCTACAAATCTCACTGTCTCTGAAATTCCTCTCACTACTGCAATACTCTCTATGAAATCTTTCAAGAAAAGTCACATGTTTTTCAGGACAACCTCGTCATATTAATCTCCCGCAGTGCCAATACAAGGTTTTCTTTTGTCTTCTGCAAGCTCTCTATCTCAAACCCCTTCGCCTATAACGTCCTTATTATCTCTAATCTCATTCACAAACTTGATCGGCCTGTATGTCTGTGATCTTCTCCAGGAGGAGGAAAGGCTTTTCGTGGTAGTGGTAGATTTTGTGTTTCGAGAATCTCATAAATGTATGACTGTTTGTAGAAAGTAGAGGATTTACAGAGATGGGAAGGGTGACAGAACATGAGGGATGTCACAGAGAGTGATATCTGTAGGCGCAGAGAAAATAATCTTTAGTTTGCATGTTTGACTATAGTTTGAAGAGGAACATGCTCTTAAACTGCAAATGTATGGATGTATTATTGATTTTGGGATCTGACTGTTCTAACTGTGGGACTCCATACAGGAATAGGTGCGAGCAGCTGATCCCACAAAGGCTGGGCAGAGTCTGTAATCTTCCAAATCATATTTGGGAGATCAGTTCTAGGATAGATGAGAGCAGCTGACAATATGCAGGCAAGACAGGAAGTGTGGGATTTACCTGGTCTGATTGTGGGACTCATTTCCAGAATAGATGTGAGTCGCTATAAATACCTAATGCGCTGGGCTTGTTCAGTTCTGAATGTACTTATCTATTCTGTATCCATATCTGCATGTGATTCTGAACTGTCATTGTTACAACAGAAGTGACTCCTGAAAGACAGCAATTCCCATGTGGGAATACTTGACCAGGGTCAACTCAACAGAGCATCAGATATGATTAAGTTCTCACTTCCTGAAATATTACAATTCAAAGGTATTTAATGAAATCTAAACTTGTTTCATCTGGCATGAATTCAGTCTGCATCATTGACCAAATCTATACGGTCGGACAGATCAGTTCACCTGTCACAGTGTGGGCTCTATCTGTTGGCCTTGTGTGCCTTAACCACTTCTCACAATGCCACTCAGCCCTCCCACCATCTCCCACATCCGTTGGATTCTTTCTCTGATACAGACAGACACGGGAATCATTTTCATCAGGTTTTATGGAGAGTTTCTCTTTGCAAGTTTACAGTAGACAAAATATTGATCTGGCTGGTCCAGCTGACTTTTCACTTCAACCAAAACCTAAAACTATCTTTGTCATTGTAATCTCCTTCAACCCCATAACAATGCATATCTCTGTAATCTCCCACTGTCTTCGCACGCCTTCCTATCGCTGTAAACCTTTACCGAATTTACATTCATCATGGTTTCTGGTACTTGCTGTCATCCCCAAATTCCTTCCTGTGTTTTCAACAAGGCCAATGAAACAGTAGAACAAATAGAATGAAACAAGACAGATATGACTGCAGTGTGACCAAGACTGAGAACCGAATAATCAAAGGTTTTCAGCTTTTATACAAGAAGGAGAAAAATGCCACGACAGTGAAGTAACATTGTATATAAAGGCTGGAATCAGTATTTTTGTGATGCTAATAAATTTACATACTACTCCTCTCTGTCCTCTCCCCAATCCCTTTGTATTAATTCACTAGATATTGTCTAAATATCAGAAATTGAAACAACACAGATTACTCTCGAAATTGTCTGCACTAACTAAAAAGAAGGTGCAACCCAGCTTCATCCTTTCCAAAAAAAAAATCATTGTTATGATTCCACAGAGACTGTAGGACTTCAGGTTCAGACCAAGGCACATTTTTAAAATTTTACAGAGTTTCTCCCTCGACTCCGCTTCCATGCATGACTCCCAGATCCCTTCCTTACTCCGGGTGAAATGACAACTTTCCTCACCACTTTTCTAATATTTCAATCAATTTAATTAAATATTTTCTGCTGGTAACTGAGGTCTCCAATAAGAACAAGACAGTCTCTCCCTCTCTATCCAGGCCCTTGACAACACGTGCAGGCTAATCGAATCTCCTCTCAGTATCCTCCACATCAACCTTTCCTCATAACTGCATTATCAGTTTCCCAGGATAACAAATCTCTTCTGTACCACCTCCAAGAGTGAAACATACTTGAAACATCATTTCCTTGGCACTCTAATGCTACCTGACCTGCTGTGCATTTCTCACACCACACTCTTTGACTCTAATTTCCAGCATCTGCAATCTTCATATTCCTCCTGTACACTCTCCATTCTAATTCCATCCTTCCATGTGATATCGTGACCAGAACCACATGCAGCACACAGGCTGTAATTGATCTGGTTATTTATACAGTTCTTGTATAAGCTTCCTGGTCTTACATTCTGCACTTGAACTGAGAGAGGAAATGGTGCCATTTGCTGCCTTATTTAGATTATTGACGGCTATCTTCAGGGTAAAAGCAAATTACTGCGGATGCTGGAATCTGAAGCCAAAAGAGAAAATGCTGGAAAATCTCACAGGAATGGCAGCATCTATAAGGAGAGAAAATAGTTGACATTTCGAGTCTAACTGACCCTTTTTCAAAGCTTACAAAAAGGAGAAATAGGGAGGTATTAATACTAGGATCTGTCCACACTAAAAGTACGTTCATTTATTGTGTATTCTTTCCATTGATTGCTGTCCCTAAATGACTTGACTTGCACTTCTCCAGGTTGCTGGTACATTCAACTGGAGCTCATAGCTTCCATTTTTAAGAAGACTGCTATTTGTTCGCTCATCAAATCAAGTAATTCACATCAACTGTACGAGTCTCTGCATGAAAACCAAATAGCCAGATTAATTACATACAGCTTTCCCTGCAGCAATTCAAGCTGACAGTCCTGGATTCCTTTGGGACTTTCGAAGGGTCCATTCTTCCTGCCTCGCATAATTCCGATATGTAAGTATTCAGTCAGCCCCTTGCTTCATACTAAACTAAGCTACAATATCAGCAGGTCTCTGACACTTTGCCTCTATTCAGTGAGGAACCAAAAAAGATGAACAATGAGCAAACATGGCCGGGGATTTTTCTACCTAGCTTCTTTTAATTATGTGAATCTCCTTTATAGGCCCTCGCTCTCTTTAAATATATAACTTACAATAGTTTGCACGAAAATATCTGCACAAGACAAGGGCCTGAAACTTTTGACTTGGCCAATCTCATTTCTGTCATTTTCATGGAAGGTTTATCTCCACAAGTCTCAGTGAATGTTCTCATGATAACATCCTCAATCTGGCTCATTAACTACCTGCCCTGCCTCAATGTCCCTTCTTTCATCTGATACGAGCCCAATGATTATTTTCCGCTTTGTTATATGTGCCCACTGCCCACATATCCCAGATTGCACCGGATTCCCTGCTACAGATGCCAATTTTAAATAAGTCATTGCGCTCTTGGATTGGCAATCTTAAATTGCTCTGGACATGACGGCGACGTTTGGGAAAGGTGTAAACTGAGGGCCCCTTTTATGTGGCTGAGCCATTGAGGTTCTGGTGGATGGCATGGTGCAGGACAGGGACATTATCTTCCTTCAGGATAAATAGACAAAGTCTTTTCCCTGGGGTGGTTACGTCCAGAACTAGAGGGCATAGGTTTATGGTGAGAGGGGAAAGATATAAAAAAGACCTAAGGGGCAACTTTTTCACGCAGAGGGGTGTGTGTGTGTACGGAATGAGCCTCAGGAAGAAGTGGTGGAGGCTGGTACAATTGCAACATTTAAGAGGCATTTGGATGGGTATATGAATAGGAAGGGTTTGGAGGGATATGAGTCGGGTGCTGGCAGGTGGGACTGGATTGAATTGGGATATCTGGTCGGCTGGGACGGGTTGGACCGAAGGGTCTGTTTCCATGCTGAACATCTCTATGACTCTTTGACTGGCAGGGGAAGCTATGACACCAGACCTGTTAGCTTGTCTGTGATTGACCCGTGGGCCAGTGAGATGCCAGCCTTCTGGGTGAATGCCCAACAGTGTAGGAAGGACGTCAGTGACCAGGGTAAGTGCCAACATCTGCACTTTGTGACCTTGCCCTCTCTCTGTATTTCGCTGTTACTGCACCCACCTCCAACCAAGACTCATGTTCTCCGACTCTCACTGAATGAAGCCCCTTCTCTCGATTTCTCTCTAACCTCTTCTCTGTCCCGCTTGCCAGCTCTGCTTGGTATCTGTGCTGCCCACTCACTCACTCAGGACACCTCGCCACCTTTCCTTCAGCTGTCCCAGCACTAATAGATATACCAACCCTTCTTACTGCAGCAACTGATTCCATAATGACTAATAATGCATCACCACCTCCTCCTTTACCCCTCTCCTGTGCTGCCTATAGTTCTTGCACCGCAGAATATTGAGTTGTCAGCCCTGACCTCCCTCAAGCACATCTCTGTAATGGCAAAAATGTCACAATTCCACGTGTCACCGCGTTCACATATCACTTCTGTCCGTCCGATAACATACCCAACATTAAGGGAAAGCACATCCAGCCTGGAATATATCACCTAGAATATTCTGTACTTCAGAGTTCTTCAGTCATTGACTGCTCGTTATCAAGCTGCCTAGTTCATGAACCAAAACTGTAACTCTGGGACTGAATGAATATTTGTTGAATAGTAATTTCGTTTTCAGTAAATGTATTCATCAAATGCAACTTTCCAGAACTGAACGGTCAGCTCTAAATACAGCGAGTTTCTGCTGATTAATTGCCTGCTCAGTGTGCAGAGGGGACAGCCCTTTGTAATGGAGAAAGTGAGACTTGGAGACGCTGGTGATCAGAGTCGAAAAGTGTGGCGCTGGAAAAGCACAACATATCAGGTGACATTTGAGGAGCAGGAGAGTCAAAGCTTTGGGCATCAGCCTTTCATCGGGAAGGCATTGGTGCCTTCCCATGTTTTCCATTCCATGATTAACAGGTTATAGGGAACCATATGTGTTCAGGAAAGCAGCACTGTATAGAGCCCTGAAATGGAAAGCAGTCAATCAGATCGTTGGACAGTGAGTAGACATGGTGAGGTGAAGGACAGACTGATTGAAATACAAACATAGGGGTAGATAAATCTCCTAGGCGAGACGGGATCCACCGTGGCTTACTACAGGAAGAGAGCGAAGAGATTACTGTACCTTTGGAGATGATCTTTGCGTCCTCACTCTCCATTGGAGTCGTGCCAGATGATTGGAGGGAGGCAAATGTTACTCCCTTGTTCAGGAAATGGAATAAAGTTAATCCAGAGAATTACAGACCAGTCAGTTTACATCAGCATAGGGCAAAGTTTTGGAGAGGATTCTGAGAGACAGAATTTATGATTACTTGTAAATCATAGTTTGGTTAGAAATAGTCAACATGGCTTTGTGAGGGGCAGGTCATGCCTCACAAACCTTACTGAATTCTTTGAGGATGGGATCAAACACATTGAAGGAGCGAGAGTAGTGGATGTGGAGTACATGGTTTTTAACCAGGCGTTTGGTAAATTTCCCCATGGTAGGTTCATTCAGAAAGTAAGGACGCATCAGATACAGGGAAACCGGCCTGTCTTGATGCAGAATGGACTGGTCGAAAGAAGACAGAGGGGGATGGTAAATGGCAAGTATTCTGTCTGGAGCTCGGTGACCATTGGTGCTCCATTGGGATCGGTTCTGGGGCCTCTGCTGTTTGTGATATTTATAAATGACTTCGATGAGGAAGAGGGAAGGTGGATTAGTAAGTTTTTCAAATTAACAAAGTATGGTAGAATTGTGAGTATTGTTGAGGGCTATTGTAGTTTGCACAGGACATTGACAGGATGCTGAACTGGGCTGATAAGAGACAGTTGGAGTTCAACCTGGAAAATTGTGAAGCGATTCAGTTTGAAGGTCAAATTTGAATGCATAATACACGGTTAAATGTAGGATTCATACATTGTGGAGTAACAGTGGGATCTGATGATCCATGTTATAGCTCCCACATAGATGCCACCCAGGTTGATAAGATTCTTAAGAAGCCGTATGATGTTTTCATTAGCATGGGGGTTGAGTTTAAGGAGTGAGGTTATGCTGCAGCTCTATGGAACCCTGGTGAGATCACACTTAGAATGTTGCATTCTGTACTGGTCGCCTCATTATATGAAAGATGTGGAAGCATTGGTGAGTGTACTGAGGAAATTTATCAGGACGCTGCTTGGACTGGAGGGCAGGTCTTGCAAAGAAAGATCAGGGAATTGTTTTTTTTCTCATTGGAACGTAAAAGATTGGAACATGACTTGATAGAGGTTGACAAGATGATGAGAGGCATAGATAGAGTGGATAGCCAGAAACTTTCACCCAGGACGGAAATGGCTATGATGAGGGGGCATGATTTTAAGGTAATTGGAGGAATATTTATGGGAGATGTCCGAGGTAGGTTCTTTACACAGAGAGTGTGGGTGTGTGGATAGGTACATGAATGATCGTATAATGGAAGGTATGTAGGTTAGTCTGATCTTAGAACAGGATAAAATGTCAGCAGGACGTCAAGGGCTGAAGGGCCTGTACTATGATTCCTGTTTCACCAAGCTTGTAGTTTCTCAACAATTCTTGAGTGTGTGAGGGAGTGATGTGTGTGAGATCAGGAAGCTTTGACGAAGTGTTAGGTCAAAACTTACATTTACGGTGTGCATTGTTACAGTCACCTGAGTGCCAGTACAATATGTGTATGTTACCACACACCAAACAGAATCCGCCAAGTTCAGTTATTAACGTGCTTCTTGGCCTGCCGTTTGCTGCTGTTTTCTTCAGATATATTCTGTTTGGTGAACCGTGTATTAATCTCTGGCCATCCATAGAGATGTAAAATTTCATTTTGATACGTGATAATGAAGGTGACATTTATTGGGTATGGTTTCAGAGGTTTCTTTGTGAGACTCAAGATAGTGCATCAGACTGTCAAATTTTTAACGTCTTTTCCCAGCATCCGGTCCAGGGTACAGATGTATGCAGTCTGGGAGGTAGGCCAGGTGTCAGCACCATCAGTAAGTTGTGCGGTGTGATTCTGACACTGCACGTCAACACATCTGCCCACTGGGCCAGGCTCTGACTCAAGATGATTTTTTAAAACCTGGTTGCTGGTCAGCCATTGATATCTAATTTGGACATTATTTGTAGCTACACTGAGAACAGTGATAGTCTGTTATCGAGCTCCACCTTTCCGTGGGTGGATTCCAAATTATTTGTTGTGAAGAAGTGTTTGACTGACTGCCCTGACCCAGGTTAGAAACTCTTTGCACAGATTTAGGAGCAGGTCAGTGTGTCACTCAGCATCACATGCAACTGTGAATTCCAGTAACACTGTAAATGATTCAAAATCTTTTGGAAGCCATTTTTAACGTAGCTCATTGCAAGGTGTTGAGTTTACTGACCCGAACAATAATCAACTGTTAGCTATGTTTCGTGAATTGGGCAAAAATGAGATATGAAGTATGATTATTCAACTGAACTATAATCTCTGAAAACAATTAGGTCGATTCTATATTTATGGGAGTAAAGTATAAACTCCTATAATCTTTTTGTAACACAAAAATAAAGAATGCACATTTTATTTTACATCGAATAAAGAACAAGGTACGTAACTGTTATGACCAGAATTATACATTCAATATCAGGATTCAAAACAATGCATTGCCACTCCAACATTTTGAAAATGGTCGGCTTCTGAATGATTACATGTTCAGAGTGAGTAAACGATTGGTCAATCAAATAGAATTAGCCTTCTTATACATTTATATATAATCAATCAGTTAAATTTCTCAGTGAAATGTACGAGCTTCAGCTAATAGCCAGCAATTTAGAAATGGCAATAATTCAACATGCACTGTGAATGATTTATGTTATCAAATTTTAGCGAAGAATAATTAGAAAACTTCCGATTTTTAGAAAGAATGCTACATAATATGAAATGTGGACAGTGAAAAAAAAGGACATATTTTGGTGTGAGGGAAAAGTCAGACCTTTTTAAAGAGATTTGTGGCAAAACAATGATATATTTGTTTTCGTTATCAGAACATAACATTTAAAATATTGATGTTCTGAGTAATAAATAGACTACATAATGACACTGACCTTGCAATATTTGAATTTTAAATGTTTATCCTGCACCAAATAATCAGATATTTGCGAGCTCTTAAAACGGGAAAAAATCTGATACTGACTTTTATTTGCATCAGACGCATGATAGAGTACAAGCCTTTAAAGTACAGGAGGAGGCCATTGGCCACTGTGTGTGCACCAGCTCCAGTAATGTTTCCCAAGCACCTTCCATTTGCCAGCCCTATCTCTGTAGCCCATTAAATTTATAATTTCCAAATATATATCTAATTCTTTATTGAATTGTCATCTACAACTCTCCCAGGCAGTCTAATCCAAATCCTAACAACTCCCTCAATAAAGAAGTATTTATGTATCTCAGTCCCAGCTCTTTTGCTGACCATTTTGAAATTAGAACTCATTGATGCTGTAATGCCAACTAACGGAAACAGAGTTTTCCTGTTTTACTCTGCAACTTTCTTCATACTTTTGAGCACCGCGATAAGTTCACATCTTTGTCTGTTCTGCTCCAGGAAGCATAAGCCTTGCAAGAAATGTAACAAAAACTACATCGGAAAAACAGGCAGTAAACGAGCCACCTGGATGCATGAACAACAACTAGCCAGAAAAAAGACATGACCCCTATCACTAAGTCCTTACATACGGATGAGGAAGTATATCATTTTGACTGGGTCTGCACCTCCATCTAGGACCAGGCAAAGAAAGACACGCACGAGAATTCCTGGAAGCATGGCAACAAACTCTATCAACTCTATCAACAAACACATCGATTTTGATTCCATCTAACACTCGCTGAGGAAAAGGACCAGGCATGAAATCACCAACACTGGAAATTACATCACTGACTCAAGGAAACCTAAACACTTAAACAGCAAGTGGGACATAAAACTAGCATTTCACTGGAGTCTCACTGATAATGTTCACTAGGATAGTGATGAACCATCGGAAAATGAACTCTCCAACTCAAACCGACATCCAGAAGAAATGCAATTTCTCTCGTCCTTTCTTTAACGAAATCCTTCATTCCAGTTATCATTCAGATTATTTATAAAGTTATTGGTATTCTTCTGCAAAGTAATATGGAGTCTGTCTGATTGTGTGTGTGAGTGCGTGTGTGTGAGAGGGAGAGAGACAGAAAAATCCTCTGTAATCTCTGAATTACTCCCCGTGCCATATGGAAAAGAGGCAAGGATTAGGACGGCGGTATAGTTTAACATGTTGTTAAAAAGCTAGTTCAGGGTTGATGGTTTCAGATTTTTGGATTATTGGGAATTCTTCCAGGACAGGTGGGACTTGTACAAAAAAGACAGAATACCTCTTAACTGGAGAAGCAACAATATCCTTTTGGGGAGCTTTGCTAGTGCATGTCGAATGGATTTAAACTAATAAACCAGGAGTTTGGTAACCAAAGCAGCGGGTCAGAAACTGAGTAGAAGGTCGAGATGAATAGCACATCAGGCATGGCCAGTCTAATGACCATGCTGAGGGAAGGAATCATATCAGTTCACATTGTGAGATGGAAGTTGGAATAAATGATAGAGATGAGGCTCAGGTTTATCAGCGATTAACAAATGAGGATGGACAGTGTGGGGGATGTGAGGGATTGAGATGTGAGAGATCAGGAAGACAATGCACAAGAATATATTAAAGGGTAAATATTGAAGGGATGGAGTGGAGTGGGGAATTCTATGATAAATAACTGGCAGCAAAACACAGGAAAACTTGCTTTTTATCAAAGTGAATATCTGGGAAGTAATTTTATTATGCTTCAGAGAAATAGCACCCTCATAGCTCGAGGTCTGCATTATATTGAAGAAAAATCCGTGTCCATGATATTGCTGTAGCTATAATAATGGTGGTAAACAGCTGGAAAAATGCTCGTGCTGTTGTTAGACAATGCTTGCACTGAGCATGTGAATTACCCTGGATGTCCCCAGAGATGGCTTGGATGTTGTAGGTGAAGAAAGGGCTGAAACTCCATGAGATGATTCTGGTTTGTGATCTCGCCACTTACTGAGTCCAGTCAATGGAACAAACCAGCAACTGCCATTGCTTATTGCTTCAGAATATATCAGAGCATTCATGGCTGCCAACGCATAGAATCATGAAACGAATTAAAGGCCTATCGTGTCTATGCCAGCAAGTGCACATCCAAAGGCTTTGTAAACGTTTGTGAGGATACCTCCCTCAAGGACCCTCCTAGACAATGCATTCCAGATTCATACCACCATCTCAGTGCGAAACACATTCCACAAATCCTCTCTCAAATCCCTGCCTTTCATTTTAAAAATGCGTTCCTTTGTTTTGACCCTTTCACGAGGCAAACAGCTTCTGTTTATTCATCTTCTCCATACCCCTATACTCCAGTTTACCTGCAGCAGGTTCCCTCCTCAACCTTCCCTGCTACAAAGAAAAAACGAGCAAATTTAGCCCTCCCCATTCATAGTTTGAGTACTCACTTGTCTTATTACTTCTGACGTGCATCATCCCACATTTATAAGTGTTAAATGTCGTCGGCCATTGATCTGGCTATCTGAATAATCTATTTATATTCTCCTGATCGTGAGCCACTCAGCTCAGCTTTGTGTCATCCACAACATTGGTCAGCAATCCACTGCCCCCCTCCCCCCCGCCCCATTTTCCACATGCTCAACATCGTCATTTATGAATATCACAAACAAACCATGATTTCCCTCCTGTTTCCCAGATGTTATTCAGAGGAAGATGTGAGAATTCCAGTCTGTTTTTTCTTATTTTGGTCAATTTACAGAGGGATTTGGTTAACAACAATTATGAGGAAGCCCGAAATAACATTTTTGACACAGAGTTGTATTCACCTTTTACACTTCACATGTTTTATTCCTAAAGCTTGTAAATAATTTAGGATGAACTAGGGTTTGGCACCTTGTGCAGGAACATTAACCTTTTGGAGGCACTGTAATAGCCAGAGCTGGAGATATTTTTCATCTGCAGGATGGACACAGATTCATTCATTGTTTGTTTAAATTCGCTAGTGTGATGAGGATAAATACTCAATTAAATTCTATGTTATGGACAAACTGAAGGAGGTCAAATCATATTCTCATGTCTACCATGAATTGGAAGCAAATACATAATGTAAAGAAAAATCAAAAATGTTGAAACACCACACAAGACCAGAAAAAATAATCCTCTGCACTTGATACAGAAAGATAGAGTACATGTATCATCTTAACAAGAATCAAGTGAGAGAAAAGAAAGAACATGAACTCTTTTTTAAATTTTGTTTGGAAACCTGATCTCGATTTTCCTGAACAGTGATGTTTTCGCACCCAATCCCGCTTCCCCCAAAACAAGTTTTTCCTTCTCACTAAAACTTCATCTGTCATTCTTCCTCCTTCGTCCTACTCTTTCCTCACACTCCTACTTCCCTTGCACTACCCCCTCTGCTGCTACATGCTCTTCCACTGAAGATTTCCTTTTACTCCCACCTTCTGCCACAACCACTGTAAGTTACACCGATTTCCCAGTTACTCCCACTTCATCTGACCATCGCATTCCCTTTTTGCTTTCCAACTGGGATGATGGGAGCCGCTGGCTTTGGTTCTGCTATTGATCATCAGTGAATGTTGAGATTGGGATGATCAATGTTCAATCAAAACAGACAATAGTGTGTGTCTGTCACTGTCTGATGCACCGTGAACAGGATGGTTTTGTTCCCCATGGTCCAGAGTGGAGTGTCTTTCTGTCTCTGTGTCACGGTGCACAGCCAAACAGACTCATCACAAATAGGATGAACCTTTCCTCAAAATCAGAAGTCTATGCATCAGTTTTCCCGTAAACATTGTGAGTACAGTGAGCACATTGTTCAAACAAGCCGTGTTTTACACTTTTGCTTTTTATTATTTTAACGGTTTACCTCTTTTGAGGTGAGATCAGAGTAACTTCCCTTGCATCAAAGTAGTATTTGATTCATGTGGCATCACGGACCCTGAGTAAACAGGGGTCAATGGGAATCGGAGGAAATTCTGTCCTGGTAATTTCCTCACTGAACAATGACACCTTCCCCAGAGCTTTTGAGAATGACAAATAAACTCTGCCCTTGCTAATGCCTGCCAAAACCATGGATGACTTTGTCCTGTTAATAACATCAACATTTATTGTGTTTTCATAGTTTTGTCTAAAATCTCAGGAAAGTAAGACTTTGCTGATTGAGTGTCACTCCAATGAAATCATGGCATTACAATAAGATTACATTCATTTTCATTCAGTTACTTCCTGAGGACTGATCATGTGATTGCAGTGCCAGTGATATCAACATTTTAGCCGTGCAAAAGCATCACATCTCATTGGCTCAAGGCTGCACCACTCCCCAATTCTATTTCTTTCTCCGCTCATTCACCATTCTCATCAGATATATGAGGCACACAAGATGCAATAACACTGAGATGTCTATGACCCCTTGGAACCTGACTCCCCACCCGTGCCTTGCACTCTGACTGCATCCCCTCCCCCAAATGCACATCCTGTCGTATCTTCACCCTCCCTCCTACCCTTCCACACTCTGATATTGAATGTTCTGTACTTAACAATGGTCTCAGCATTATATCGCATTGACTTTAGTGAATTTCGGGTACAGCATGACGTTGAACTCTTCTCCCACCATCTTCTCCTCGGTGCCCATTTCTTTGGGCAAAGATTCTGCTCCCTGTTCGCCTAGCTCCAATACTCTTCCTCCACCTGGGCCTCTCACTCTGCTGTTTGCTTGAACTCAATCTGCTCATTGAGAATGTTCGATGGGACATTGATTGTCTTAAATTCTCTGCAGCCCCTCACCCAATCCAACAAATCACCCTCTGAACAGGCTGGACACCGTGTGCTTTGATCCAACCCTGACTTTGTTATTCAGCCTGTGCTGGTAAGTGTGATGCTGCTGTAGTCTGGTGGACTGACCTCTACATTGCAGAGACTGAGGGCCAGCTCTCAGTTATCTCCTCATATCACCTGCTGGACCCGACCATGAGCCGACCATGGCACATCAGGCCATTGTATCAACTATGATAATTGACCACATTTCATCTGGTCATTCACACCGTACTTGCCCCCACCTAACTGTCCAAGCTGATGGTCCTCTGATAGCAAAACTCACTTCTACCTCCTCCTGAAAATCCACAAGCAGAACTGCCCTGGCAGACCCATTGCTTCGGCCTACTCCTGCCACACAGAGGGGAGTGCATGGATACACATGTGGGCTGCAGTCATACCTGTTTCCTCAAGGGGTACATAGACAATTCCCTGTTCCACTTCTATTCCTGACACATCCACAACACTTTCTCCAATGCATATATGATATCATCGATTCTGCTTCTCTCTCTTGCCCTGAATTTGAAAAAAAAACCATCGATTTCACTTCCAATTTGCATGGCTACTTCACTTTCACCTACTCTTTCTCTGACTCATCACTTCCTTTCCTCGGAATCTCTGTTTCCATTTCTGGGGATCGACAGGCCACTAATATCCAGTATTAACCAACTGACTCGCACAGCTACCTGGAGTATACACCGTCACAACCTGTTTCTTGCTAATACTCCATTCCATTCCACCAATGTTTCTGTCTCCACCGCATTGCTTCTGATGATGTCAATTTCCAAAATGTCCACCTTCTTCCTCAACTGAGAATTTGCCAGCACTGTTCTCGAGAGGGCCCTCAACCAGGTCTGACCCACCTCTTGCATTTATATTTTCACCGTCTCTCTACCCTCCTGCAACAGCGCGACAATTCCTCTTGTTCTAGCCTACCATCCCACCTGCATTCACATGAAGTGGATCATCAGCCGCCATTTCCCCCACCTCCAGCAAGATGCCATCTCCAGATACATATTTTCCTCCTCAAAATTGTCCGCCTTCTGGAGGGACCAGGACACCCTGGTTCACTCTTTATTCACTCCCATTACCCCACCCTCACCCCCACCACAGGCCCACTTCATTGCCCCTGCCGAAAGTGTAACATGTTCGCACTTCTGTCCTCCTTTCTCACTATCCAAGGGCCCAATCACACCGTACCGATGAAGCAGCACCTTACCGAAACTTCCCACAATAATCTACTCGATTCGCTTCTCACAATGTGGTCTTCTCTACATTGGGGAAACTAACGGTAGTCTGGGTGACCGCTTCACTGAACATCCAAAGTGTATTTTCCAAATGACCCTGAGCTTCCAGTTGCCTGCCAGTTTAATACCGCATCCTGTTCCCTTGCCAATATCTCTGTGTCTGGCTTGCTGCAGTGTTCCAGGCAAAATCTATGCAAACTGGAAGAACAACGCCTCATTTACCGTGTGAGGACCCTACAGCCCTTCACACTCAAAATCAAGTTCAATTATTTTCGGCCCTGAACTCCCCAGTGTCCTCACCCCCGACCAATAATACACCAGGCCTAGTTCTCACATCGCCTTCCATTACACACCCTCTATGTTTAGCCACTAACAATCTCCATTAACAGCTGTCCAGCCCTTCTGCATATCAACCAACATTTTCCAAGCTACCATCAGTTCTGAGGAAGGGTCACTGAACCTGAAACTTTAACTGTGATTTCTCTTCACAGATGCTGCCAGACCTACTGAGCTTTAGAAGCAACTTCTGTTTTTGTTTCAACATTTTCATGGCACGTTTTCACAATCCAATACGTCATCAATATTTAGAGCCTTGTCAAACATAGGAACTTTGTAATTTTTCATTTCATGTCCATAACAAATTACTCGAGATCCAAGTGAGACAGGGGCTTTCATGTTAGCGTTCAGATCAGACAATTTGTCACAGTTCAGAAAGAAAAAGAAATCGAAAAAGCTGGAGCAAAACTCAACAAATCTGGCAGAATTTGAGCAGAGATGCACAGAATTAACCGTTGACATTTCAGAAATTTCACATCATAATCAATATGTTAACTCTGTTTCTCTCTGCAGATGCTTCTTCGTGTTTTTATTTCGTTTTTCCACCATTTTCCGTTTGTATCTCATGTTTGCATATCATTATATCTCATGTTTCTTGACTGGTCCATATGCCGACCTTGGTTATATTTGGACACTGTGGTCCTATTACAGTTGGTGTGTCTGTGACACGTGTATTAAGGCCGAAATCTGTTTCTTTTATAAGATTCAAAGAGAAAAAAAAACATGTCTCTGAATATCCTGTAAATCTCAGAAAACCACTTTGTTTTAAAACACTTTGCAACTGAACTTCATGACATAATAAGTATCGATTTTTATTGATGGAACAGTCTGTGTCCTTTATTGAACAAACTTGTCTACCCCCCCCAACTCCCCACCTCCCCCCCCCCCACCCCCGCCATAGGCTTTCAATTCATATCACAGAGTTATTACAGCAAATTATTACGGAAACTCAACCCATTGTCTCTTCCAGCTTCGAATGAGCTGTATCTCTTACTGTTATTCTGTATACTGGCAACTGAAAGCATTCTCTTCGTGTGACATGGTAACTGCTCTGCCCAGGACCATAGGAAATTACAGACGGTTGTGTGCACAGCACAGACCATCACGGAAGGCAATGTTCCATCCATTTATACTTCTTATTGTCACCGAAAGGTTGATAACATAAAAATTCTCTCCCAAACCGGTAATGATCTCCGACAACCTCTCCCAACAGGATTAAGATAGAGAGGCTTGAAAACATGGACCAGCATACTCAGGAACACTTTCTTCCCTACCGTAATTAGACTGACGAATTGACATCTCTAACTTCAAATAATACTAGTCTTGCTAATAGCGATCTTGTTTTGCACATCTCCTGTGCAGCTGTTACCTTATATGCCTCACTCTGTTGAAGTACCTCATGAGCTGTGCTTTTTTGTCTACTATCATGTTCCTCCACTACTCACAAAACAAAGCTTTCCATTGTACATTTGACTAAAATAAATCAACTCAAATCAAATAAAACACGTGGACTACAGTGGCTCACGATCTTCTCAAGAGCAGCTAGAAAAGCGAAGTAATGCTGGCCCAGCCAGTGATACCCATATCCCATTAACGAATATAAGAAGATGACCACCGTTTAGGGCAGAGAGACAGGGAGATAAAATTGCTTTTAAAATTGTCTTAGACATATACAGGTTTCCCTTCATTGAACAAGCTTGTTCCCGCCCCCCACCCCACCCCACCCCATAGGCTTTCAATACATATCACAGAATTATTACAGCAAAGGTTGTGGAAACTCAACCCATTGTCTATTCCAGCTTGGAATGAGCTGTATCTCTACTGTTATTCTGTATACTGGCAACTGAAAGCATTCTATTCGTGTGACATGGTAACTGCTCTGCGATTTTAAGTACAGTGTTCCTTTCATAAGCCAATATGGTGTAAAGTGAAGAAGCATTCATTTGTATGGGAAGAACTTCGGCAATCTTCGTAAAAGTGAAAATCCTCTTTGGATTTCTTTTGATTAGCAAAAACAGATTAGATTAGATTAGATTACTTACAGTGTGGAAATAGGCCCTTTGGCCCAACAAGTCCACACCGACCCGCCGAAGCACAACCCACCCAGACCCCTACATCTACCCCTTATCTAACACTACGGGCAATTTAGCATGGCCAACTCACCTGACCTGCACATCCTTGGACTGTGGGAGGAAACTGGAGCACCCGGAGAGAACCCACGCAGACACGGGGAGAACGTGCAAACTCCACACAGTCAGTCGCCTGAGGCGGGAATGTCCTCATGTAGGTTATTTGGAAAGGGAAGCGGGGAAAAGCGAACTTTTGAAAAGCAGGGGATACCTGTTTTTACGTGGGCATGTCATCAGAGAACTTGCAGCTGGCGTTGTTTGGAATTTGGCAACACAGCCATGTGTGGACAGGGAGTACAGTAGGGGGCTGAGGACACAGCCGTGTGTGGACAGGGAGTACAGTAAGGGGCTGAGGACACAGACGTGTGTGTACAGAGAGTACAGTAGTGGGTTGAGGGACACAGCCGTGTGTGGACAGGGAGTACAGTAGGGGGCTGAGGACGCATCCTTGGGGTATCCAGTGTTGAGTGTGACTGTGGTCGAGGTGCAGATAGCTCTCTTCACAGATTGTGGTCTGTGGGTCTGAAACCGGGTATCAGGTTGCAGAGGGTGGAGCCGCGACTAAGGTCACAGAATTTTGAGATCAGTCTGGAGGGGATAACGATATTGAAGGTGGAGCTCTAGTCAGTGAGCAGGATTCTGGTGTAATTGTCCTTGTTGTCTCAATGTCCCAGGGATGAGTGCAGGGATCGGGGTATGGCATCCGTTCTGGACCTGTCACATCAGTAGGCAAATTATAAGGGATCAGGTCAGGCTGGGAGACTGGAGGTGATGTGGGCCATAACCAGCCTTTCAAATCACTCCATGTTTATTGAAGTCAGAGCCATTGGGAGGTAGTCATTAAGGCACGTTACATGTGCTTTCTCACTTACGAGGATGATGGTGGTCTTCTCGAAGCAGGTTGGGACTTCAGCTTGTAAGAGGGAGAAGCTGAAGTTGTAAATGAATACCTCTACCAGTTGGCCCTCATAGGCTCTGAGTACACAGCCGGGAACATCGTCCATGTCTGTCGCTTCCCTTGCCTTGACTCTCAGGAAAACTGATCATGTCTGCAGAGGTGACAGCGGGCACAGATACATCCGAGGCTGTCGGGGCAGGTTTCAGCCTGGCAGTCACACAGTCATTCATCACAGACATTCCTTCCCCCCCCCCCCCCTCCATCATCATCATACACAGTTTGTCCAGAAAGAATGCCATCAATAGACTGGGATTGTGCACAATAATGAAATAAACTCACCACAAAACAGGGCAGGGTGTGCTTCTACTGAGAGTCAGTGGAGTAGGGAGTGAAGACTTTGCAGGTGTAATTCCACTCAAGCCATTGCTTCAACATGAATGGAGTCAAGCACCTTGAGTGTTGTGCCTTGAAGATGGTGGACAGTCCTTAGGGAGCCAGGAAATGTATTATATATGGACAAATTGGACAAAGGAGCTGAGGGCAGTTTTGCTAAGTTTGAAGATGATGCAGTGATGGTTTGCTGGGAAGATGATATTGAGGAAGTGGGGAGGCTGCAGAAAGACTTGGACAGTTTTGGACTGTGAGAAAACTTGTGGCTGATGGAACACAATATGGAATCGCGTAAGATTATGCACTTTGATAGGCGGAAAAGAGGCAGACACTATGTTCTAATAGGATCCATTAAATCTGAAGCACAAAAGGATTTTGAAGCACTCGTCCTCCCTTATGGTTAATGTGCAGGTTCAGTTGGCAGTTACGAAAGGAAATGCAATGTTCACGTTCATTTCAAGAGAACAAGAATACAAGAGAGGAGACATACTGTTGAGAATGTAATGGGCAATGGTCAGACGGCATTTGGTATATTATGAACTGCTGAGGGATGACGGCTTGTCATATGAGCAGCAGTGTGTGTACTCGATGGAACTTTGAAGAATGGCGGGGGGGGGGGGGGCATCTGATTGAAACTGATCGATTACGGCAAAGATTGAGTGTGTAGAACATATTTCCACTAGACAGAGAGACAATGCTAAAACAGCACAGTGCAGAATTGTAAGTCTCTGATCTGCCCTTGTAAGTATAAGTTAATTTGACTTCACGTTCTGGTCAGTGGTAACCCCTGTGATATAGACGGTGGGAGGATTCAGTGTAGCCAGTAGTCAATTAATCTTTAAATGTAAACTACTATCTGTGAGTCTTACCTGGCGGGAGTACATTGTCTCTATTATGATTGTCATTTGTAATCTGGTCATTTTGAAGGTTTGAGCCTGTTACACCAGTATTGTTGATTTTAACTAAAAAGGTGCAATTTATCACAGCACTCAGCAACAATATGTCATCGAATACAGAACACCTTTCCAATAACAGAAAAAGTCGAAAATATTCACGATTAGAAACACTGTTTTCTTGTTCGTGTTCAAATCAGATAATCTGTCCCATCGAGATGCTCAACTTGGAACTATTTATTTAAAAAAATATTTTTTGGATGTGGGCAAGACTGGACGGGCCCAACATTTCTTGCCCGTCCCGAGTTGCCCTTGAGAAGGTGGTGATGAGCTACCTTCTCGAACTGGTGCAATCTACGTGCTGTGCGTTGACCCACTCGTGATTAAGAAGGGAATTCTAATGTTTTGAACCAGGAACAGGGAAGGAACTGCGTTTTATTTCCAAATCAGAATGTTGACTGGTTTGGAGTCGAATTTGTAGTTGGTGGTGTTCCCAAAAGTCTACTGCCCTTGTCAGTCTCCATGGAAGTGTTCGTGAAATTGGAAGGAGCTCTCTGAGGATTTTTGTGGAATTTCTGCATTGTGTCTAGTAGATCGTACGCACTGCTGTTCCTGAGCGACCGTGGTGAAGGGAGTGAATGCTTGTGGATGTGTTGCAAATCAAATGGGCTGCTTTATCCTGGATGGTGTCAAGCTTCTTTAGTGTTGTTGGGGCTGCACTCAGTCAGGCAAGTGAGGATTCTTACATCTCATTCCTGACTTGTGCCTTGTAAATGTTGGACAGGCTTTGGGAAGTCAGAAGGTGAGTTAATCGCACAGTATTCCCAGTCTCTGATCTGCTCTTATCTGTGGTGAGTCCAGTTGAGTTTATAGTCAATAATACGCCCCAGGATATTGATAGTGGGGAAACTTAATTATGATAATGCTGCTGAATAACAAGTGGTTATGTTGTTTCTTATTCGTGATGGTCATTGTCTGGATTTGTGTGGCACGAATGTTACTTGCAACTTGTCAGCCCAAGCCTGGATAATCCCCACTCCCGACCTTATGATAGAAGGAAGGTCATTGGTGAAGCTGCTGAAGATGTTTGGACCTAGAACATTATCCTAAGGGACTACTGCAGAGATGTTCTGGAGCTGAGATGACTGGTCTCCAACAACAATGACCATCTTCCTATCTGTCAGGTATGACTCCAATAATGCAGTGTTGGCCTGCGATACCATTTTTGCTTGGGGTCGTTGATTTCACATTTGGCAGAATGCAGCCTTGATGTCAAGGGCTGGAATTCAGTTCCTTTTTCTGTGTTTGAACCAAGGCTGTGATGAGGTCAGGAGCTGAGTGACCCTGGTGGAACACAAAATGGGCGTCCCTGAGCAGGTGCTGCTTGATAACACTGTTGATGACACCTTCCATCACTTTACTGATGATGGAGAGTAGACTGATGAGGCGGTATTTGGATCGGGTTGACTTTGCCCTGCATTTTATGTACAGAACATACTTGAGCAGTTTTCCCGATTGTCTGTTTGTAACCGTACTGGAACAGCTTGTCTAGGGAAGTGGGAAGTTCTGGAGTACAAGTCTTGAGGACTATTGTCGGCATGTTATCGGGGTTATAGCCTTTGCAGTATCCAGTAACTTTAACCGTATCTTGATATCAGTGAATCGAATTTGCTGAAGACTGCTATCTGTAATGATGGGGACCACGGGAGGAGGCCGAAATGGATCATCCACTCAAAACTTCTGACTGAAGATTGCTGCGAAAGCTTCAGCCTTAACTTTTGCACTGATGTTCTGGGATCTTTCATCATTGAGGATGGGGATAGGTGTGGAGACTCCTACTCCAGTGAGTTGTTTGATCATCCACCACCATTCATGATCAGATTAGGAGGACTGCAGAGCTTAAATCTGATGCATTCATTGTGGGATAGCTCAGTTCTGTCTGTCCCTTGCTGTTTATGTTATTTGGCACGCAGGTATTTCTGTTTGGAAGCTTCAGCAGATTAACATTTTATCTTTGTATATTCCTGGTTCTGCTCGTGGCATGCCCTCCTGCACTCTCCATTGAACCAGAGTTGATCCTCTGCCTTGATGGTAATGGTTGAGTGGGGGGATATGATGGGTCGTGACATTACAGTTTGTGCTGGAGTACAGTGCTGCTGCTGTTAATAATCCACAGTGTCTTATGGACGCTAGTGTTGAGTTGCTAGATCTATTTGAAATCTGTGCCATTTAGCATGGTGATAGTGCCACACAACAGAATAGAATTTATTCTGAACGTGACCACGAGACTTTTACCGATACTATCACGGACAGATACGTCTGCAGTTGGTAGATTGGTAAAGATGAGATTGTGTATTATTATTTTCCCCTCCTGTTCTTTCCCTCACCACCTGCTGCAGACCCAATCTGGTAGCTATGTCCTTTAGGACCCGACCAGCGTGATCAATAGTACTGCTGCCAATCCATTCTTGGTGGTCGACTTTGAAATCTCCCAGCCAGAATACACTTTGTGCCATTGCCTCAGTCAGTGCTTTCTCCAAGTGTTGTTTAACATAGAGAAGCACTGATTCAGATGAGGAATGACGTTACGTGGTAATCAGTAAGAGAATTCTTTGTCCATGTTTAATCTGAAGCCATGGGACTTCATTAGGTCTGGAGTCAATTCTGGAGACTCCCAGAGCAACTACCTACTGACTATATCTCACTGAGCTGCCCCCTCTGCTGGATCGGTCCTGCCTTTGGGGCAGGACATATCCAGGGATGGCGATGGTGGTGGCTGGGTTAATTTTGTAAGGTATGATTCCGTGAGTATGACTATGTCAGGCTGTTGCTTGAATAGCCTGTAAGGCAGTTGTCCCAATTTTGGCACTACCCCTTAGATGATAGTAAGGAAGGTTTTGGAGGTTCTACAGTGATGTTTCTAATGTTGACTTTTCCAGTGCACAGTTTGATGCCAGGTGGTCCAGCCGGTTTCATTTCTTTGAAACTTTGTAACCATTGGTACAAGTGAATGACTCACTGGACCATTTCAGGGACCGATTGGGAGTCAATGACGTTGCTTTGGGTCTGGATTTGCATGTCAGCCCGACCAGGTGAGGATAGAAGGTTCCTTCATTGAAGGATATTAACGATCCAGATAGATTTTTCAAAAAATTGGCAATGATTTTATTTTCATAGGTAGATTCATAATTCCAGGGATATTTTAAAATTATTGAATGGAATCTCCACCATCTGCAGTTGTGGGATTCGAACCTGGGTCCAAAGAACAGGAGCTGATTGTCTGGATTAATAATCTATCAGTAACACCATGAGGCCTACTTGGAACCACATGTTGTACTCAACTGCTATTTCTTGTGTTGCCCTGTTTTTTATTCATTGATTATGTTATTCTGGAATTTCATCCATCATTAAATCCTGATTGAAATACACAGTCATGAACGTCGTCTCGGCTGCTTGAATTTCATTCAATCTGTTTGGTTTGAACAGACATTTCAAGGCAGCTGCACGTCAAAAAAGAACAGGAAGTAAGAATGGCTGACTGTACACTGTACCTGTCACTGGACCAGCATGTCTGGGTGTGTCAGTTATTCTGATCTCCGAGTAGGATATAAGATTGGCAGGACGTCAAGCGTCGAAGGGTCTGCAATGTGCTGTACTGTTCTGTGTTTTATGTTACACCCAGCCTGTGGATTCTTATCAATTGCTGAATGCTTGAGGGAGTGATATGTGTTAGATCAGGAAGCTGGGGAGGGGCGTTAGCCCAAAACCTCCAGTTATGTTGTTCATTGTTTCATTCACCTGAATGCCAGTATGTATGGTGTCCTACACCAGGCAGGCTCCGCCAAGTTCAGTTATTAACGTGATTTTTGACTTGTCATTTGCTGCTCTTTTCTTCAGATACAATCTGTTGGGTGACCCATGTATTAATCAGATGTTTGCTTAGTTGAGTGAGTTAGGCAAAAATAAGACATCAACTATGATTATTCAACTGAACAATAATCTTTGAAAAGAATTAGGTTGATTCTATATTTATGGATCAAAAATATAAACTCCTGTCAAGATTTTCTAACACAGAAATAAAGAATGTACATTTTATTTTGTATTGAACAAACAACATGGATGTAACTCTTTTGGCGATCAAAATTACACACACAATGTCAGGATTCAAAACAATGCATTGTCACTCCAACATTTTGAAAGCGATTGGCTTCTGAATGATTACATGTGCAGGGTGAGCAAACGATTGAATAATCAAATAGAATTAGCATTCTTATATATTTATATATAATCAATCAGTTTAATTTCTCACTGAAATGTACAAGCTTCAGCTATTTGCCAGCGAATTAGAAATGGCTGTAATTCAACATGCTCTGTGAATATTCAACTAAATAAATGATTTGTGTTATCAAACTTTAGTGAAACAATAATTTGAAAACGTTTAATTTTTAGAAAAAATGTTGTTTAATTTGAAATGCAGTCAGTGAACAAAAACGATAAACATATTATCGTGTGAGTGAAAAATCAGACCTTTTCAAAGAGACTTGTGCCAAAGCAATGACCGATTTGTTTTCGTAATTGGGTTTCAACTTCTAAAATATTAATGTTCTGAGCAATAATTGGACTATATAATGAAGATGGTCTTGCAATACTTGCATTTTAAATGTTTATGCTGCACTAAATAATCAGATATGTGCGAGCATTTACAATGGGAAATAATCGTATACTGACTTTTATTCACATCAGACACATGATAGAGTGTGTGCATCAGCTCCAGGAATGTCTCCAAAGCCCCTCCCATTTGCTAGCCTTATCACTGCCGCCTGTTAAATTCATATTTCCAAATACATATCCAGATCTCTTTTTGATCTTCATCCACAACTCTCCCAGGCAGTCCATTCCAAATCCTAACAACTCTCTCAATAAAGAAGTTTTTCCTTATCTCAAACCTGTTTCTTTTGTTAACAATCTTGGAATTAGAACTCCTTGATGCTGTAATGCCAACTAACGGAAAGAGAGTATTCCTGTTTTACTCTACAACTTTATTTCATACTTTTGAGCACTGCAATAAGTTCACATATTTGTCTGTTCTCCTCCAGGAAGAATGAGCCTTACAAGAACTGTAACAAGCACTACATTGGAAAAACAGGCAGAAAACTAGCCACCTGGATACATGAACAACAGCTATCCAGAAAAAAAGACATGACCCAGTATCACTAGTATCCTTACATACAGATGAGGAAGTACACCATTTTGACTGGGTCCATCTCGGACAAATCAGAGACACGAACGAGAATTCCTAGAAGCAGAGCATTTCAACCGGAACTCTATCAACAAACACATCGATTTTGATTCCATCGAACACTCTCTGAGAAAAAGAACCGGACATAAAATCACCAATACTGGAAATTATATCACTGACTCAAGGAAACCTAAACACTTAAATAACAAGTGGGACATAACACCAGCACTTCACCAGAGGCTCACTGATAATGTTTCCTAGTACAGTGATGAACCATCTGAAAATGAACTCTCCAACTCAGCGAGCAAACTGACATTCAGAAGAAGCGCAATTTCTCTCATCCTCCCTTTAACTAAATCCTTCATTACAGTTTTCATTCCGATTATTTTAAGGTTATTTGTATTCTTCTGCAATGTAATTTGGTGTCTGTCTGTCTTTCTGACTGTCTGTCTTCTGAATGTGTGTGTTTTCTTTGGGGGTGGGTGGGTGTGTGAGAGAGAGAGAGGGCGAGAGAGACAGACGGAGAGGGAGGCAGAGACAGAGAGAGAATACAATCCTCTATAATCTCTGGATTACTCCCCGTGCCATGTGGAAAAGAGAGATGGATGAGGAAGGCAGTATAGCTTAACACGTTGTTAAAAAGCTCGTTCAAGGGTTGGTGTTTCAGATTGTTGGATCATTGCGATCTCTTCCAAGACAGGCGAGGAACTGTACAAAGAATACAGGTTGTATATTAACTGGACGAGCACCAGCATCCTTGTGGAGAGGTTTGCCAGTGCAAGTCAGATGGATTTGAATAAACCAGGAGAGTGAGAACCAAAGCAGCAGATCAGGAACTGAGAAGAAGGTCGAGGTGAATCGGACATCAGGCACGGCCAGTCTAATGACCATAATGAGAGAAGGAATTAAAACAGTGAGTTGGGTGTTGATAAAATTATAGAGATTAGGCGCAAGTTTTTCAGGGATTAATAAATAAGGATGGAGAGTGTAGGGGATGTGAGGGAGTGAGGTGTGTGAGAGCAGAGAGACAGTGCACAAGAAAATGATCAAGTGGAAAGAGGGTAGGGTGGGGAATTCTGTGAGAAACAACTGGCAGAAAAAAACACAGGAAAACTTGCTGTTTGTCAAAGTGAATACCTGGGAATTAATTTATTATGCTTCAGCGAAATAACATCCTTATTGCTAGAGGTGTTTATTATAATGGAGGAAAAGCTGAGTTCAAATTATGGCTGTAACTGTAATAATGGTGGCAAACAGCTAGAATAATGTCAGTGCTGTTGTTGGCCAATGCTTGCACAGACCATGTGAATTACCCTGGATGTTCCCAGAGATGGCTGTGCTGACTTTGGTTGAGTAAGTGCTGAAGCTGCACGAGATGCTGCTACTTTGAAATACAGAAACTTACTGAGTACCATCAAAGGAACAAAGCAGAAAATGCCATTGCTTATTGTTTCAGAATATACCAGAGTGTTCATAGCTGCCACTGCAAAGAATCATGCAATGAAAAACATACTCATCACGCCTGTGCCAGCAAGTGGACATCCAAAGGCTTTTCAAACGTTTGTGAGGTTACCTGCCTCAACCACCTTCCTACACAACGCATTCCAGATTCAGGTTACCCTCTCAGTTCGATACACAATCCACAAATTCTCTCTCAAACCCCTCCCTTTCTCTTTAAAAGTGAGTCCCTTTGTTTTTGATCCTTTGACTAAGGAAAACAGCTGTTGTCTGTTCACCCTCTCCATACCCCTTATGCTCGTGTACATCTATACCAGATTCCCTCCTGAAGCTTCCCTGCTGCAAAGAAAAAAACAAGGAAATTTAGCCCTCCTCTTTCATACTCACTTTTGAGTACTTACTTGTCTTGTTACCTCTGACTTACATCTTCCCAATTTATCGGTGTTAAATTTCATCAGACCATTGATCTGACTATCTGAATAATCTGTTTCTATCCTCCTGTAGCCTAACACTTCCCTCCTGACTGTGACCCACCCCCAGCCCATCTTTGTGTCATCCACAACATTGATCATCATCTCACTGCTCCCCACCTCCACATTCTCACAACCGTCATTTCTGAATATCACAAACAAGCCGTGATTTCCTTCCTGTTCTCCAGATGTTATTCAGAGGATTATTTGACAATTCCAGTTTCTTGCTTTCCCTATTTTGGTGAATTTACGACTGATGTAATTAACACATTTTATGAGGGAGCCACAAATAGCATCTTCGACACAGAGTTGAATTCACTTTTTACACTCCGCCCCTCTGCATGTTTTATTTATAAATTAGGATAAACTGGGTTTGGCATCTTGCGCTGGAACATTAGCATTTTGTGTGGCACTGTTCTTTGTAACATTCCCTGCAATAGCCAGAGCTGATGAAATGTTTCATCTGCAGGATGGACGTGGACTCATGCATTGTTTGTTTAATTCAACGGGTGTGATGGGGATAAATATTCAATTAAACTCTATATTATGGGCAAACTGCTGAAGTTCAAGCCATATTCTCATGTCCACCTTGAATTGGAAGCGAATACATACTGGAAAATAATCAAAAATATTGAAACACCACGTAGGGGGAAAAAATGTCATCTGCACTTGATGGAGATTTAGAAACATATAGTACATGTACAACCTGAACAAGGACCAAGCGATAGAAGAGAGAGTACAAGAAATCCTTTCTTAATTTTGAATGAATTCCAGATCCCGATTTTCTTGAATAGCGATGGTTTCTCATCCAATCTCACCATCCAGTCTTTTCTGCAGTTAAACCAACATTTTCCGTATTACCATCAGTTCTGAGGAAGGGGCACTGGACCTGGACCTGAAACGTTAACTGTGATTTCTCTGCACAGATGCTCCCAGGCCTACTGAGCAGTTGCAGCAACTTCTGTTTTGTTTCAACATTTTCATCGCAAGTGCTCATAATACAATACGTCATCGATATTTAGAGCCCTGTCAAACATAGGAACTTTGTAAATTATCATTTAATTTCCATAACAAATTACTCAAGATTCAACTGAGATAACAACTTTGTTGTTATCATTCAGATCAGACACTTTGTCACAGTTCAGAAAGAAGAAAGAAATAAAAAGAGCTGGAGCGAAACTCAGTGGATCTGGCAACATCTGAGCAGAGATGCAAAAAATTGACCTTTGATTTTAATATGACTTTTCAGAACAGTGTCACATCATATGACATATGTTAATTCTGTTGCTCTCTGCATATACTTCCTCATCTTTTTTGTTTCTCCAGCAATTTCTGTTTATATTTCATGTTTCCATTATCTCTATATTTCATGTTTCTTGACAGGTCTACACGTTGAAGTTGGTAATATTTGGGCAATGTGGTAATTTCTCGTTCTATTACAGTTGGTATTCCTGTGACACCTGAATTACAATCGAAATCTGCTTCTTCTTTAAGATAGAAAGTAAAAACAATTCTGAACATCCTATAAATCTCAGGAGATCTATTTTTTAAAAATATATTTTACAGGCAGCTGAACTTCATGAAAAAATATGGATAGATTATTGATGATGGAACACTCTGTGTCCTTCATTAAACAAGCTTGTCTCCCCACTCTACAAATGCTTTCAATGCATAACATAGAATTATTACAACAAAGGTGGTGAAAGCTTAGCCCATTGTCTCTTCCAGTTTGGAATGAGCGATATCTCTACAATTATTCTCCTGTATTGTCCCCATAGCTCTGCACATTTTGTTATTAGTATCTGTTATTAATTGTAAGCACCCCGCAAGATATGAACAATATGATCAACCCCAAACAAAAACAGACGTTGGAGGGAACGCTCAGCAGGTCTGGCAGTAGCTATGAAGCGAAATCAATGTTAATGCTTCAGGTGCGGTTACCCTACTCAATCTGTATTCCCAATGATTAAATGGTGTGTATATAAAATAATCTTGTTGTGAACTATATTTAATTCTATCTGACGTTAAGAGTGTTGATGACATGTGGAATATCATTGTATTCACCATGCAGTCTCCACAGCCACTGCCCCCATTCCGCCCTATCTCCCAGCCAAACGTGACTCATCAATTCAAAAGTCTTAATCAATAAGTTCACTTTTGGTTTGTGACTGAGGAGAAAAAGCGTAAAAAATACTGATTTAGAGCAAATAAAACTGCTTTAAAATGTTTGTCCATTTGTATAAATTAATTACTCAAGCATATTATGAATGGAAGGTCCAACGTTTCTTTATTAGAGCAGGGAGAGGAACATTCAGAGAAGTCCACACTTCCTGTCTAAGTGCAGAGCAACTGCACCCAGTGACAGTGTTGGCTGGCGTTTCTTCCCGTGGAGGAGAGATCAGCACAGTAACAACATCCTGATTGTGTTTCTTTTTTTGTGGAGCGGTGAAAATTCGGGGTAAGATGGTTACAGCATTGCAAACGTACAACCGAGCAGAGTCATCTAGCCTGCGAAAAGAAAACATCCATAATTCTCCCACACTACTGACTTCACTAGAGCAATTAGTGATGGGAGATGTGACCAATAGCCAGCGATGTCAGCATCCAGTCCAGTCCAGATATATTATGAACTGAATGTGCTGTTTTGAGGCTAGAGCTGTTTGTTCAGTGACTGTGATTGATATTAGTCTCCATGCATTGTAATTGTGTCACTGGAGGGTATCCCTCTCCTATTGGTGAGGAGCTTCACTTAGTGCGCTATCCCAGTGTCGGTGCAGATGCATCAGCTCCAACAATAACAAAGATCAGCAGCTGCACAGACGTGGAGAGGACAGATCTGAATCTGAGAATAATGGACTGGATAATTAAACCAATGGAGGGGAGGCTTTCCTTGCGACTTTTCAACATTTTTCTCTGTTGGGAATTTCTACCATATCGCATATTAGCGGTACTGATTATTATTTTGGGCGGGGTGGAGGGTGTGTTACTAACCTATTCTCGCTATTTGTTGGTGTTTTCTACCTCTGTCCATTCATTAATCCCATAAACAATTATGAACTTCATTGCAATTGCTGTTATCCATATTTGTCAACGAAAGAAACTATTATCTTCAATTCAAATTGCAGTCTTCATTCATCTGAAATGCAGATCACTCCCTTACAAACATCTGAGAACAAAACTGTGGACAACCTCAAGATCCCTTTTGGCCCTGAATTGATTTATGTCTCGTTTTCTCTCTGTCACGAACCCTGTCCACGACCAGCTCATAATATCCCCAGTCTCCACCTCTGCGTCAGTGCTGTGTTTGAACAAACCATTGTCTGCACGTTGGTAAAATTCAGACTTTATGTTTCAAGCTCTCTTCTGGCCACTTTTCCAGTTACAAGTATTTCAATCACAAAATTGTTCTTGTCTCGGACGTTACTTCATGATTAGGACAATGTATCAGAGTAGGAATGTCGCTGGATGTAATTCAGGAGCAAAGCTTATTAAACGAAAGTCATTGTTTCAAGCGATTTGTTTCAAGTCCTACCACAGCTGATGGCAGAACTTCAATAAAAATGATAAGAATTGGAATAAAGTGCATTTCACGAAAAACAACCTAAAAACCCAGATTTTGTTTGAAAATCTTGCTGTTTCACTGATGACTTTAAAGAAAATTAATGTTACGACCCGGTCTGGGTTAAGTGTGACTTCTGACCCATATCAATGTGCTTGCATTTATATTGGCTTGTGGAATGGCCTCACAATCAGGACAATTAGTGATTATTAACAAATGCTGCCCTGGCAGAGATGCCGACTTCCCTTGGA
Organism: Chiloscyllium punctatum; assembly: GCF_047496795.1. Lineage (NCBI taxonomy): Eukaryota > Metazoa > Chordata > Chondrichthyes > Orectolobiformes > Hemiscylliidae > Chiloscyllium > Chiloscyllium punctatum. The sequence goes on from NC_092742.1 coordinate 132,481,233, forward strand.
ATAACAATTTTGAAGCTGAAACCAAATAAAAGAAGATGCTGGAGATCTGAAATTGCATAAATAATGCAAAGCAAAGAACAGAAAGTGCTGGGAGCTTTCCTGAACTGAAACCAGTTGGAAAATAGTGTGAATAATGATGGGGACAGGGACGTCTGCTTTGAAAGGGAGGAGGAGTGAGCTAAATCGATAGAGAAAGAGAGAGATTGAAGAAAAAGAGCAAACAACAGGAATGACGATCAGCTGGGATGGAAATAAAATGTGAGATCCACCTCATTTATTTTTGACTTTTCCCATCTTCCTGAATATCTTGCCCATGCCGGTACATGTATACCCCGCTTTTCAAATATTCACTTTTTGCCACGACACTTTCCGAAAATCCTCCATTACATCCTGCTTTCACTAACCAAAAGAAATCCGAAGAGGATTTTCACTTCTACCAAGAAAGATGATTTATTTTCCCACATAAATTAATGCTATTTCGCTTTACGCCATATCAGCTTATGAAAGGTTTTGTAGGAACACTCTACTTTCAGATACTCAGGGAAACTATATATATCTAAGATCATATTTAAAGAGATTTGATCCCAACTGTCTGTCTTCCCTGAGTGTCGTCATCTTCTTATATTTATTAATGGGCTATAGGTATCGATGGCTGGGCCAGCATTAATTCACTTATTTGATTGCCCTTGAGAAGACCTTGAGTATCAATGGCACTTAGACAGAGTGAGGCACACAAGGTGATAGTTGCGCAGGAGGTGTGCAAAGCAAGAGCGACTTTCGCAAGATTAATATTATTTGAAAAGTTCGAGATTTCAATTCGCCAGTGTAATTAGGGTGGGGAAGAAGGTGTTCCTGAGCATACGAGTCCATGTTTTCAAGCCTCTGTACCCCCTCCCTTTTGGAAGAGGTTGCAGGAGACCACTACTGGTTTTGGAGAGATATTTGATGTTGCCAGTCTTTCGCTGACAATGAGAAGTATAAATGGATGGAAGGTTGTCCTCCATGATAGTCTGGGCTGTGCACACAACTGTCTGTAGTTTCTTATGGTCCTGGGAAGAGCTGTTACCGTCACACTATTATGCACATGAATAGAATGCTTTCAGTTGCCAGTATGCAGAGCACTGGGAGAAGGCAGTTCCAAAATATTTAGATGTAACAATTGGTTGTTAAATGGAGATCCAAGTTCTGGTTGCTGTTTTGAAAACAATTGAAATTTAACCAATAAATTTAAATTATGTTTAAGATACCAAAACAGAAATGAGTTTATTTTATTGCCAACATCCAACCAAAGAGCCATCATATGCTTCAAAAGAATACAACGAGTGAGAAATAGACAGACACATATAAGGAGAGAGAGAACACAGTGAGGGAAACAGAATGACAGTCAGTAAAACAAAGAAAGGAAACAAAACAAGAAACAAACAGTCACATGGACAGGGAGAAGGGGAGATAGTAAGTTCAGGAAAAGAAACAAAAGACAGAGCAAAGGAAAAGACAGGGAACCAGATAGTAAGAGAGAAACAGTGAGAGACAAAGCACACAGGGAGCTGAGGATAGGGTCACAGTGAGCTGAGGATGGGAATGGGAGGTGCTGGGGGTGGGGACCAGAGAGAGCTCGGAGAGAGCTGTGGGGAGGAAGATGAGCCTTTACTATGACTTGTAACAAGGTGTAAAGGCAGATCATAGTAAGCAAGGATGTGCAGAACGATGGCCATAAAATATGTCTGAGAGGCATATAGGTTACGCTGCACAGCGCATGCGCTAGGCGAGATCAACATGAACAAGATCAGGATTATCTGAGATTAGAGAATATATTCATCAGTCTAATAACAGTCAGGAAGGAACATTTAATGAACCATCTGCTCTGTGTTTTCAAGCTTCCATATCTTTTAGCCTGATGGAAGAGGTTGGAGGATACCATTACTGGGGTGTGATTGGTCTTTGATAATGTTAGAACAAAACATTCCAGCACAGAAACAGGCCATTCGGTGGTCCGAGCCTGCGCTGATCCAACTCTTCTATCTAAACCTGTCGCCTATTTTCTAAGGATCTGTATCCATTTGCTCTCTTCCCATTCATGGATCTTTCCAGAAACATCTCAAATGGAACCACTGGTCATAGTTCACCATTTTGCGAACTCCCTCCCCCTACTATTCTCTGCCTCCTGTTGCCCAGCCAGTTCTTTATCCACGTAGCTAGCGCACCATGTGACTATACTTTCTCCATAACCCGACCTTGGGGAAACATTCCAAACGCCTTCCTGAAGTCCATGTACTTGACATCTACAGTCTCTCCTTCATCAGAGCTGTAAAAGTGTTGCTGGAAAAGCGCAGCAGGTCAGGCTGCATCCAAGGAGCAGGGGAATCGATGTTTCGGGCATAAGCCCTTCTTCAGTAAGGGCTTCTTCAGGGCTTATGCCTGAAACGTTGATTCTCCGGCTCCTTGGATGCTGCCTGACCTGCTGCGCTTTTCCAGCAACACATTTTCAGCTCTGATCTCCAGCATCTGCAGTCCTCACTTTCTCTCCCTCATCAATCAACTTTGCCACTTCCTCAAAGAATTCTATTGAGTTGGTAAGACATGACCTTCCCTGCACAAACACTTGTTGCCTATCACTGACAAGACTATTTTCATCCAAATGATAGTAGATCATATCCCTCAGTATCTTCTCTAGCAGGTTCCCTCCCGCTGACATCAGTCTCACCAGTCTATAATTGACCGGATTATCCCTATTACCTTTCTTAAACAAGGGGATTAACAATTGTCCAGTCTTCCGGGACATCAGCCATGTTCAATGATATCTGTTAATGCCTCAGCTTTTTCCTGTCTCGCTTCCATCAATAATCTGGGGTAGATGTTAGCAGACTTTCTGCGGCAACGAGCCATGTAAATGGAATCAATGGTTGGGATGTTAGAGTCCGTGTAGGTCAGAGCTGTGCACCCAACCTTCTGTAGTTTCTAACAATCCTGAGTAGAGCAGTTGCCATACCAGGCTGTTATCCACCGGGACAATACGCTCTCAATGGTGCATCTGTAGAAGTAGTGCATGCTGATTTTCCTGTATCACCTCAGGAAGGAGAGGCATTGTTGAACCTTCCCGACCGTCAGACCGATGTGAGAAGTTCAGGACAGGTTGTCAGTTATCATCACTCCGAGGGACTTGATGCTCTGCACTCCCACAAACGGTTGATGTCGATTGGGTGTGTTCCCCTCCTTTCTTCATAAAGTCAGTGATCAGTCCTTTACGTTTACCGGATTAGAGAGAGGTCATTATCAACAGATCATGCCCCCAAGCTCTCTATCGCCTTTCTACATTCTGACACGTTGTTGTTTAATATCGATATTGCTATAGTGATGTCATCAGCAAACTTGTAGCTGGCGTTGTTTGGAATTTGGAAAGTCAACCGTGGCTGTACAGGGAGTAGACAGGGGGCTGGGAGCACAGCCGTGGTTGTACAAAGAGGACATTAGGGGGCTGAGGACGCAGTCGTGGGTGTACATGGAGTAGAGTTGGGGGCTGAGGACATAACCGTGATTGTACAGGGAGGACATTAGGGGGCTGAGGACACAGCCGTGGGTGTACAGGGAGAACAGTAGGGGGCTGCAGAAACATCCCTGGGTATACAGGGAGTACAGTGGTTGGCTGAGGGCACAGCCGTGGGTGTACAGGGAACACACTAAGGGGCTGAGGTCACAGCCATGGGTGTAGCTGGAGTACCATAGGGGGTTGAGGTCACAGCCGTGGGTGCAGCTGGAGTTCCGTAAGGGGCTGATGGCACAGACGTGGGCGTGCATGGACGACAGTGGGGGGATTACGGACACAGCCGTGGGTGTACAGGGCGTACAGTAAGGTGCTGAGGGCACAGCCGTGAGTGTACAGGGAGGACAGTAGTGGGCTGAGGGTGCAGCCGTGGGTGTACAGGGAGTATTGTCGGGTGTTGAGAACACATCCTTCAGCAGCTTTAGGGTTGATTGTTATTGTGGAGGAGGTGATTTTACCGATCTTCATGATTGTGGGTCAAAAGGCTGAGGAGCCAGTTGCAGAGGATCGAACCGAGACCAAGGTCGTGGAATTTTGGGATTAGTCTGTTAGGGATAATGATTTTGAAGGTGGAGCTTTAGTCAATGAGCAGGGGACTGGTGTAGGTGTCCTTGTTGTCCAGATTTTCTAGGGATGCGTGCAGGCTCGGGTATGGCATCTGTTGTGAACCCGTTACAATCAGTCAGCACACTATAGGGCAGCAGGTCAGGCTGGGAGACTGGAGTTGGTGTAGGCCATAACCAGCCTCTCAAAGCACTTCATCGTCTATAAGGGCACGTTCCATGTGCTTTCTCACTCACGAGGATGATGATGGCCTTCTTGAATCAGATTGGGACTTCGGCTTCTGGAGGGAGAGGCTGAAGTTGTATGTGAATACCTCTGCTAGTTGGTACAAACAGGATCTGAGTGCTCAGCCAGGAACACTCTCCAGGCCCATCACTTTCTTTGATTTGACTCGCTGAAAGACTGACCTTGCCTGCAGCGGTGACAACAGACACAGGTACATGTGGGGCTTTCGCGGCCGGTGTCAGCCCTCAGTGACAGTCACACAGTCATTTATGATCGACATACCCTCCCCCTACCTCTCTCTGTCGTCTTCAACACACAATGACATTAGTTGGTGTGAGCACCACACAGTCAGCATTGAGACAGATTGCCATTAATAGACTGGGATCGTGCACCATCAAGTTCTGCATCACCATTTTGTGGCAAATTCATAATAAAATGGTGGGCAGGGTGCCAGTGCCAGAGGTGCAAGGAGTGAAGATTTTGCAGGTGTAAATCCAGTCAAGCCACTGCTTAAACCTAAATGGAGTCAAGCATCTTGAGCATTGTGCCTTTTCAATGGTGGACAGTCTCCACGTAGTCAGAAAGTGCCATTTATGTGAACCATCTGACCTGACGGAAGTTTTGCGAGCTTTGCAGATGATACAATGATGATTGGATGGGCAGGTGATATTGAGGAAGTGTGGAGGCTGCAGAACGACTTGGACAGTTTTGGACACTAGGAAAACACATGGCTGATGGAACACAATATGGGAACATGTGAGATTATGCACTTCAGTAGGCGGAATACAGGCAGACACTATGTTCTAAAAGGTTTCATCCAATCTGAAGCACAAAAGGTGTTGAGTCCTCGCCCTCTCTTCTGGTTAATGCGCAGGTTCAATTGGCAGTTAGGAAATCAAATGCAATGTTAACATTCATTTCAGGAGAGTGAGAGTGATGAGAATGTATGGTGAGACGGCATTTGGATTATTGTGAGCTGTTCTGGGGAAGGATCTGCGGGTGTTGGACATGATTTATCCTGGGAATGATGGCTTGTCATATGAGCGGCAGTTCATGACTCTGTGTCTGTACTCAATGGAATTTAGAAGAATGGGGGGGGCGCATCTGATTGAAGCTGACCGACTACTGCAAAGATTGATACAGTTAGAGTATAGAAGACTTTCCATTCGTCTTAGAGACTAAGACAAAATGGCACAGTTTCAGAGTGAAGAGATCGGCTGAATGGCCTAAATCTATTGCTATATCTCATGCCCTTATGGTCATACAGTCTATTATTCAGTGCAGAGTTGAAAGTCTCAGACCTGCTCTTGCAACCCTTGTATATGTACGTTGATTTGACTTCACCTTCTGGTCAATGGTAACCCCTGTAATATGGATGGTGGGAGAATTCATTGCCAGTCAGTAGCGCAGTAATATGTTGAATATAAGCTGCTATTTGTGAGTCTCTGTGATGATTGTCATTTTCAGTTTGGTATTTTTGAAGGATTGATCCTGTTACGCTAATGTTGTTGAATTTAACAAAACAGGTGCAATTTATTACAGCGCTCAGCAACAATATGTCATGGAACACTGAACACCTTTCTAATTACAGAATGGTCTAAAATGTTCATCATCAGAAACACTGCTTTCCTATTCATTAGATTAGATTATTTACAGTGTGGAAACAGGCCCTTCGGCCCAACAAGTCCACACCGACCCGCAACCCACCCATTCCCCTACACCTAACACTACGGGCGATTTAGCATGGCCAATACACCTGGAGGGCACATCCTTGGACTGTGGGAGGAAACTGGAGCACCCGGAGGAAACCCACGCCGACACGGGGAGAATGCTCCAACTCCACACAGTCAGTTGACTGAGTCGGGAATTGATCCCGGGTCTCTCGCTCTGTGAGGCAGCAGTGCTGACCACTGTGCCACCGGGCCGCCCACATGTTCACATCAGACTACTTGTCCCATCAAGGCGCTCAACTTGAAACTTTTTTACATTTTTTTTCGGATATGAGAATCGCTGGATGGGCCCACCATTTCTTGTCCGTCCCTAGTTGCCCCTTTGAGAAGGTGGTGCTGAGCTGCCTTATTGTCCCGCTGCAATCCACCTGCTGTGCATTGACCCACAATGCTACGAGGGAGGGAGTTACAGGGTTTTGAGCCAACAACAGTGAAAGAATTGTGATATATTTCCAACTCAGGATGTTGACTGGTTTGGAGGGGAGTTTGTATGTGGTGGTGTTTGCAAAAGCCTGCTGCTCTTGTCATTCTAGCTGGAAGTGTTTGTATGATTGGAAGGTACTGTCTGAGGATCTTTGAAGAATTTCTGCAGTGCATCTTGTCGATAGTACACACTGCTGCGACTAAGCGTTGGTCGTGGAGGCAGTGAATTCTTGTGGATGTGGTGCCAATCAAATGGGATGCTTTGACCTGTATGGTGTCAAGCTTCTTTCGTGTCATTGTGGCTGCACTCATTCAGGCAAGTGGGAGAATTTCGTCTCACTCCTGACTTGTGCCTTGTAGATGGTGAAAATGCTTTGGGAAGACAGGAGGTGAGTTACTCACGCAGTATTCCTAGCCTCTGATCAGCTCTTATATTTATGTGGCGAGTCCAGTTGAAGTTCTGGTCAATGATAACCCCAAGTGTATTGATAGAGGGTGTGGAGTGGGGAATGTAGTGACAAAAATGCTGCTGAATACCAAGTGTTTATATTGTTTCTTACTGGTGACAGTCATTGTCTGACATTTGTGTGACGCGAATGTTACTTGCCACTTGTCAGCTCATGTCTGGAGATTGTCCAGATCTTGTTGTATTTAGGCATGGACTGCTTCGGTATCTGAGCATTTGTTAATGGTACTGAACATTGTGCAGTCATCATCGAAAATCCACATTCTGACCTTATGATGGAAAGAAGGTCATTGATGAAGCCACTGAAGATGTTTGGACCTAGTTTCATCTGGAGGGCCACTGAAGATGTTACCTAGTATTGTGATGAAACATCTGTAAATGAACATTCCAGTTCATGGAGCAAACCTGCATCAACATTATCCTGAGGGACTACTGCAGAGATGTTCTGGAACTGAGATGACTGACCTCCAATAACAATGACCATTTTCCTATCTGTCAGTTATGACTCCAATAACAAATGTTGGCCCGCGATACCCTTTTTGCTGGTTCCTTGATGCCACATTTGAAAGAATGCAGCCTTGATGTCAAGGGCTGGAATTCAGTTCCTTTTTCTCTGAACCAAGGCTATGATTAGGTCAGGAGCTGAGTGTCTCTGGCAAAACCCAAAAGGGGCGTCAGTGAGCAGGTTATTGCTGAGCAGGTGCTGCTTGACAACACGATTGATGACAACTTCCCCCACTTTACTGTTGATGGAGAGGAGACTGATGAGGCGGTATTGGGACGGGTTGAATTTGTCCTGCGTTTTATGTACAGAACATACTTTTACAGTTTTTTTTCCCCATTGTCGGTTTGTAACTGTACTGGAACAGCTTGCCCAGTGAAGCGGGAAGTTCTGGAGTACAAGTCTTCAGGACTATTGCCGGCAGGTTATCAGCGGTTATAGCCTTTGCATGACCCAGTACCTTCAATCGTTTCTTGACATCAGTCAATCGAATTTGCTTAAGACTGCTATCTGTAATGATGGGGACCACGGAAGAAGGCCGAAATGGACAATTCACTCGAAACGTCTGACTGAAGATTTCTGCAAAGGCTTCAGCCTTACCTTTTGCACTGATGTGCTGGGCTCTTCCATCATTGAGGATGGGAATATTTGTGGAGACTCCAGTGAGTTGTTTAATTATCCAACACCATCCATGATCGGACTAGGAGGACTGCATTGTTTACATCTGTTGCATTCGTTGTGGGATAGCTCAGTTCTGTCTGTCCCTTGCTGCTTATGTTATTTGGCACGTAAGTATTTCATGCCGCTACTTTACTTCGAACACCATGGTCCCTTATTATACTCAGTCATCTCCTGTGTGACACCTTGTCAAAGGCCCTCTTGAAATCCAGGTGGATAACATCCATTGGCTGTGCTTGGTCAAGCCTGTTCATTTCTTCTTCAAAGAATTCCAACAGATTTGTCAGTCATGACCTTCCCTTGATGAAGAGATTTTGTCCCATTTTACCAAACACTTCCAAGTATTCAGAAATCTCATCCTTCACAATAGATTCCAGGATCATACCCAAGACCGAAGTTAAGCCATTAATTGTGGATATTTTTTGTCTTTTTCCTCACTCCCTTGTTACAATGGGGTGTCACGTTCGAGGGTGTCCAGTGCACTGGGATCGTTCCTTACTCTAGTGATTCGTGAAAGATCACCACTGTCCCCCCACACCTTCTGCAGCTATCTTCCTTATATCTCTGGGATGTAGTCCATCCGGTCCAGGATAATTAACAGGAGAATTACCTGCTGGTCATTCAGTTTTTTCTAGCACGCTCTCCATGGTGGTGGCCAGCATACTCAGCTCTGGCCCCTCACTGTCTTGAATGTTAAGGTATTACTCGTATCTTCGACAGTGACCAAATTTTTCAGTTCCTCAGCCTATTCTTGTTCACCACTACTACCTCTCCAGTAGCATTTTCCAGCAGTCCAATGTCTACTTTTGCCTCTCTTTTGTACATTATATATTGAAGGAAGCTCGTACAGACTTCCTTCATGTTAGTGGCTAGCTTACCCCCATAATTAATAATCTTCCTCCTTATTTTATTTTGTTTGATCTCCGTTTTGTCTTTGTAAGCTTTCCAATCCTCTGGTTTCCTAAACAGCCACTCGCCACATTATATGCGTTCTCATTTGCTTCTATGCTCTCCATGACTTCCCTAGTCAGCTATGGTTGCCTCATCCTCTCTCTATCATGGCTCTTTTTCGTCAAGATAAATCTCTGGTGCAGCCTGAATTACTCCAAAGATCTCCTGTCATTGCTTGTCCACGGTCTTTCCTTCTGGGCCTGTATCCCAGTTAATGCTACCAGCTCCTCTCTTATGCCTCTGTAATTGCCTTTATTCAGCTGTAATACCATTACCTCTGATTCTAACTTCTCCACCTGAAATTACAGAGTAAGTTCAATGATATTATGATCACTGCCTCCTATGATTTCTTTTATCCAAAGCTCCCCTCATCTAGTCTGCCTGTTCAATCTGCTACAATAAGCCATCTCATAGTCATTCCACAAATTCCTTTTCCTACAAACCACTATCAAACTGAATTCCCAGTCCACCTGCATAATGAAATCCCCCATGATCACTGTAACGTTGCCTTTCCTACAGGTCTTTCTATCTCCTGTGTATCTTGCACCCCAGCTCCTGACTACTTTTTGGCGGCCTGTATATAACTGCAACAGCATTTTTTCAGCTTTTTGATTCCCCAGTTCGACCGAAACAGATTCTACACCATCTGAGATTATTTCATTTTTTCTAATTGATTCAATTCCATTTCTTACGAATGAGACAAATCTGTCTCTCTGCCCACATGCCTATAATTTCGACAGGATGAATACCCTTGAATATTCAGCTCCCACTCCTGCTCCTCTTTCAGTGATGTCACTGTGATGCTCTCCACGTCATATATGCTAATTTGTGTATGAGTCACAAGCTTATTTACATTATTTCTTCCTTGCATTCCGATATAACAGTTCAGTTCTGATTTTACCGTCCTCTTCTCATTGTAATTTGCTTGTCCAGCCATTGGTACCTACACGAACCTTAGCCACTGACTCATTTCCCTCCAACTACAAGTTCTTCTGCACCCCAGATGACATATCCCAAACGCAAGCACCAGGTCGGCAGCACAACCTTCAGGACTCTCAATCCTGGTCACAGAGAATATTCAAAGTCTGTGAGAAGATTTATAGCTCGTGTGTTCATTATTGTGGTTATGTTCGCCGAGCTGGGAATTTGTGTTGCGGACGTTTCGTCCCCTGTCTAGGTGACATCCTCATCCTCCTGTGAAGCGCTTCTGTGATCTTTCCTCCGGCATTTATAGTGGTTTGTATCTGCCGCTTCCAGTTGTCAGTTCCAGCTGTCCATTGCAATGGCCGGTATATTGGGTCCAGGTCGATGTGCTTATTGATTGAATCTGTGGATGAGTTTTTTCATGCACATGCTGGTGTGTGTATGGAAACAACTGTGGGAGGAAGTGATGGACACTGGTCCCATTCCAATATTTAAAAGGCATCTGGATGGGTATGTAAATCGGAGGGGTACGAAAGATATAGCCCACGTGCTGGCAAATGGGACGAGATTAGGTTGGGTAACCTGGTCGGCATGGACGAGTTGGACTGAAGGATCTGTTTCCATGCTGTACATCTCTCTCACTGTATAACGTTCTGACTGAATGACATAAAGTTGGGTCAGATGGCACAAGATCAGTGTAGGTCGAATAGAATATCCCAAAAGGTTGAATAAAGACACATAGATGGCGTAATGTTCAGGATTCCAAAAAGTAGTCAGGAGCTGCGTCACAATATACACCAGGAGATAGAAAGGATGCATATAAAAGGAAAAGTACAGTAGTCATGGGAGATTTTAATACACTGGGGAGCGGGGCTGGTGGGGGCTGGGAAAATCAGGGTTGTAGTGGTTTGCAAGAAAAATAATTTGTGGAGTATCTTCGATAGGGCTTTTTGGAGCAGCTTGTAGTGGAGCCCATTCAGGAATAGGCAATACTGGGTTTAGTGTTGTGCAATGAGGCAGACTATTTAAGAAAACTTAATGTGAAGGAACTCGAAGGAAGCAGTAATCACAATATGATTGAATTTATTCTGCAATTTGAGAGGGAGAGGATAGAATCAGAGGTAATGGTATAGTTGGTGTTCCTAGTAAGTCATTCCCTTTGTCTATAAAACCGGGCTGAACTGTGTTTCTGCTCATGTTAGGTAAATTTTGGAAAAGGGGAAATCAGTGTCTTCACTTCCAATCAAAAATTCCTTTCCTGATGAATTCTACAAAGCAAATTGCTATTTATAAATTGCTCACTGATATGCGAGAAGGAATCAGACTGTTCTCAAACTCCATAATCCTTCCAGCCCTGCACAGATCTACATTTCCATATTCTCCCCACTCACCAATCCTGCCCAGTACCACCGTTATGATATCCCGGTCTAATCGTCAGCCTCAGTACAACTTCTGAATAAACTTCTTTATTTGTGCCACTATGAAATTTGGATTCATCTGTTTCAAGTCCCTTCTAACCATATGTCCATGCGAAAAGAATTGTACTTGAGATGTTTAACTTGTTCTCTCCACAGAATCTGTCAGACAGGAAGATAGTGCGTGGTGCTCAAGTCATTGACTCTTCATGTAGAGGCACAGAATAATGCTCTGTTGATGTCTCATGAAGCAAGTTGATGGAATTTAAAAGAAACCATCATTATCTGTAATAAACAGAAGCCCATCTGCTTGTGTCATGTCCTTTCGAGAAGGCAATGGGTTATCCTTCCTTGGTCAGGTCTCCGTGTAAATGCAAACCCACAGCAATGTGGTTTACTTTTTACAGTTCAAGATAGGGATAAAATGCTGGTCTGACCAGGGCTTCACATGCCTCGTGAAAAAGAAGAAAATGAAAGATAACTCCCTCCTACTTCCTGTTTCCCATATTGCTACTGCTCATTTCCATCAGGTAGGCGACTATTCCTTATTTTAGGTGTATTCCATCTCATTGAGTCTGTCCCCGAGAGTGATGTCCATCTCGATCGGCACCTCTGGTGCTGGTTTTATTGACACTGACATACAGATGTAAGGAAGATGCAAATTTCGCATCAGTGGCAATATGTAGAGAATGGTGCTTTTTACACCATGAGAAAGAAATGGAGACGGCGAAGTGAGGGAAAGTAATTAATGTGATCATCCCTGAGAGATTTGTTGAGGCAGTATTTGGGGCATTGTCCACAGATTTTGTCTCCTTTATCAGGAATGATCTCCTTACCACAGATAGAGTTCAAAGGAGTTCCACCAAACTAATCCCTGGGATGATGGTACCATGAGGAGTGAGTGAAGATTAATCTGTCGCACTGTGAGAGAATAAAATGGGATTGCGTTGGAAGTTCAGGGGGATGCACAATCACACATGATGTTCTAAACAGACATTAATACGGTGACAGATCCCACTGCCTCTTTTTTTTTACTAACTTTATTAAATTCTAGATACTTTTAGTTACCTCTGAAAACATTCCCCCCAACCACCACCCACTCCCCACTCCTCATATCAATAAGAGAGCAGAAAATCCAGACTTTGAATAAAAACTCCACATATTAATGCAGTGCATTTGTTTAGTGATCCTGCACGGATTGTCATGTTAATCATAATGCCAACATCAGCCACAATACCTTCAATCTAAAACAGTTAACTATTCCCACCAGCTTCTGATCCCCACGGAGAACATGGGTCTGCCTTTTCAGAGGTGGAAGATGTCTCCTTGAGACTTGACAGAAAACATCTCGCTTCCCTCCTCACTGCCAGCAAACCACGTTAAAGTAGCAATTGTTCCACAGACAATGGAGCCACGATAAACATCAAGATCTACTCCTGTGAATTGTCATGTTGGAGCATCAGTGACATCCTCTTGTTCCTGTATAAGCCTTTGCGAGGCTGAATAGCCTCTTCCTGGTCCCGTGGAACAGTTTCGAGAGACTGTTTTGGGCTCCACCTGTTCCTGTTTAACAGTTCGATATGCTGACCAGACCCCTCCTCTTCCTATGTAACAGGTAGGAGTATTGAATGTATTACCTCTCTTCCTGTTCAGTAGATTTGATGGGCTGAATGCTAGCTCATATTCATGTGTAACCAGCTTGAGATGCTGAATGAGCTCCTCTTTTAACTATGGAAATGTGCAATGTCTGGCCCTGCTATTACATAAATTTTACCAACACTTTAACAGCACAAACTGGAATGCTGTCCGGGCCTTGCTGCACATGGACACAGACTGCTTCAGGAGCTGAGGGGGGGGAAATATTCTGAACATTGTGTGATCTTCAGTGATCATTCCCATTTCTGATGTAATGATGGGGAAGGACATTTATGACGCAGCTGAAGATGATTGTGTCGAGGAAGCTACCCTGAGGATCTCCTGTAGGGATGTCCCGGGACTGAAAGGATTGATGTCCACAACCATGAGCATCTTCATCTGTGCGATGGATGACCCCCAGTGGAGAGATTGTGGCTGATTCCTATTAAATTTAATTTAGTCAACGTTTCTTGATCCCATCCTGAGTCAACTCCTGCCTTGATATCAGGGTCTGTCACACTTACATGAGCTGCTGTGTTCACTCTGTTGAACATACAAATAGGTTATTGTATATGTTTGGGGCATGTAACCTTCTCACAGAGGATAGTGAATGTCATAAATTATCTGGTAAAGAGATTTCGGGAAGCTATATCACTGAAAGTATTTACAGATGAGGAAGGTGGGTTTTTGACCTGCCATGGAATTGAGGGATGTGAAAAATTGGGAAATAAAGCAGAGTTGATAACAACATTGGATCATCCATAATCTTATACAATGGCACGGCAGGCCTGACCATCCGAATTACCATCCGATCCTGTTCCTTATGCGCTCATATTCTGTAATTAGGAAGTTAATGGTTGTAATTTTCCTGAACATTCCGTTATTGGATGTTACAGTTACAGAGAGCAAAGCATTTTATGAGTCATTTCAGGGTGAGGTATGGGGACTGTATTCACAGTGAATCTGGATGTGCAACATGACCAACAAATGAAGCACAAGTTGCAGAGAGGAGACACTCTATTAATAGACCAGAGGCGTCTTTTGAGCCAAGCCTGGGTTTTGAATTAACATTTTTCAACCCACGCCAAATTTTGTGTAACAATTGTGAGGGACAGAAGGAGATCCTGTATTACTGTGGACCAGGTATTTCGAGCAATTGGCCTCTGTCTACTCCTGTGCAGGAGCTGTGAGGGGCTGAATGGAATATAGTAACATCGGACTGAGGAGAAGGAGTGGGCCATTAGTCACTTTGTCTTTGCTCTGCCACGCACGAAGATCGTAGATGATCTGATTGTGGTCTCAGCAGGACTTCTTCTGCACGTGCACCATTTTCCTCCATTCATTTGTCTATCAAGTATTTAACAGACACAACTTTGAATAAATGTAAACATCCAGGCACCACAAACTTCTGGGGAAGGGAACTCCCACTTGAACAGACCTTTTAGAAATAGTCATTCATGGTCCAATCAATATGCAGGGTCAGTGTTTCATTTTGCTGACACACTGCTCCACTTTTTACAACGAATTTTAAAGTTTAGTAATATGGCTAATGATATAAATGTCAGCCTGGCTCATCTTCGAGAATAATGTGAAACACACACACACACTGATCTTAAGACAAACAGAAAAATGAAAGCTTTCCAGAGTTTCATAATAGTTGAACTCATAACAAATGGATAGATGATAGACTGTCCCAAATGTTATTCGGTCCTCTGAAGTCATTAGTTTAGATCCCCTACAGTGTGGAAACAGGCCCTTCAGCTCCGCAAGTCCACACCGACCCTCCCAAGATTAACTCATCCAGTCTCATTTCCCTTTGGCTAATGCACCGAACACTATGGGCAATTTAGCATGGCTAATTCACATGACCTGCACATTTTTGGACCAGTGGGAATAAACCGGAGCACACGGAGGAAATCCACACAGACACGAGTATAATACACAAACTCCACACATACAGTCGCCCGAGGCTGGAATCAAACCTAGGACCTTGGTGCTGGGAGGTAGTGGTGCTAACCACTGAGCAGCCGTGCCACCCATTCTGCTCAGACAAGCTACTTGTGATGTGATTTCTCCCCAGAATAGTTGGATTTAGCTGAATTCCCTTTGCTTCAGACGGTAAAGAGATTCCAATGAACCTCTCATCAGGAATACTCCACAACTCATCAGGTAGAGGTGAGTCAGAGATTTACTGTTGCCAGTTGGAACAAAAGAAGATAGAGGGATCAATCGGCTGCTGCTTCTCAGGCAGGGAACATTGTTCTCCCTCTCTTTGTTGAAACATGCAATCATGTCAACTGAACACCAAACTGGGCTGTGTGCACTCGTCGTGAACATTCTCTGGAATGGATCATAATGGACGATATGCAAATGCATCATTGCTGTTGTTATACGCAGTGCCTTTCATTAGCAAAAGAGAAAATTCCTGCTTTATAATGTGATGATTTGTTGGTATGCATGTGCTTACTTTTTAAAAATTGGCTGATGTTTTCATAATATCTGTGCTAAAATCAATGCATTTTATTCTTAAAATTTATTCCATAGTTTTTGTCTCCCTGAGAAGAATTTTCTCAAAATTGTGTATGCTTCTAGAGGATTTCTCATCTAAGACCAAAATTGATAATGTTTCAAAACAAAAGGCCTTCATTCCAGAAAAGTGTGACCAAAACATTGTTCATAAGCTTCAAGAACTTTTTTTAGGTTAAGGGATCAAAACTGCACATAATGTGCCAGATGTGGTCTTAGCAACGCCCTGTACAGATGTGGACGCGAAAAATGTGATGCTGGAAAACCGCAACAGGTCAGGCACTCCCAACGAACAGGAGACTCGATGTTTCGGGCATATTCCTGATGAAAGACTTATACCCGTGACGCCAATTTTCCTGCTCCTCGGACGCTGCCTGATTGGCTGTGCTTTTTCAGCCTCACACTGTTCGACTCTGATCTCCAGCATCTGCACTCCTCACTTTTACCGGTACAGATGCAGTAAAACATTCCTGATTAAACCTGGTGCCCTTTGCCAGAAACACAATCATTCCACTTAGCTTCCAAATCACTTACAGCAAGTGCAGACTAACTACATATGATTCGTGTACCAGGATCATGAATACCGTCTGTATCACAGAGTTCTGCAACCTCTCTCCACTTAAATTGTTTACCATTGTTTTGTCCTTCCATCCAAAATAGATAACTCACATCATGCTATATCTGGTGAAGGTTTGCTCACTAATCTCCCTTTGCCTATCACATTGATCACACACGACCTCCATTTGATGACATACTGGATGACCAGCTTGGTGTTTAAGCTAATTGGGCTTTGATATATTCAGACCCTTCTTCCAGATCTTTGGTCCAGGTACTGATTGTTGATGATCCTATAGTGATCTCTGAGGCACTCCACAAGTTATAGCTTTGTAAAGTGAAAATAAGCATTTATCGCTACTCTCTATTTCCTGTTAGCAACAGCTTCCTGTGTAACAGCTCAGATGTTTACATGGCGTCCTGTGCAGTAAAATGTACTCAATGAGCTAAAATGATTTGTTCTATTTTCCTCTGTAACTTGTTAAATAGGCAGAATATACTCCTCCAATCTCATGGTAACGATAATGACTGGCTAAATGAGGTGGCCCCCGATATTTGTCACAGCTTCGAGGGTTGGATGGAGGGCACAATACATAGGGTAGTGGCAGCAGTATTTCCCTGTAACAGCATCGAGGGTGGATTGAGGGAACAACACATTGGGTAGGGCCAGCAGTATATTTCTGTAACCGCATCGAAGGGTGGTTTGAGGGAACGACGCATGGGGTAGGGGCAGCAGTATGTCTCTGCAACAGCATCGAGCGTGGATTACGAGAACAACACATGACGTAGGGAGAGCAGCATGTCTCTGTAACAGCCTCGAGGGTGGATTAAGGGAACAACACAAGGGGTAGGGACAGCAGTATATCTCTGTAACAGCCTCGAGGGGTTGATTGACGGAACAACACAAGGGGTAGGGACAGCAGTATATCTCTGTAACAGCATCGAGCGTGGATTGAGGGAACAACACATGGGGTAGGGGCAGCAGTGTATCTCTGTAACAGCATCGAGGGTGGATTGAGGGAACAACACATGGGGTAGGGGCAGCAGTTGTCCATTCGGCGCCACCAGTCAGAAAATTCATGACTGATCCAATTGTGTTTGATCATCCGTCTCCTGTCTGTTCTCAATAAATATTGACTCTCCTGTCCAGCAAAGATCAGTCGAGCTCAACCTTGAATATCTTCAAACACCGAGTCTTCATTGCTCCCTGAGGATGAGGACCCTACAGATAGTACACCACTAAAATGAAAGGGGCGACCTTATTTCAGTGTGGAATCTGTTATTTTAAACCGTATTAACCTAACGTGAAATCACCACCTTTTTTGAAATACAAGGACATAATAATTAGGCATAGATATAAATCATTCAGCCCTCTCAACCTGTCCAATAGGATCACTGATCCTTTTCAATCAAATATGTATTAAACTCATTAACTGCTCCTGTCACAGGAAGAGAATAACTGATAGCATGACACCACACGAGCATTAAAAATGCAGAATTAAGACATTCGGCCCATCGACTCTGAATGCCAGAGAGATTAGAGATTTCTCAACATTATTCTCCTGACTACTCTCCGTAACTCTTGACATGCTTATTCATCAAAAACTTATCTATCTCTGTCCTATAAGCACTAGTGTGCTTATAGGCCAGTTAGTCTTACTTCTGTGGTAGGCAAAGTAATGGAAAGGGTACTGAGGGATAGGATTTACGAGTATCTGGAAAGACACTGCTTGATTAGGGACAGCCAGCACGGATTTGTGAAGGGTAGGTCTTGCCTTACAAGTCTTATTGAATTCTTCGAGGAGATGACCAAGCATGTGAATGAGGGTAGAGCAGTGGATGTAGTATACATGGATTTTAGTAAGGCATTTGATAAGGTTCCCCATGGTAGGCTTATGCGGAAAGTCAGGAGGTATGGGATAGAGGGAAATTTGGCCAATTGGATAGAAAACTGGCTAACCGGTCGAAGGCAGAGAGTGGTGGTAGATGGTAAATATTCAGCCTGGAGCCCAGTTACAAGTGGAGTTCCGCAGGGTTCAGTTCTAGGTCCTCTGCTGTTTGTATGTTTTATTAATGACTTAGATGAGGGAGTCGAAGGGTGGGTCAGTAAATTTGCAGATGATACGAAGATAGGTGGAGTTGTGGACAGTGAGGAGGGCTGTTGTTGGCTGCAGAGGGACTTAGATATGATGCAGACCTGGGCTGAGGAGTGGCAGATGGAGTTCAACCCTGCCAAGTGTGAGGTTGTCCATTTTGGAAGGACAAATAAGAATGCGGAATACAGGGTTAATGGTAGGGTTCTTAGTCAGGTGGAGGAACAGAGGGATCTTGGGGTCTATGTACATAGATCTTTGAAGGTTGCCACTCAGGTGGATAGAGTTTGTAAGAAGGCCTATGGAGTATTATCGTTCATTAGCAGAGGGATTGAATTCAAGAGTCGTGAAGTGATGTTGCAGCTGTACAGGACTTTGGTTAGGCCACAGTTGGAGTACTGTGTGCAGTTCTGGTCGCCTCACTTTAGGAAAGGTGTGGAAGCTTTGGAGAGGGTGCAGAGAATATTTACCAGGATGTTGCCTGGAATGGAGAGTAGGTCGTACGAGGATAGGTTGAGAGTTCTCGGCCTTTTCTCGTTGGAACGGCGAAGGATGAGGGGTGACTTGATAGAGGTTTATAAGATAATCAGAGGAATAGATAGAGTAGACAGTCAGAAACTTTTTCCCCGGGTACAACAGAGTGTTACAAGGGGACATAAATTTAAGGTGAAGGGTGGAAGGTATAGGGGAGATGTCAGGGGTGGGTTCTTTACCCAGAGAGTAGTGGGGGCATGGAATGCGCTGCCCGTGGGAGTGGTAGATTCAGAATCATTGGCGACCTTTAAGCAGCATTTGGATAGGTACATGGATGGGTGCTTAATCGAGGTTAGAAGTTCGGCACAACATCGTGGGCCGAAGGGCCTGTTCTGTGCTGTATTGGTCTATGTTCTATGTTCTATGTTCTAGTGTCTGTGTCTCTGTGCGTCCGTGTGTGCACTTGTGTGTGTTTGTTCATGTGTCTGTGTGTTTGTGTATTAAGTGCTGAAATCGGTTTATCTGTGTATTAGCCTGTGCGTTTTACTTGTGCTTGTGTCTATTTGTGTGCGACTGTCTATGTCTCCGTATGCCACTACACGTGTGCGGTTCTATCTCCGTGTATGTACGGTGAGTGACAGTATATTAGCGTATGTACATATGTCTCTGAATATTTTTGTGCCTGTATCGCTCTGCAATGAGATATTTGTTGTTTTGGGAGGGAGAAAATTGTGAGAACAGACAGAATGGTTAAAGTGCGAATTGCCCTTCACTGAACATTGTTTTTTTACTCAGTTGGAGGGACATGGATGTCGAGGAATCTCCATACGATACGTCCCGGTCCTCTCTGGCTCATACCAGGGTCCTCCACACATGGTTGGGGGGGAGGGTGGAGGCGGATCAGATATCAGTTGTCCACCATCTGGCTTGGCCCTTTCTCTCCTATTACAGTCCGTTTCTGCGGGAATGGGAGAAAGGAGGGGAGGGAGTGGTGGTGGGAGTGTGTGTCCATGCTGTTAATGCTGGTGTAGGTGGAATGGGCGGGGGAATAGTGAGGTGTTCGGAGGGAGTCAGCCCACAGTGTTGTATCCATGCAGCGTTATTAGTTCTTGTGGTTCTGTTCGCCGAGCTGGGAATTTGTCTTGCAAACGTTTCGTCCCCTGTCTAGGTGACATCCTCAGTGCTTGGGAGCCTCCTGTGAAGCGGTTCTGTGCTGTTTCCTCCGGCATTTATAGTGGCCTGTCTCTGCCGCTTCCGGTTGTCAGTTCCAGCTGTCTGCTGCAGTGGCCGGTATATTGGGTCCAGGTCGATGTGTTTGTTGATAGAGTCTGTGGATGAGTGCCATGCCTCTAGGAATTCCCTGGCTGTTCTCTGTTTGGCTTGCCCTATAATGGTCGTGTTGTCCCAGTCGAATTCATGTTGCTTAAATGCCGGAGGAAACATCACAGAAGCGCTTCACAGGAGGCTCAGTGTCTAGGTGACACTGAGGATGTCACCTCGACAGGGGACGAAACGTTTGCAAGACAAAGTCCCAGCTCAGCGAACAGAACCACCATAACGAGCACCCGAGCTACAAATCTTCTCCCAAACTTTGAACAGTGTTATTATTGTTTTTTAGTATAGTGGAGGGAGAGAGTGCGCGGGGTCGGGGGGGGGGGGGGGGGGTATGGTTATGGTAGGTGCTGAATTCAATAGGGAGAGTGGTATTGCCTGAGCTTTATTTGGAGATAAAATATGAGCCTTGTTAGTGGGTAGGTGCTATAACAGGTAGTGAGTGTGAGGGCGCAGAGAGAGTACGGTGAAAGTTAACCTGGCAGAGTGGGGAGGATATTGATGCTTGCCCTGTGATGCTGGTCATTTCTTCAGATCATGTCAGCGTCGAGGTGATCCTCCCAGAATGGCTTGTTCACGTCTATCACTAATAACTCCACAGACCCTGTCCCTCAGCTTCCACAGAATCAGTTTGGGTAGATCTTACAATTAGGAAGGAGAAGCAAGTATTAGTGTATTAGTGTATTATTTGCTCTCGGGCAAATTCTGTGCATTATATGCTCTGTAAATTTGAGATGCAAATATTGTATTATTGCATGATCTCAAATTGCATCTAAACTGTGTTAACTAAGTGACTGCCAATGTTGTGAACAGTAAATTCCATAAGCGTATAACAGGTTGGTTGAAGAGTAGGTTGTGACTCAAACAAGAGAGCAGGTTATTTTGGATTTGGTGTTGTGTGGTCAGAAGGACTCATTAATAACCTTGCTCTGAGGACTAGAGAGGTTAATATACTGCATTTTACACGGCGCCTGCATACAATCTCGAATGTTTGTACACGGAGTGGTAGACACGAAATGGTTGTTAGAATATTAGAATCATGGAGTCCTGCAGCTTGGATACAGGCCCTTTGGACCAAAGTGGTCCGTGCCGACCAAAATGTCCATCCATGCTAATTCCATTTCCCTGCCCTTGTCCCTTATTCTTCTAAATCTTTCCTATCTGCGTATTTGCCTAAAAGCCTTTTGAATGTTGTTAATGTACGTGCCTCAATCAAACTGCTGTCTGCTAATTCCATATGTCTACTAACCTCTGCGTAAATAACTTGGCCCTCTGGATCCTTTTTATTCGTTCACCTCTAACCTGATGTCCTCTAGTCTTTGATTCTCAAAACTGGGAAAAAGAATGAGTGCATTCACCTTATTGACGCATCTCATGATCTTATACATTTCTATCCGATTTCCCCTCAGTTTCTTCCACTTCAAGGAAAATGCCTGTCCAAACTCTCCCTACAACTCAGACCAATAAGTACTGGCAACATCCTTGTAAATTTCTTCTGTCCTCTTTCCAATTTAATCACATCCTTCCTATGGCAAGTGAACAAAACCGAACACAATACTCCAAGTGCATGTCTTACCAGTGTCCTGTCCAACTGCAATATAACTCTCGAACGTCTATACTCAATGCCCTGACTGATGAAGGCCAGTGTGCCAAAAGCCTTTTTCACTGCCCTGTCGACATTCAACTATTTTCAGAGAACCACGGATCTGAGCACCAAGGTACCCCTGTTCCACTACAATTCTTGAGGGTCTAACATTCACCACGAAATTCCAACCTGGATTTGACTTTTCAAAAAGCAACATCCCATATGTTAATCTCTATTTGCCATTTCTCGGCCCACTTCCCCAGCTGATAAAGATCCAGCTGCAATTTCTGATAACCTCACTGTTCACAGTCCTGCTTATTTTATTGTCATCGGCCTAACTACTAATCATGCTTTGCACATTCTCTTCCAAATCATTGATATAGATAACAAACAGTAATAGGCCCAGTACCGACCCCTGAGACACTCCACTTGTCACAGGCCTCAAGTCCAACAAGCATCCTTCCAGTATTAGCCTCTGCTTTCTACCATCAAGCCAACTGAGTATCCAATTTGCTACATCCCCCTGGATTCCATGCTACTGAACCATTCAGAGCAGCCTATCATGTGGAACCTTATCAAAGGCCTTCCTGAAATCTAGATAGACTACGTCTACCGCCCTAACCTCATCAACATTCCAGGTCACTTCCTCAAAAGAACGCGAAAGAATTGTGAGCCATGATTTCCTATGCACAAAGCAGTGCTGACTGCTCCTTATGAATCCGTGTCTTTTCAAATGCATGTAGATGTTATCTCTCAGAACCTTCACAAGTTGTTACAGTTGTTAAGCTAACTGGTCTGCAGTTCACAGGTTCTTCTTCGCAGCCCTCGTTGAACAAGGGCACAGCGTTCTCTACCCTCTAGTCTTCCAGGACCTCCACCTTGGCCAGCGATGATGCAAAAAGATCAGCCCAGACCCCTGCAATATCTTCTCTCGTCTTTGCTCTGTTCTTGGATACACCTGGTCAAGACCATAAGCTGAGCACCAAGGTACCCCTGTTCCACTACAATTCTTGAGGGTCTAACATTCACCACGAAATTCCAACCTGGATTTGACTTTTCAAAAAGCAACATCCCATATGTTAATCTCTATTTGCCATTTCTCGGCCCACTTCCCCAGCTGATAAAGATCCAGCTGCAATTTCTGATAACCTCACTGTTCACAGTCCTGCTTATTTTATTGTCATCGGCCTAACTACTAATCATGCTTTGCACATTCTCTTCCAAATCATTGATATAGATAACAAACAGTAATAGGCCCAGTACCGACCCCTGAGACACTCCACTTGTCACAGGCCTCAAGTCCAACAAGCATCCTTCCAGTATTAGCCTCTGCTTTCTACCATCAAGCCAACTGAGTATCCAATTTGCTACATCCCCCTGGATTCCATGCTACTGAACCATTCAGAGCAGCCTATCATGTGGAACCTTATCAAAGGCCTTCCTGAAATCTAGATAGACTACGTCTACCGCCCTAACCTCATCAACATTCCAGGTCACTTCCTCAAAAGAACGCGAAAGAATTGTGAGCCATGATTTCCTATGCACAAAGCAGTGCTGACTGCTCCTTATGAATCCGTGTCTTTTCAAATGCATGTAGATGTTATCTCTCAGAACCTTCACAAGTTGTTACAGTTGTTAAGCTAACTGGTCTGCAGTTCACAGGTTCTTCTTCGCAGCCCTCGTTGAACAAGGGCACAGCGTTCTCTACCCTCTAGTCTTCCAGGACCTCCACCTTGGCCAGCGATGATGCAAAAAGATCAGCCCAGACCCCTGCAATATCTTCTCTCGTCTTTGCTCTGTTCTTGGATACACCTGGTCAAGACCATAAGCTGAGCACCAAGGTACCCCTGTTCCACTACAATTCTTGAGGGTCTAACATTCACCACGAAATTCCAACCTGGATTTGACTTTTCAAAAAGCAACATCCCATATGTTAATCTCTATTTGCCATTTCTCGGCCCACTTCCCCAGCTGATAAAGATCCAGCTGCAATTTCTGATAACCTCACTGTTCACAGTCCTGCTTATTTTATTGTCATCGGCCTAACTACTAATCATGCTTTGCACATTCTCTTCCAAATCATTGATATAGATAACAAACAGTAATAGGCCCAGTACCGACCCCTGAGACACTCCACTTGTCACAGGCCTCAAGTCCAACAAGCATCCTTCCAGTATTAGCCTCTGCTTTCTACCATCAAGCCAACTGAGTATCCAATTTGCTACATCCCCCTGGATTCCATGCTACTGAACCATTCAGAGCAGCCTATCATGTGGAACCTTATCAAAGGCCTTCCTGAAATCTAGATAGACTACGTCTACCGCCCTAACCTCATCAACATTCCAGGTCACTTCCTCAAAAGAACGCGAAAGAATTGTGAGCCATGATTTCCTATGCACAAAGCAGTGCTGACTGCTCCTTATGAATCCGTGTCTTTTCAAATGCATGTAGATGTTATCTCTCAGAACCTTCACAAGTTGTTACAGTTGTTAAGCTAACTGGTCTGCAGTTCACAGGTTCTTCTTCGCAGCCCTCGTTGAACAAGGGCACAGCGTTCTCTACCCTCTAGTCTTCCAGGACCTCCACCTTGGCCAGCGATGATGCAAAAAGATCAGCCCAGACCCCTGCAATATCTTCTCTCGTCTTTGCTCTGTTCTTGGATACACCTGGTCAAGACCAGAAGCTCTGCAGAAATACTGCAATGTGTGAAATAAAATGTCTATTTCTTTAAGATAGAATCACCAAGGAAAGGGCAAGTGACTTAATGAATGCTAACATGATAAATTAAAGATTATATTAATCGTAGGAAGTGATTTCAGAAGAATTTTAGACATGGTGGAAACCGGAGAATTCTCAGAAATTTGTTTGTGTGGAGTTTGCATATTCTCCCCCTGTCTGCGTGGGTTTCCTCCGGGTGCTCCGGTTTCCTCCCACAGTCCAAAGATTTACACGTTAGGTGAATTGGCCATGCTTATTTGCCCAAAGTGTTCAGCGATGTGTAGATTTGCTGCATCAGTCGCAAAATGTAGAATCGGATGGGAATGGGTCTGGGTGGTTACTCTTCGGAGGGGCAGGATGGACTTGTTGGGCCCAAGGGCCTTTTCCACACTGTGGGCTTTTAATGATTCTGTGAAAGAAGAACACAAAGACTACATAAATCTGCAATCTGTATTGCAAAGAAAACAAAATAAAAGCAAGATCAAATGTGGAATTTTGTATTCAGGAGAGGAGAGGTTATTGTGGAGAACAGGAAAATGACGAAGAAAGCAGCCAGTTACTTTGCATCTGTCATCACGGGGGAAAATCGCTGAGAAATACTAAGTGATCACATGGAACTTGTGGAACTAAAGACATAAAGTCAATTCATATCAGGAACAAGGTAGTAGTTGAAGGCTAGCATAGTAGTATTGTAGCTGGATTGAGCATTGCTAAGTCTGGTGAGCCAGTTGTACTTCGGATCAAAATATTAGAAATAAATCAGCAATAGACGCATTAATGGTGCTGTCGATGACTATTTTTTTTTTCCCTGTACATTCTGCAGAGGCTGGAAGGTAGTAAATGTGTTCCGAGCATTGTAGATGAATGGGAGGGATTCAAACATCTGCAAAGGGAAGAAGAGATAGTGTGGAGAACTGCAGACCGATTAACTTGACATCTGGAGGGAAACTGATGGAATCAATTATATAGGGTCAGATATTGGATATTCCTAAATTAACAGCAACATTGGAGAGAATCAGAATGCACTGACAGAGTCTGACAGAATGTTCATATTTCACAAACTTCAGAACGATTAGAACTTGTTTACTGCAACATAGAAATGGCTAGTTCGATTTTCAGAAGGCTTTTTTTTATCAGAACTCATGCAGTGAATTCATAAATAAAGTAATGTAAATGGTAATTGGAGAAATATATAGAAGTGGAAAGTTAAAGTCATATTCGCCTTCATTTATGTGAATCAGAACATAGTCGGAAGGTCATGTTGAAACAGTTTCACAGCTTGCTAATGAAACTGTACATAGAGTATTGATTCCAGTGTTGGTGACTCAATCTGAGAAAGAATATACTGACCATGGAGGATGTGCGATGGACAGTCTCCAGATTAATCCCTCAGATGGTGAGATTGCCTAATATGGAAACTCAGCCTGTGTTCTTTAGAGTTTCAAAGAATGAGAGGTGATCATAGTGAAATTTAGAAAAGTTACTTAACATATGAGAAGATGGAAATAAACAGGTTTTTCTCTGGCTGTCTACTCTACATTTAAGGCAAATAACGGCAGGTAAATGATAGACCATTTCAGACTGCAATAAGAAGGCAATTCTTCATTTGAAGAGGACTGACAAACACAGCAACATGGAAACCTGCTGGCAGGGCAAGATTAAGGAGAATCCCCAGATATTCTACAGGTACGTCATGTGGAACAGAATAACCAAGGAACAGGTAGGACTCATTAGTGACTTTCCAAGTTGCATCCAAATCAACTTAGTGGCAGGAGACAGAAGGTCTGCTGGCAGAAGTCTGTTTGTTTGACTGGAGACCAGTATCCAATCGTGTAACATCGGGATGAGTGCTGTGTCCCAAATTATTTGTGATTCGGAGATGCCAGTGTTGGACTGGCTTGGGCAAAGTTAAAAAAGTTACAAACACTAGATGATATTCCAACAGTTTATTTGAAGGCACAATCTTTCGAAGAGCATGATCACGTGATGAAGAAGCAGCGCTGAGAAAGCTAGTGCGTCAGAATAAAACTGTTGGATTATAAACTGGTATTTTATGATTTTAACCTCAGTATTTGTAATATTGATAAATGATGCAGATATGAATATGGAAGGGATTGGGGTGAGTGTGATAAATCAGTTTGCGTTTGACACAAAGTTTGGCTGGTTGGTTGGCAGTGAGGAGGAAGGCCTTATATTACAGGAAGATACAGATGGAATAATGAAATGGGTGGATCAATGTCCGATGGAATGTAACCCTGATAAATATGAGGTGATGTACTTTGGAAGAAGCAACCAGACAGGGGAGGACTCAAAGAATAGCAGCACACTAGGAAGCTCAGAGGATGCTGCTGCACATATTGGGCAGCACGGTAGCACAGCGGTTAGCACTGCTACCTCACAGCATCAGAGACCCGGGTTCAATTCCTGACTCAGGCGACTGACTGTGTGGAGTTTGCACATTCTCCGGTGTCTGCGTGGGTTTGCTCCCACAGTCAAAAGATGTGCAGGTCAGTTGATTTGACCATGCTAAATTGCTAATAATCATAAATTAGTGTTAGGTAAAGGGATGAATGTAGGGGAATGGGTGGGTTGCGCTTCGGCGGGTCGGTGTGGACTTGTTGGGTCAACGGGCCTGTTTCCACACTGTAAGTAATCTAATCTAATATCCCTGAATGCGATTAAACAGGTTAATGCCCAAGTTGACAAATCATAGCGACCATAAACATAGACTCTATTCATGGAGGCACAGATTATGCGAGCTATGTGTAACTTTGATTGGGCCAAATGGAATACTACGTACAGTTCTGGGAGCCACATTACAGAAATTATGTGATTGCAGTGGAGATTCACCAGGATGTTCCCTTGTATGGAGTAGATCATGTCGGGTTGTTTACTTTGAAGCTGAGAAGGCTGAGAGGGACGTGCTTCCCAGGGGCATGGACAGGATGGATAGACAGCAGCTTTTCCTTCCAGTCAAAGGGCGAAGAAGAAGGGAGGACCATTTTAGAGTGAAGGGTTTGAAGTTTAGTGAGGATTTGAGGATTGGTTTTCATCCAGAGGCTGTTGGGGTCAGGAATGCACTTCCTGAGCAGTTGGCACAGGTAACCTCACAACCGTTAATAAATACATGGTCGTGCCCTTGAAGTGCCATAACATACATGGCTATGGGCCTCGTATCGGAAAGTGGGACTAATGTAGATCGTGCTGTATTTCTAACAGTTCAGAGTCAGTGCTTCTGTGATTGTATGGGTTGGATGGTCAATCATTGAGCAGCATAAGACAGGAAGTGATGAGTTTCTGAGGAATGTATTAACCAGGGTTATAAAAGTAAATTTGTCTCCATGTGCTAGAACAGGGAAGCTAGACGTGTCTAATGCCCTGCTCCCTTCCTGATGTTTCTGTGCAGCCTGTGGGAAAGCTCTGTCATTGTTTTCACAAGCTCTTAAACATTAGGAAGGCAGCATCTGTCTGGTTGAAAGGACAGTGTTTCCTGTTCCCTTTCCCAAAGCTCGTTGCCGGTATTCTGTCTGGTTTTATCCTTTAAGAACTCAGAGCAATTTGATACAATTCAGTGTCTTGCTTGGCAGTTCCAGAGACCATTGTAGAGTTTATCACATGTCTGTTTGTCAGGAGACACTTGTAGGCCAGACGGGAAGCACGGGAGATTCACTTCCTGAAAGTACATTGGGGAAGGGACAGATGTTTACAATGGACATTAGATTCAAGGTCAATATTACTGGACCAGATTTTATGTCTCGATATTTTGTTTATTGTTTTCAACTTCCACCAGCTGCCAGAGCATTATCTTGGTCTGGATCAGTAATCCAGTGATATTTGCACAACAACGCCATCTCCACATGGGGACCGATCAGAAACCACACTGAGTACATTATTCCTGTGCTGCTTGTCAGCTCTGTCAAAAAGAATTCCCACCAATGCGACTATCCCGACGGGACTGACTGCAGTCATTCCCTTGTTATGCGACTGGATATAGTTGAGGAACGTTCCACGTGGCCAGGCAGATGTCAGAGCTGGAGCTGGAATGAAACAGCTTCCCCAGCGACATAGCTTGTTGTGCAGCACAGTCTTCCGTCCTATTACAGGAATGGTGTCAGGGTCCATTGCCTTTGTCATATCTACTGTGTTCAGCTTTTTTTTCATGTCACGTACAGCGAATCGAATTGGTTGAAGACTAGAATCTGTGATGACGAGGGTGAGGTGGATTATCGACTCAACACTTCTGGCAGATACTACATCCTTGTCTTTCACACTGATGTTCAGGGCTGGGGATATTTGTGTTGCCCTCTCCTCCTGTAAGTTATTTATTAGTCCATCGACATTGATGACTGGATGTACCTTGACTGCAGAGTTTCGGATTTTATCTGTTAGTCTTGGGATCATTTCCCCCTCTCCATCAGATGGTAGATCTGCTGTTTGGAATGGAACCAGTCAAGTGTGGTAGCTTTAATGGGTTGTCATCAGGTTTAGATACACATGGTTCTGACTCTGGCATGTTCACCCAAACTCGGCACTGAACCATCACTCGGCTTGATTATAATGGTCGAGTGATGGATTATCCTGGGGGGAAAGTTATGGATTGTGTTTGAATGCAATTCTGCTGCGGCTGCTGCTGTGATCACATGAAAACCCTGTGTGAGCTGCAATATTTGCAAATCAATTCTACTGACTTTCCCCCAGTTCACACCCATACCCATTCACCCATCAGCCCTGTACTCAGTAACCTAACCTGGTTTCTGATGTGCAAACACATCCAGTTTCATAATCTCATTCTGCTGACGGTCTCTCCCTGATGTCATGCTTCCAATATGTTACATTACTCAGATCATTTAACATATTAATCTGAATCATTTCCTTTCCCATCATAACATCTTCTATGTTTGAAGTGAATGTTTGTTCCTATATTTTTCTCCCTGACCATGAATAAGACCTCGGTCGTGTCAGTGATGCCAGCCTTATGTCATTTCAGAACCAATGAACTTGTGCACTTTGCGTTTTTGTTCACTTCCCAATGTTCAGCGCTCTCTGCTGGATAGGGCGTTTGAGCAGATTCAACACACGTCTTTGGAAAATGTTCAAAAACAGAAATTGCTGAAGAAACTAAGGAGGTCTGGCTGCATCTTGTGAAGTGAAAGCTGAGTTCATCTTTCGTGTCCAGCGAAACTTCTGGAGAAACTTAGCAGTTCTGGCAGCATCTGCAGAGACAGAGAAACAGAGTTAGCGTTTCAAGTCTAGTGTGACCCTTCAGAATTGAAAAGGATTGGAAACTGGGCATTTTAGTTCCTTGCCACAGAGGTGGGGGGTAGGTGACAGGGAAAAGAGGGTGTGACAACAGATGAACAGGCTTTTAGCAGTGGTGAAAAGAGAAGATGGTATAAAATGAGTTTAAATTACGATGTGAATGGGGGAAAGGGGTTCTCTCTAATGAGTGCAAGATAAAGAAGACACAACCACATGAGGTCATACGGAGGCCAGGAGGGAGAATGTTGAACATGTGTTATTATATTGATCTGGCCAGAGATACATTTTCACTGTAGAGATCACTGCCGTCAGGCAAAGGAATTCAGGTGCTTGCCGGCTTATGGGCACTATTAAGATTTTCATGCTACCTTAGTACTGTAACATAAAGAAGAAAACAAATAACAGGATGAAGTTTGGGCTGAGCGTTATTTACCTGTCACTTTTAACATTGTTTCAAATTTGCAGTGCTTATCTTTAAATGCTTGTTCTTGAAGTTAGTATCAGATGGAGTATAGGAGGTTGGGGTGAAATTATAGTAATTTACAAAATCAGGGGAGGCTTGGGCAGGGTGAAAAGCCGAGGTCTTTTCCACAGGATAGGAAAATTAAATCATAGAGCCATAGATATATGGTGGAAGAGGAAAGATTTAAAAGGGAGGAAGAAGGAAAATCTTTTTGCATAGAGGGTGACGTGTTTATGGAATGAGCTGCCAGAGGAAGACTGGCAGATGCAAGTACAGCTCCAACATTTAAAAGACATTTGGATGAACATGTGAATGGGGACCGTTTAGAGGCATATGGGCCAAATGCAAGAAGATGGGAATAGTTTAGTTTGGAAAACCTGGCCGGCATGGACAAGTTGGACCAAAGATTGTGCTTGTATGCGCGATGACTGTATGAATATAGAAAGCGAAGAAAAGGGAAGAAAAGATGTGATATAAGTAAATATGCAAGAAATATAAAAACAAGAAGCACGAGCTTTTCCATGTATGTAGGAAGAGTTAAGGAGGTATGTGTGTGTGATCTTTGATAAAAAGGAAGTCAGGAAAGTATATTGAGGATATTTGGAGGGTGTGACTGGGGAACTGGATACAGGGAACAGACAGATAATTTACATGTATTTTACATCGTTCCTCACAGGTGAAGGTGCTGTAAATATTTCAATGGTATAAGCAAAATGGTAACAGCAGGGAAAATCTTGAGCTGTCTCTAAAAAAAAGGAATAAGGCATCAAACAGATTAGTCCAAGGGTAAACAGGTCATCAACAATTCAGAGCTGGGTTTAGAAGAAGTGGTCACAGAGTGGCTGGTGGCTCTGTGTGAAATATTCCATAACTCTCTGGATTAAAGGAGTGATCCAGTGAAACTGGAGACCGTCCAATGTAGCGCCTGTCTTCAAGAAACGAATGAGACTAAAAGCATGAAACACTTAGCCTCACCATTATTGCTGGGAATCTGTGAGAGTCTGTTATTAAGGAAGGGACTGCAGGACATTTAGAAAAGCTTCACACAGAGTCAGCATGGTCTTGTTAAAGGCGAACTACATTTTCACTGTAAAATTATGCAAAGTTTTTCTGGAAATCCATGAGAATGTAACAAGGGGCCTTGATAAACGGGGACTGGTAGACATGAGGCTTTCCAGAGATTTTCCACAAGGTATCACAAAGTAAAGGTTCTTACACAAGACAGAAGCTCATAGTCTGACGGGTAATGCATTAGCATGGGATGGCACTTGGTAAGCACTTACAAATCGGAGAGTCAGGATTCATTGATCTTTATGAAAAAAATGTATCTACTGGAGTTCCACAAATATCAGTCCGACGGCAAGAGCTGCTTACAAGAGCTGCACTCTAACCTGACAGCTGGAGCTGAGTGCAATATACATTCGAATTTGAGGATGACACTGACAACCAAAAGGCAGGCTGTTATTAAATGGAGAGTTCATCCAAAAAAGGAACAGTACAACGGAGTGGCGTGTTTCTGTATGAAACATAACGTCAGCATGTTGATGCAGAAATGTTGGTTCATTAGACTGGTTCCTGGGATGAAAGGATTGAATTATTGAATACATCAAAAATGCTGAGGTGATTATTCATTGTAGTTTAAATGAATGAGAGTGTCGTTTTTGAAACGGATAAGATACAGAGGGGGCTTGACAAGGTCGGTGTTGAGAATGTGGTTCCACACCAGAGCAGAGTCTCGAAGTCAGGGATGTAGATACAGAATAAGGAATATCGATTTCAAACTGAGATGTAAAGAAATGTCTTCTTTCAGAAGGTAGTGAATGGCTAGAATTTCCTAACCCCGAGAGTTGTGGAGGTTGGGTCACTGATTGTATTTACAGACGGGTGGATTGGTTTGTGACATTTCAGCGAGTTGAGGGATGCAAAGAGTTAGCAGGAAAGTGGAGTTGAGCCGTGGAGTAGATCAGTCATGCTCTTATTGAATGACAGCGCAGGTTCCTATTTCTTACGTTCTTATTTATGTTTTTGGAAAATACTTGATTATTTTCCTGGAAGTCATGATGTAAAATCTTGCATTCAGAGACAGCAGAGGATTTGTCTGAGTTGACCTTGTGTGGGGCATGGGGGCTGTATTCAATGTGAATCTGGGCCTGGAACATGACCGACATCAGGAGCAGAAGTTACAGAGAGGGGAAGTCTGAAAAGAGGGATTGGGGGAGGGGTGTCAATGCCTGACCCAGCCTGGATTTTCCTTTACATTTGCCAAACAACACCAAACCATCAGAGTGGTCTCAATCTGCTCCTGCACAGCAGGAGCGAAGGGCTGGATGGAACGGACACGACTGGGCCATTCGGAACTTTGACACTATTCCACCAGTCAATAAGGTCATGGTTCTTCTCATTGTGTCCCAGCTGCACTTTTCTCTGATTTCACAATGATTCCTGATTCACCTGTCTATGGAAAATCAGACAAAGTCAGCCTCGATATAATATAAAGATTCAGCCCTCCCAATCTTCTGGGCGAGAGAATTCCCACTTGAATGAATTCCCACTTTGTGAATTTCTCCTCAGTCCGGTTCTGACTGAGGTTGGAGGGTGTCACTGTTTCCATTTCTAGTCCCACTCCTCCACTGCACACAACAAATTTTAAATGTAACCAGGTTGGCGATATGGCCGATAATAAAGGTCTAATACTGGGTCAAGTTCAGTTATCAGAACAAGCCAGTTGGATTTCTTCAGTCAGCTACAAGTAATTAGCAGAACTAACTGAGGAGTATGATGGATATGTGGTTAGTACTGTGGCCGCACATCACCAAGGGGCTGGTTTCAATTCCAACCTCAGGTGAGTTTGAACATTCCCCACGCATCTGTGTGGGTCCCCTCCCAATGCTCCAGTTTCTTCCCAGAGCACAAAGATGCACAGCTTAGAGTGAATTGGCCATGCTCGATTGCCCATTGTTGAGAGAGCGTCCCCTTCATTGTAATCTCTGTCATAGTGGAAGAATTTAACCTGCGCTGCTGGCCTCCCTCTGCATCACAAACCAGCCGTCCAGCCAACTGAGTGGGAGACAGTGTAACTGTTACAGACAGAAACAGTCACAGGCAAAGGGCAAGAGAAACTTTCATAACAAGGAAAATGGTACAGTTCAGATAACCGTCAAGATAACAGCTGAGGATAAAATGTTCTTTGCTCAAAATTGTATTTCATAATGCGACAAGTATAAAGAAGCAGTGTTTGGCTGAATACAATAATGTGAGACGAAGTGAAATAGCCAGAATTACTAACTGTGATTGGATATAAAATAAGTGCATATTTTTGCACCCAGGGGGTTGAATGACTGAAAGTTCCTATACCTGACAATGGGAATTCTTTGGAACACTATCTGGAAAATTCCATATTCAAAGTGTGTGTGTGTGTGTGAGAGAGAGAGAGACCGCAGATACTGCACTGAGCTGGGTGGTGAGCTCAGACCGTGCTCGGTGGGGCTGGTGGTGAGGCCTCCTCTGAGAAGAGAATGGACCCCCCATACTAGCCCATCCACTAGGACCTCTGTGCCTCTGATGAAAAACCGTGGTGTTAGCTCCCCTTACCTGCCATGCTCGGGGTCAACTGTTCAGGGTGGCTTCAAACTGAGGAAGTACAACAGTGTGCCCATTGGCCTTTTAAAGATGGCACCAGTGTCAGTGATCATAAAGTAGCCAGGGGCATCAGTGCGATGGTGAGTCCCTCCAGCCATATTGGGTTGGAGAATTTTGGTGGCATTGAATGGGAGGAACACTATGAGATTGAGTGGGTCGTTAATGTGGTGAGTTCGATAAGATAGCGCCATGAAACTAGTTCAGTCTCGTACAGATAATCCCTTTGTCACACTCAATAAAAATGTCACTGAGACAAACTATTATTAGATTCAGCCCAATGAGTCGAAGCCTCTGCTGACCCTACACCCAGTTACAAAGTTGCAGAACAAATGTTCATCTAAAACTCTCCCTCATCTTTATTGACGTCAATATCCCCTTCACCTATCATCCTGGGAATACTGGCTCATGTTGTAGGATGCTGTCAAAATGCCTTCATTTCAGCATTCTGAAACCTGTGATCTTACATGAAATTGTCTCTCAATCTCCCTTTCGCTTTTTTCCCCAAAATCCTTTTTATTGTTGGTAGTTAAACTGATTTCTCCACCATCTTTCTCTGGCAGGAACTAGGGAATACGGACTAGGCAATAAGGACTCAGTATCAGAGTGATCATGTAACTAGACGGGTAATTCAGAGGTACGGGCTGTGACTCCAAGGCAGTGTTTAACATCCTACCACAGCCGATGTCAGAGATTAAATTCGAATGACAAAAATTGGAATAATTTCACTCATGGAAACCAGAAGCCGTTAAGATTTATTTTTATTAATTTGCTGATAGTCTTTGTTAAAGAAACTTAACATTATTTCCAAATCTGAGCTCAGTGTGACTTCAGACTCACAGCAACATTGTTGGCTCCATTTTGTCTTGACAAATGGCCGCGTGAACAAGGACAATTAGTGATGGACAACAAATGCTGCCCTTGCCCGTGATGCTGGCATCCCGTGAAACAACATTAAAGGTGAAATAAATCAAAGAATGGTGGGTTCTAGAGATCGAAAATAAAATTCTCCAGCGTCTGAAAGTGTTAGAGAATCTCGCAGGTATGGCAGCCACTCTCAGGAGAAATGCAGATAATGTTTTGAACCTGCTTCACAACTGAAAGCAAACTGGGAAATAATATTATTTATCCTGGTATCATGGATGGTTGGGTTGGAGAGAGAGGAGGGGGCTAGGTTTAAATTGAATGGATGGTGAAATGGCCAGAAAAAAGAGAGGAAAAGAAATGAAAGGAAAAAAAATGGCAAGTTATCTTCACGTTTCCCTATTTCCCATATTCCTGAATATCGTGTCCATTTAGATATGTCCCTGTTTAAATTGAATTAGGTTCCCTTATCTCTCTTCTCTGAGTGCGATGATCGAATCCATTAGCAATACTGGTGCTGCCCTTATAGTTGCTGAGATATAGAGGAAGTTAATGCTACATTGTCAACTGCTTCTTTGGAGAGAGAACCTCTTAGTGTGGGAGTGTGCAGAGATGCAATGGCTTTCTCAGCCAGAAAGAGAAACTCAGGAGTGGAAATAGTTTTCAACACTAAGCGCGTGCACGTTCCATGGGGGGAATTGACTTATTCCTGTCATTGGAAAATCAGTGGAGTTACTGTGGATGCTTATCTCTGGTTTGTATTGTTAGCTGCTGGGTCTGGTGACCCCACTCTATACACTGCATTTACAGAGTGTCTGGGTCCATGGTAAACAAATGGAGATGAGGCTCCACATAAGGAAAGCTCTTATAAATAGGGAGGTGCAGGACAGTACATTATCTTTCCTGGGATTTCCCGGGACATTTGTCTAAGCTGGACCAGGTGTCAGGTTTGAAACCAGTTTGTTTCAAAACTGAGGTTGTCACTGATCTGCGTCCCCTCCTTCAGTATACTGTGTAGCGTCACACCAGTGACAGGACTGTGTTAATGCTCACCATAAATTAAACTGGATTAATTCTGGAACTTTCCAGGCAGGGGTGAGTAACATATCCACCATCACCGGAGTGCAGTCCTCCGATATATTCACTGGCTGACAGGACCCATCTGTCCGCTGAGAGTAATATATTGTGTCCATCTCCCTGAGGAAGATACTGAAAGAAACTTCCAGAAATATAAGGGAACAGAGTGACTGGTAAAAATGAGGAACAGCAGTAAATTAGAATTAATAAAAGGTACGTCTTTCAAAATCTCATTTAATTTAAGGTTGGTATATTGCTGCATTTGATGAGCTACATTCCCGAGTATTGAAGAGGTGGCAGTAGAGCTAGTGAAGGAATTACTGATTGTTCTTCAAAGCTGGTTAGATTCTGGAAAGGATCCTCCAGACTTGAAAGCAGCTATTGTAAACCTAAATATTTAAAACAGGACGGAGAGAGCAATCAGCAAACTAAACAGTGGTTAGCTTGATGTAAGCTGTGAGAAAAATATTGGAACCTTTTGTGAGGAATGTGACAACTAGACACTTGGAAAATAATGACATGATTCGGTAGAGTCAATCGAGATTCAGGAAGGGGAAATGATCTTGTTCTTTGATAAACCTGCTGGATTTTGTGGAGATTGTCCGGTGTGACATCGACAATTGAGAACCAGTGGGAATGAAGTATTTGAATTTTCAGTCGATGTTTGACATGGTTGAATACAGATGAGTGGGGAATGTTAGAGTCCATGGGTAGTTAGGGGTGGAATACACCGAATGTATTAAAAGTTGGATAGCCGAGAGAAGGAAGAGAGTAATGTAATTATCTTGAGTGAAGGCTTTGGTGTATCAGAAGGATCAGTGTTTGGGCAATAGCTCTTCGCAAGATATGAAGTATTTCAGATATGAACAACAAATATCATCATTCACATTTATGTTCATTAAATAGTGAGAGGTTGGGAAGTGCTGTTGTTGAAACAGACCTGGATGTGCTTGGTCATAAGTCACAAACAGAATTCTTACGCAGCAGGAAGTAAATGATATGTGGCTCATCATACAAAATGATTAAAGTACCAGAGTAAATGCATCTTTCCCAAAAATAGTGTTTTGTTGAGAGACTTTAAGGTGTATTGTGTACAGGTTGAATCAACTTTATAAATAATTATCTTATCAGCGATTCAGTCCAGACTAAACCCTGGCATGATGCTTCCATGAGGAGAAATTGAGAAACTTGTGCTTAAAAAGTGTGTTAAGGTGTTTGTGAGTTTATATTTTAAAAAATGCTGAATCTCATTGAGAGTTGAAAATACAAAATTGCCTCATTAGATCAATTAAAGGAATGCCCAGGCAAGTTCACATTTCCTATGTATTGGAGTGCAAATATATCCACTGTAAATATATTGTTTGATGCCTGTTCTAGTCGAGGAGAAATCTGCCCGGTAACAGCATGTAGGTTGTGGTTTTTGAGGGTGGTGGTAGTGGTCGGTTCAGCCGGTTACAGTATTACAAACGGACAACGCAGCAGAATCATCTAGCCTCGATAAGAAAACATGCATCTTTCTCCCTCACTACTAACTTCACGAGAGCAATGGGTAATGGGATATGTGATCAATAGCCAGCGGTGCCAATATTCAATCCAGTCCAGTAGTTTTTTATGAACTGAAGGAACCGTACTGAAAGGGGTTAAATGAAGTTGTTTGTTCAGTGACTGTGATTGATGCCAGTCTCCATGGGTGCTGGTTGTGTCACTGGATGTTTTCCGTCTCCTATTTGTAAGAGACCTCTTGCAAAGGTTTATGCCATTGTAGCAGCAGATGCATCAACTCCAGCGCTCAAAGGGACACAGCTGCAGAGACACAAAAAGGAGATTTAAACATCTGAGAATAGTCTGGAATGATCCATTAATGGATCAGAATCTGAGAAAATTAGACTGAAATGCTGCAACAATGGACAGGAGTTTATCCTGGGGTCTTGACATATTTTCCTCGTCTTGGTCAACATTACCACATCGGATATGGGGTGCCCTGATGATTATCCAGGCGGGTTACTATCCTATCCTCGCAATTGTTGGTGTTCCTGGTAAGTTTCTTCATCTCTATCCATTTATTAATCTCTTCAACCATGGCGAACTTCTTTGCTATTTCTGTTATCTATATTTGTCAAAGATGAAAACTATTGTCTTCAGTTTCAAATGAAAATTCCATTAAGTACCCACTAATTTCAGAATCACCCCACACCCGGTCTCACAAACATCTGAAAACAAGACTGTTCACAATACCGAAGTATCTTTCATCCCTGAATTCATTTATGTCTCGGTATTCTGTCCATCACCAAACCAACCCACTACCAGCTCGATTATATGCCCAGTCACCATCTTGGCTTCAATGCTGAAGCTTCATTATCTATTTCTATGCTTCGGTAAAATTCAGACATTATGGTTCCACCTCTCTTCTAAGCACTCTTTCAGTTGCAAATATTTCGATCACATCTTTGTTCTTGTCTCTAAAATAACTTAATGACAGGAACACTCTCTCAGAGCAGTCATGTCGGAAGAAATGTAATTCAGATGTACAGGTTATTACACAGAAAGATCCTGTTCTACATCCTACCACAGACGATGTCAGAAAGTAAATTCACAAGACAGGAATTGGAAAAAAAGCAAGTTTTACTAATAACAACCATTGCATCTCCAGCATTTACGTTTATCTATTTCAGTGATGTCCTTTGGTAAATAGATCTTGAGTTACTCTCTGGTCTGACTTAAGATTGACGTGAGACCCACAGCAACGTGCTTGGTTCTGTACTACCTGAAAGAATGACCTCGCAGTAAATGACATTTGTTTAGGTCAACGAATGCTGCCCCTGTCAGCAATACAGACATTCCAAATAATAACAAAATTAAAGGTTATATAAAGCAAAGAATGATGCAACAGATCAGAAACAATAAAGAACGAGAAAGTGCCAGACAAACTGAGCAGATTTGGCAACCCCCTCGGGTCGAGAGAAAAATAGAATTGGCAATTCGATTCATACATCGGAACTGAACACAGTTGGGAAATAGTGTGATTGATGTTGGTGACACCGACATCTATTATGAAGGGGAGAAGGATTGAGTTGAATAGATGGAAAAAGAAAGAGATAGAGAGAAATAAACAAACAAAGGGATTGTGGATGGTCAGCTGTGATGGAAATAAAAACTGAAATTAAACATTACTTATGTTTTTCCTGTTCCCATATTATTGATAATCATGGCCATGTAAGGTATATGTCAAAGTCCCTGCTTAAAGTTATTTATGTCTGTTGTTCTCTCTTCCCTGAGTGTGATCATCGTCTTTAATTCAGTAATGGGATGCTGGGCCAGTATTGAATTCCCTTTCCTCATTGGTCTTGAGAAGGTGTTGGTGAGCTGCCTTCCTGACCCACTGCAGTCTGTGGGCTGTAAGGAGTCAGTGCTGAGGTCCATGCGGTTTCTTTTCTTTGAGGCTTTGAAGTGACTGATATAACTGAATGACTAGTTTGGCTATTTCAAACTGCAACTGAGAGTTAACCACATTGTTGTGGAGTAACATGTAAGCCCGACCAGCTGAAGATGGTAGATTTCCTTTTCTGAAGGGCATGAGGGTGCAAAGTAGGACAATCGACTTTGGTTTCATTGTTTCATTTGATTCTTGCTACCTGATATTTTATTGAATTTAATTTCCAACGTTTGCCATTGTGGGATTCGGATCCGGTGTCTAGGGCATTACCTGATTCCCTGGATTAATACTCGGAAATAATACAGCTCGGCCATCGCCTCCTCAGCATCACCAATCAACTCGAATGGCAACAGTGATGTTGTTGCTGTGACTTTGCTTCATGAGGCAAATAAATGATTGGCAAAAAATGCCATCCTTCTCAGTTTGTATTTATGAGAAGGCGAGATGATGGGAAGTGCTCTTGGTGAAAAGGAGCTGGATGTCCTTGATCATGAGGCACTAACAGAATTCCTATAGAGCAGTCGGTTACTGGCAGGTGGGACTACATTGGGTTGAGATATCTGGTTGGCACGGACAGGTCCGACCGAAGGATCTGTTTCCATGCTGTGCATCTCTTTTACTCTATGACTCAGCAAGTAATCAGCACAACAACTGAGTCGTATCGTTCATTACAAAATGATTAAAGAATAAGAGTGAAGACACCGTCCTGCAGTTGTGGAGTACACTTGAGACAGTATTTTCTTTCATTTATACTCAATGATCTCCTTGCTGCAGAGAGACAGTGTAATGGAGTTTCCCTCGACTAATCCCTTCAGTGATGGTATGGTGAGGAGAGTGTGAAGGAATTTGGCTGCCCTTTCCTTAACTCTCGCCGTTAGCTCAAGATGTTTGATTTGCAACTGAATTCTTGCCCATCTCTGATTCTGATGGTTTCTCCAGCAAGTTTAATTGACGAGGTACCGCTGTAATTATCTCTCCTTTCCTCACAGAAGCAGTCAGTTCCAATTCCAGCTTCTCTGCTAATTCTTGCAACTTGGTCTTATTCATTTTTCGTAAAATTTCCAAAGTCACTGCATGCACACCCAGAAAACGTTTGGCGACTGAAATAGCCATTACTATTCTAAGTTTTCTCAACCCAATCAAACTAATATCCAAAATGAAACATTTGACTTTCGATAAAATACAGAAGAGGGGGAAAAAAGAAAGCAGCAGAACAGAGAGTAAAAGAAAGAATGGCAAAAGAGAGAGCAATAGGGGAGAGAGAAAGAGAGAACTTTTGAAGAACAAAAACTGACAATTCAAAAGAAAAGTCAGTGTAAAAGGCTGGAGATAACGGCTGAGGGTGGGCTTAGTAAGGAAGAGAGTAAGGATGGGAAAGCCCCTGGTAGCCAGAAGCCTAGTGAGAATTTGTGTGAGTATGTTCAAGCATCGCCTCAATTTGATGAGAAGAATGTGATGCCCTTTTCATCTCATTTGAAAAATTGGCTAAACAAATGCAGTGGCCAGAGGCTATGTGGATTTTATTGATCCAAACGAAACTTGTAGTTAGGACTGGTGAGGTATTCACATCCCTATCAGAGGAGGTATCCGGGGAGTATAAGAAGGTTAAAAAATCATTTTGTCTGCATAGGCAACATTTCAGGAATTTAATGAGGGATCCTGGTGAAACCTACACTGAGTTTGTAAGGATCAAACAGACTGATTTCGATAGTTGGATAAGAGTTTTAAAATTCAAGGAAAGCTATGATGCCCTTAAAGAGGTTAACACTTGGAGGAATTCAAACTGCCTGAAGTAGTGCAAACTCAGGTGGAAGAGCAGAGAGTGTAAGCCACAAGGTTAGTTACTGAAATGGCTGATGATTATGAACTGGTCCATAAACTTGGTTTGGCATCCAGAACCAGTTCTGGTCTCTGAGGGACAGAAATTGGAGCAAAGAGATATCCTCACGGGCAAAGGGAAAGGTAGATCACAGTGTAGATCATAAGGATAATTTACCACAGTAATAAAGAAAACCTTGAGGGGACAAAGAAGTTAAAAACCTGTCGTGTTTTCATTGTAAAAAAGAGGGCCACACAAAATCACAGTGTTGATGGGCTGTGAGAAAACCAGATGTAGGATAAACAAACAAGCCTGGAAGTTTTGTTGGACTCGTAACAAAAAGCATAAGGGAAAGTAGGCAACTGCCTGAGAGTGTACATGATGATCAGTGGACGTGCCAAATCTGCAAACAAAACTTACATGAAAGGGTAAAGTTTATTCACATAGGCCAGGATTAATTGGTAAGAAGGTTTCAATATTAATTGACACAGGATCTTTTCAGTCTGTAATGCTGAGGGGTGAGGCTTTATGCACTCTTGAGAGACTATTTCCAGAAAATGTGCTGGTAACAGGAATTCATAGTGAGGAAAAAAGTGCTCAGTTATGTAAAGTGAGGCTAGAGTGTCCAGAGAAGATTGGAGCATGTGCGGTGGGTGTACTAGACCACTAACTTTCAGCTCTAGGAATAAAATTTGTCCTTGCAAATAATATAGCTGCTTCACTGGTAGGCGTGCTGCCTACTCTAGTTGAAAAGCCAGTGGAGATGCAGGCAACTGAAGACCTGGAGAATATGTCTCCAGGAATTTCCCCTGATTGCATCACCAGAAGATCACAGAAGCACAGGTTTAAGCAGGATAAAGGCACAGATAAGGAAGCTGACGTAGAGTTACCACAAGTTCCTTTTTGACCAGATAAGTGGAAAACAGACGGGGCAAGTAGGAAAATATGAACGTATTTTTAGCTCTGCTAAGCTGATTGAATTACAGCAGAAAGATGTGGAGTTACAGAAGTTATAACAAAAGATATTTAGCAAGAAAGAGAATGAATGCATTCCTGTGTGTTATTACCTAACAAATGATGTATTAATGCAGATATGGAGATCAGCACACATTGAAGCAGATCAGACGTGCACAGAAATTCATCAAATTGTTTTGTCTGTTGGGGAAAGAAAGGGAGTGCTGCGAGTGGCACGTGAGCTACAACTTGGAGATCATTTCGGGGTGAGGACATTACAGGCTGAAATACAAAGATATTTTCACTGGCCTGGACTTCACAAAGATGTAGTGAATATTGCCAAATGTCTCAAACATGTCAGACACGCAGTAATAAAACCTGCAACTTTAATACATATTATAGCATTTGAGGAAGCTTTCACAAGATTCATGATAGATTGTTTAGGTCCCCTATCGCAAAGACTAAGTGGGAATAAGTATTTCTTAACAATAATGGATGTGTCCACTAGATTTCCAGAGGCAGACCCATTATGCAGCATCACAGCTAAAGGAGTTGTAGAAAAAAATACTTATTTTTTACGTAGGTACGGACTACCAATAGAGATCCAGATAGATCAAACCTCACATCCGAACTATTCAAGCAGGTGATCAATAACTTTGGAATAAAGCAATTCAAATCTGCTACGTAGTATTCGGAATCACAGTGAACATGAGCGAGATGGCATCAAACAGTGAAGACCATGTTGAGGGTTTATGGTCAGGATAATCCAGATGATTGCGATAAGGAAATTACTTTTGAACTATTTGTGATCAGAGACGCACAGAATGAATCGACCAAATTCAGACTATTTGAATTAATTTTTGAGCATGAAGTAAAAGGACCGTTAACATTGGTTAAGGAGAAATTAATAAGGCAGAATTCAGAGACCACTCATTTGGACAATGTGTCAAATTTTAGGGAACGATTAAATAAAGCTGGAGAGTTGGCTAGACAGCATTTAAAAGTA
This sequence comes from Chiloscyllium punctatum, assembly GCF_047496795.1. NCBI lineage: Eukaryota > Metazoa > Chordata > Chondrichthyes > Orectolobiformes > Hemiscylliidae > Chiloscyllium > Chiloscyllium punctatum. The sequence continues at coordinate 132,524,081 of NC_092742.1, forward strand.
TCGCAGCATACAATGAAACAGGAAGTGGATCAGAAATCACAAATTTGCAATTTTGCAATTGGGAATAAGGTATTGGTGTTACTTCCAGTAACAGTTGAGCCTCTAGAAGCAGGTGAAATTGAATGAGATGAACTACTTGATACGGACTCCAGACAGGAAGAAATCTCTCAGAGTGTGTCATGTGAATATGCTCAACAGGTATTTTGATAGGGAAGGAAAGTAAGAGGAGAAGGTGTTAATGATTACAACACTGAAGGAGGACCCAAGTTCAGAGGATGCTGAATTGGACATTCCTCAAATCAAATTGAACAATGAGAAAGTTGCCAAAAATTGGGATAAATTATTGAGTTACCTTCCACAAGAAAAGCATAGTGACCTGAAAGAGTTATTACGGTATCTTGGAGAGATATACGGAAATAAACTGGGAAGTACGAACGTAATTCGAGCATGATGTAGACACAGGAGATGCTGTTCTGATTAAATAACATCCTTAAAGCCATTATCCTCTAAAGTTGGTACAGGTTCAGAAGGAAATAGAGCACACGCTCCAAGATGGCATAATCGAAATGAGTTACTGTGCTTGGATCTCATGTATAGTCATGGCGCCAAAGACAGATGTTACCCAGTGGACATGTGTGGACTATCACAAACTCACCTTCGTTACAAAGACTGATGCATATCCAATTCCATGTTTGGAGAACTTTGTCGAAAAAGTGAGAGAAGCTTCTTACATTTCTAAGTTGGACTTGCTCAGAGGCTACTGGCAAGGACCTCTGTCAGAGAGAGCAAAGGCAATTTCGGTTTTCATAACACTAAATGGATTGTATCTGTTCAAAGTTGTGGCATTTGACATGTAAAACGATCCAGCCACCTTTCAGAGACTGATAATGAGGTCATTGTCGGATTACCCAACCATGTGGTGTACATTGATCACATGGTAGTTTTTAGTCACTCATGAATGGAATAGTTACGCATTTATCACACTTGTTTGATTGACTTCAGAAGGCAGGCTTGCTGGTAAACCTAGCTAAAAGTGAATTTGAGAAAGCCAAGTCACGTTCCTGGGTCATGTTATTGGACATGGACCAATGGCCCCATGAGATACAAAAACGAAAGTAGTTGGGGAATGTTCCACACCGTCGACAATAAGAAATATGTAATACTACGGTTCCTGGGCTTGACTAGATTTTACTGAAAGTTTGTGCCAAACTTTAAGCAGTGTGGCTGCTCCACTCACCGAATTGTCAAGGGCAAGAACTCTCAGTGGACAGAGGACTGTCAAAAGGCATTTTCCAACCTAAACCCTGTGTTAGACACTGCCCCAATATTAGCTACACTAGATTACACGAAGTCCTTCAAGGTGGCTATCGATGCCAGTGATGTGGGTATTGGTTCGGTGTTCCTGCAGGAGGATGATGAGGGAATAAAAGACCTATCGGGTGTTTTTCTGGGAAGTCGAACGTTCATCAACAGAAATGTTCAACGGTGGAGAAAGAGACTTTAAACTTGGTGCTGGCATTACACCATAACTGTGTATATATTACCAGCAATGCATCTGAGACAATCGTATAAACTGATCACAACACATTGACATTTGTGGAAAAAATTAAAGACAAAAATGCCAGACTGTTTAGATGGACTTGTTATTGCAGCCATTCAATCAGACAATTGTGCATGTGGCAGATCGCGAAAACGTGAAAGCTGACGAGTTACTGAGACTAGAATGAGATACGGAGGTGTTCGGTGGTGGGTATACAGCAGCCTGGATTTGTATGGGTTTGTGAATGTTTACAATTAGTACAGTATAGCTGTCAGTTTTAAAACTACTAACTGGATTTGAAGGGTTAAAAATGCAGCCACCTTTTAGCATTGATGTTGTCTTTTTAAGTGGGGAGAGATGTGGCACAAAGCAAGTTCCTTTTTGTCGAAAAGGTGTTCCTTGGCTCAAGGAGACTCTGTCCTTGGTTTATTTTTAAGAGGAACAATAAAACCGGGCCAAGCTCCGATCAGAGCTGAAAAATGTGTTGCTGGAAAAGCGCAGCAGGTCAGGCAGCATCCAAGGAGCAGGAGAATCGACGTTTCGGGTATAATCCCTTCCTCACTTTATCCAAGCTCCGATCAGTCTGGTTTGGTACAGAGATGAAAAGTACTTTCAGAGGTCTTTTATTTGTATGGAAATAGATGAGACTTCAGCCCAAAGTGGCCATGCTTTATAAGTGACCAGTATAATGAACGGAGAGTGGTGAGCTATTTTAGCTGAACTCGCTGAGCCGAGCAGTTTTCAGTTGAGTCTTGAACTGGGAAGTTCAACTGGGAGCTGTGTGGAAACTCTCACTCTTTTCTGACCTTCAACTTCAACCTTGCAGTTAGTCTTCCATTTATACTGGTTTTTATTGGGAGTTTGCTTATTGGGACAGTTGTGTGTATTCGGAATAGCATAATTAAGTCTAGCTGAATAGGTTGAATTCTGTCGTGATTTTTTATTCTGTTCTTTGTGTTTCATTGTGTAGTTTTATGAATAACGTTTTGTCTGTTTCAAAATCTATTAGTCAACCGAGCTAAATTACCCCCGGTAATTTTCATTGTACACTTACCGAAACAAATTGCAAAGGTATGCTCTGGGCTGCCTGCTTATAAGTGTTTGGAGTAGTCTAACCTAGTTCATAACATCTCGGAGATGGAAGGTGCCTCCTTGGGACTTGGCACAAACCATTCACTTTTCCTCCTCATGGTCAGAAAACCATGTTAACATAGCACGGGGCCAGGAGGAACAACATAGAGCAGTCTGCCTTTGCAGTCTGTGCCTCATTGGTTTGTCGTGTTGCAGCAACAATGACATCCTCCTATTTCAGTCTAACAGTTTGGAGGGGCTGAATGGCTTCTTCTGTTCATGTGTCAGTGTCTGGAGGAACTGAATGTCTTCCTCCTGGCCCGAGGGCAGGGTTCAAGGACTTCAGTGGGCAACCCGTGGTTCCTGCCTCCCAGCACGCTGGGCTGACTAGACTCAAACTTCCTGAGTTATAGGAGACAAACAGAAGGCTGGAAGAACACAGCAAGCCAAGCAGCACCATGAGCTGGGAAAGTCAACATTTCAGTTATAACCATTCTTCAGAACTGGGTTGGGGGGTAGGGGAAGCTGCAGATAAAGAGGGAAGGGAGTGGTTGGGTTGGGGAGATCAGGGGGATGGTCAGTTACGGCTATGTGGACACAAGTGGTTGGTGCAACCTGGTTGGGCAATGGGAGGGATGAATCAGGGATGAAATGTAGGGTCGTTAGGTGAAATGGAAAATATCCCAGTCACTTCCTATTTCAATTCTCTTTCCTAATGCCTTTCCGACATAGCCATCCTTGGCCTCCTCCATTGCCACAATGGACCAAATCATAATTTGGAGGAATAAGATCTCATCTGTCACCTGTGCAGCCTGCACCCCGGGGACTCAACATTGAATGCTTCAATTTCAAATAACCTCTCTTCCAGTCCCCCCACTCCATTCCCAAACACTCCCCTTCATTCCATTCCTCTGAGCAACCTTTGTCCAGCTACCAACTGGATTCAGCCGTTCCATCAACAACTCGCTGATACCTTTATCTGTGTCCACTTATCCACATCTCGCCACTCTGCCTCCTCCTCCCTCACCCGCACTTTATCTATATACCCCCTTACTCCCATCCACAGTCCTGATGAGGGGTTATATCCAAGGCGTTCACTTCTCAAAGTCTTGATGCTGCCTTGCTTATTCTGTTCTTCCATCTCCTGAGTGTGTATTTTGCATTCCAACACCTGTTCTTATTTTAAATTGTCTTCTTCTGTAATAGGCAGGAGTGAGTGAACGCATTGCACCTCTTGTTATCCAATAGATCTGATGGGCTGAATGGCTTTCTTATATTACTGTGAAACCAGCTAGAGTTGCTAAAGGGGTCCCTCTTTCTTTTAACTGTGGAAATGTTTATTCTCCAGCAGTGCTTTTAATTCATGTTCCCTATATATTAACAGCACAAGCTTGAATGTTGTCCAGATTTGATACTTTAGTACCTTAGCAGGTGACCCATTGTTTTCAACATTGTATAATCTTCAAAGACTATCCCCACCTCTGATTGCACGAAAGAGGGAAAGACATTGATGAAGCAGTTGAAGATGTTTGTGCCGAAGAAACTACCCTGAGGATTGCCCACAGAGATATCCAGGGACTGAGAGGATTGATGTCCACCAGCCCCATTGTGCTTTGAATGATTCAGCCAGCGGGGAGTTTACAACTGATTCTCATCAAGTTCAATTTTGTTCAGTCTCCTTGACATCTTGCGCAATCAAATACTGCCGTTCAAGGCCAAGGTATATGTGTGGGGAGTAGTTCCTTCTCTCAGGGAATAGTGATGGATGGGGCCAGACAGTTAGGGGAGGCTACATCACTGAAATGTTTGGGGGTTGCGAGTGGGTGTCAATGGGTTTTGACCCGTCAGAGAGTCGACAACTACAAAAAATTGGGCATGAAAGAGAAATTGCGGCCGAGTGCAAATCAGCCCTGACTTACTGAATGGAAGTGCAGGTCTGAGCGGCTATGTAGCCTGGTTTTATTACAGTATACCCCATAGTGCAGTCACTTTGTGACCTCTTCCATTTCCTGTGTTACTGATTCAAGTCGCTGAATAGATTGAACCTGTTGCTGTGCAACTGGATACTGGTGCTGCATGATCTGGTTACAGTTTTATAGGCCGGAGGGGTTTATTGGCCTCCTCCTGTAATTGTATATCAGGCTCCACGGGCTAAAAAACCTCATTCTGTTCTGCTGTAACTGAAATCCATATTGACTAAATCTCCTGCCAACGGAGAAATTGAGCACAGCAGATGCTGGAGATGAGTATCGAAAAGTGTGGCACTGGAAATCACGGCAGGTCAGGCAGCATCAGAAGAAAAGGAGAATCGATGTTTTGGATGCTCCTGATTAAAGGCTTATGTCCGAAACATAGATTCTTCTGCACCTCGAATATGCCTGACCTGCTGTGCTTATCCAACACCACATGTTTTGAAATCTACTGCCCCTCACAAATTAATCTTCCTGGTCACATCATCCACTTACTTTAAGAGAATTGTCAGGCACAATCTTCCTCGCACAAAGCCACACTTACTATTCCTAATCAAAGCCTGTCTTTCTAAATCCATGTAAATCTTATCCCTCAGAACCTTCTCATGTAACTTACCGACCACAGATGTTAAACCTACTGATCTGTAGTTCCAAGGCTTTTTTTTTGTTCAGTTCTTCTTGAATAAGGGCACATTTGCTGTCCTCCAGTCTTCCAGGACATTACCTGTGGTTACTGATGATAAACATTAAAATCCAGGCTCCCCGCAAATTCGTCTGGAGCCCTTTAAGGTGTTCTTGGATATATCGGGTAAGGACGATGAGATCTATCCACTTTCAAACATTCTAGTACGTCCAAAATCTCGTCAACTATGATATAGATTGGCTCTAAGATATCACCACTAACTTCCTCAAGTTCTCATGTCAACATGTCTTTCTCCACGGTAAACATAGAGTAGAAATATTCGTTGAGGACTTCACCCATCACTTATAGTTCCACACATACTTGTCCACATTGGTCTTCGAGGGGTCCTATTTTCGATCCTGTTTTGATTTTTAAAAATATATTTAAAGCACCTTTTTGGATTCATCCTAATCTTCTCAGCCAAGGCTCTTTCTTGCCCTCTTTTCACCCTACTGATTTCCTTCTGCAGTAAACTCCATTATCTCTTATATACCTCCAGGAATTCCCTTGATCCCAGCGGCCTGGACCTGAGCCACGCCCCAAGTTCGAACATGAACCTGTGGACCAGTTTTGTCCCTCTCCATAACTAATTGAAAATTAATAGAACTGCGGTTAATGGTCACAAAGTGCTCCCCCACTGTTAACTCAGTCACCTGTCCTGCCATATTTCCTAAGAAAATTTCGTGTTTTTCCCCTTCCCGAGTAGAACTCTCTGTATATTGCTTGAGGAAACTTTCCTGAAGCTTTTATCAGATTCTATCTCATCAAATCCCTTAACGCTCTGGCCATTCCAGTCTGTATTCGAAAAAATAAAAGCCCCTATTATGATAACGCTATTGCTCTTGCAGGTTTCCCCTCTCTCCCTTCATATTTATTACTTTCATTTCAGTTGACTATTTGGGGGCCTATAGCACATCCCCAATCACCTCACGAACACCTTCCTATTTCTTAACTCCACCCACAAAGCCGCACTGGGTGATTCATCAGTTATTTTATCTCTGATTACTGCTGTGGTACTCCCCTTAATCAGAAATGCAACTCCACTCCCCTCCTCCCAACATCTCTGTCTCACCTAAAGCAACTGTACCCTGGCACATTAAGCTGTCAGTCCCATCCATCACTTAGCCATGTTTATGTAATGGCTATAATATACCAGTCCCACCTACCTATCCATGCCCTGAGTTCATTGGCCTTACCTGTATTGAAATAGATGCAATTTAATCCAAAAGGCATTTCTCTCTGTCATTTTCAAGCCTAACTTTACTATTTCTGATTACTCTATCTCTTTCCAGCCTCGCACTTGTCTCCCTCTCTTGAGTATACCACCCCCTGCCGATCTAGTTTAAACCCACCCTCGTAACACTAGCATAACTGGCAGCCGAGATATTGGTGTCCCTTCCAGTGCAGGTCTCGGACGGTAATCTCCCTCTAAGGAGATGACCACTGTCAAGGTTTTTTTAAAAAATGTTTCTCCGAGCTCTCTGTAATCTCGCTTCAGAACCTCGGCCCTATTTCAACGGGTATCATTTGTGCCAACGTGCATAATGATTTCTGGCTGCTCACCCAAACCCTTGAGAAGGTTCAGCAGCCACTTGGAGACATCCTGGACCCGAGCAGCGGGGAGGTAACCCACCATCCTGGATTCCCGTTTGTGGCCACAGAATCTCCGATCTGTCCCACTAACAATCAACCCTCCTATCCTTAACGTCCTGTTTACCTTTACCCTTTCCCGCTGTGCCCTTGAGCCAGTGGTAATACCAACCAACCTGGCTACTGCTGCTTTCACCTGAACAGACATCTCCCGCAACAATCCAAAATGGTCTACATGTTATGGAGAGGAATGGCCACAGGCTATTTCTGCACTCTCTTCCTACTCCCTTTGCCATTCCTGGTGGTCGCACAGCTACTCTCTACCTGGAATATGACAGGAAGCAAGGAACGCCTGCCGGATTAAATTGTGTTTATTTAAATACAACAGGACTGACAGGTAAAGCTAATGAACTGAGAGCGATGAACGTTAGACTGGAATATTACAGTCGTTAAAGAAACATAACTAGGGCTGTGTCTTGGGTGTGTCCACCACACTAAAGCACTTATCGATGAAGTCCTCAGTATCTCGAATGACCCTGAGTGCATCCTAAATTATCTTCAGCCCAACAAGTCCGCACCGACCCTCCAAAGAGCAGCCCATCCAGACCCACTCCCCTACACTACAGGCATATTAGCACGACCAAATCACCAAACCTGCACATCTTTGAACTGTGGGAGGAAACCGCATTACCCAGAGGAAGCCCATGCAGACACGGGCAGCATGCGCAAACTCCACACAGACAGTTGCACGAGCCAGGATTTGGCCCCTGGTCCCTTGTGCTGTGAGGCAGCAGCGCTAACCACTGAGCCATCATGCCGCCCATCTCCAGCTCCCTAACACGGTCTCCCAGGAGATGAAGCTGGGTGCTCAGTCCACAGTGCAGGATTTGTGTCGACATCTGAGGTTCTCTGGGCTTGTTTTCCTAAATTTTATCTTCGGTGTAACATGCTGGGCCGACACTGTCATCAATTTGATTTTAATCAAATGATCCCACAGTGTATAGTCATCAGAGACGGTGAAAATCTCCGTGAGCTCCCACATCAAACAAGAGGATCGTGTGACTGCCCTAACTGTCATCTCGATGGCTATAACAATAAAGTTAAAAGGACTTTATTTCAGTTTCCCTGTACATTTTGCTGAGCTGGAGCTTTCCGACGCCTCTCGTATCAAAGCCTTACTGCTTACTCTGCGACAACGGCATGTCTCTCTACCTCTCCATATATAGCTTTGGCCAGCGAAGGAAGGAGACACGACAGTGATGCAGTGTTTAGGTCTTCAGCACTCCTTGACAACTGGGCACTAACTACCTGCTCCCCAGTGCAGATCTATGCTTGGCCTTGAAGGGTGTCTTGCTGAGGTCTTCCTTCTGGTAGTGGTGACTTGTCCATGCAAATCCTCACCCCAACAGGCATTCTGTGTTGTCGCAGCCCTCTCGTGCTTTCTGTCTATTAGTATCGGTTTATGAATTCCTTGAATCCCTCGAGAGAGGTGATGTTCTTGTGAATACAGGGCTATTGGAAAAGAACACCATTAGACATAGGGACAACTATATGTCTATCCTCTAACTGAGACTGCTGTTCTTCGATTAGGTTATTTTTATTTTGTTAATCCCCCATTCCACTTTCCTGCAATTTCCCATAACACTTGTATAAAAGTCTGTCTCTCTCAGCCCTGAAGGTATTTATGATCCAGCCTCAACAGCCCTCCGAATGTTATACAATTGTTTCCCTCTCACTGATGTGAGACTTGGTGGTCATTAATCTGGTGATTTGCCCACTCTATCTTACATAAACTTCCAATTCTTCCTCAGCTCCTGTGTCAATTTGCTCAAGGGTCAAACGGTCACTCTCCCTAAATCCAGAAACAGCTTCTCCAAACTGAAGACCGATTCGTAGAATGTATTTAACATATTCTCTGGCTGCGTAAACAGGCTGTCCCCTTAGTCCCTAACACTCCCATTCTTTCCCATGTTATCGTCTTCACCTTAATATACCAAAAAATGACTTTGGATTCTTGCTAATCTTACCCACTAATGTTTTATCACCCCTGCTTCTGCTCTTCCGCTGACTTTTTAAGTTTAGCCCTCCACTTTCTATATTCTTTTAGGACCTTCATTGGCCCGCTCACCTGGAACCTGCTTTAAGCTTCTCTTTCCTTTTTCATCCTGTTCGGGAATTGTGTGGACATCTGAGGTTGTCTGGGCTTGTTTTCCTAAATCTTATCTTCGATGTAACATGCTGGGCCGACACTGTCATCAATTTGATTTTAATATAATGATCCCCCAAACCTCCGCCCCAACTTGTTCTGCTATAGTTTCATCCAGAAGCAACTGCACTTTGCCCGGATTATGTCATTTTTTTTTCATAAAATCTGTCTACCCAATCCAAAAAGCTTTTATGATTCAAACATTTTGGGGTCTTTTCCTTAGCAAAGTCAAAATGTGTGATATCACAGTCACTGTACCGATAATGCTCTCCCACTTCTACCTGGAACACCTGACTGGATTCGTTCCCCACAGTGAGGCCCAGCACTGCACTGCCCATTGTTGTATCTGCTCTATGTTGATATAGTGATAAGGAGTTATCACTACCATAATGAATGTTTGGAATTGAAATGCCTGAATAAAATGATCCTATTATTGTGTTTACACACCTCAATAACTTGGTTATATACCTGCTCCCGTACTTTCCTTTATCTGGGGTTCGACAGTGTATCCCAAGCAGTGTTTCTGTCATGGTTTTGACAATGAGCTTTAACCACCAAACCTCATTAGATGATCCTTTCAAGATATCGTTCCTTTTTAAGCCAGTATCTGACTCCATAATTTATAAGACAACACTACCTCATCTTTTACTCTATCTCCTGTCCTGACAATAGTTCTGGTACCACAGAATATTGAGTTGTCAGCCATGACCTCCCTCAAACTCATCTCTGTAATGGTAAAAAATGACACACTTCCACATGTCATCTCATTTCCTTGTCATATCTGTCTGTCTGATTATATTCCCAGCATAAAGGTATAGAACATCCAACGTGGAATATAGTACCTGGAATACTCTGTATCTCGGAGTTCGTCAGTCATTCACTTTTCGTTATCAAGCTGCCTAATTCATGAACCAAAGCTGTAACTCTGGGACTGAATGAATCTTTGTTGAATTGTAATTTCGTTTTTAATAAAAGTGTTGATCAAATGCAGCTTTCCAGAACTGTACAGTCAACTCTAACTACAACGGGTTTCTGCTGATTAATTCCCGACTCAGTGTGCAGAGGGAACAGCCCTCAGTAATGGCCAAGTGAGAATTGCAGATCCTGGTAATCAGAGTCGAAAAGTGTGGCGCTGGCAAAGCACAACTATTCAGGCATCATCTGAAGAGCAGCAGAGTCAAAGTTTTGGCATCTCCCCTTCATGAGAAAGGCATTTCTGCCTTCCAATGTTTTCCATTCCATAATACACAGGATATTGGGATCCATATCCTCAGGAAGGCAGCACTGTACAGAGCCCTGAAATGGAAAGCAGTCAATCAGTTGGTTGGGCAGGGAGTAAACAAGTTGAGGTGAAATACAGACTGATTGAAGTACAAACATAAGGATAGATAAATCCCTCATCCAGACAGGAAACACCCTAAGTTACTACAGGAAGAGAGGAAAGAGATTTCTGTGATTTTTGCGATGGTCTTTGCGTCTTCAATCTCCATTTGAGTAACGTCGGTTGATTGGAGGGTGGCGAATGTTAGTCCCTTGTCCAGGCAAGGGAACAGGGATTGTCCTGAGAATGACAGACCAATCAGTCTTACATCAGTGTTGGGCAAAGTATTGGAGAGGATTCTGAAAAATCATAGTTTGATTAGAAACAGTCAGCATGACTTTGTGAGAGACTGGTCATACCTCACAACTCTTATTGGATTCATTGAGGATGGGATTAAACACACTGAAGAAGGTAGAGCAGTGAATGCAGAGTGCATGGATTTTAACAAGGTGTTTGATAAACTTCCCCGTGGTAGTTTCATTCAGAAAGTAAGGAGCCATGACATACAGGGAGACCTATCTGTCTGGATAGAGAATTGGCTAGCCCTTAGAAGACAGAGGGTGGTGGTAAATGGGAAGTATTCAGTGTGGAACTAGGTGAGCAGTGGTGTTCCGTAAGGATCAGTTCTGGGACCTCTGCTGCTTGTGATTTTGATAAATGACTTGGATGACGAATTGGAAGGGTAGGTTCGTAAGTCTGATGATGTAACACAGGTTGGTGGAATCGTGGATAGTGTAGAGGGCTGTTGTAGTTTGCAACAGGACATTGACAGGATGCAGGACCCAGCTGCTTAGTGGCATATGGTGTTCAGTATGGAAAAGTGGGATACGATTCATTTTGGAAGGTCGAAGTTGAATGCAGAATACAGGGTTAGAGGCAGGATTCTTACATTGTGGAGGAACGGGGGATCATATGGGCCATGGCGTAGCTCCCACAATGTTTCTACACAGGTTCATAAGGTGGTTAAGAAGGTGTTTGATGTGTTCATTAGCCGAGGAATTGAGTTTAAGAGCTGGAAGATTATGCGCCAACTATATGCAGCCCTGGTGAGACCACACTTAGAATATTGTGATCAGTTCTGGTTGCCTCGTTGTAGGAAAGATGTGGAAGCTTTGATAAGAGTGCTGAGGAAATTTATCAAGATGCTGCCTGGACTGGAGGGCATGCCTTGCAAATAAAATTTGAGGGAGCTGGGGTGTTTTCCTCATTGGAACGAAGAAGAATGGAACATGACTTGACAGTGGTGTACAAGATGATGAGATCATAGATAAAGTGGATAGCCAGAGACTCTCTCCCAGGGTGGCAATGGCTATCTCGAGGGGGTATGATTTTCAGGTAATTGGAGGAAAGTTTAGGGGAGATGTCAGAGGTAGGTTCTTTACACAGAGAGTGGTGGGTGTATGCAATGAACAGCCAATAGTTGTAGTAAAATCAGCTATATTAGGGATATTTAATTGGATAGGCACATGAATGATAGTATAATGAAAGGTGTGTAGGTTAGTATGATCTTAGAGTAGGATAAAAAGTCAACAGAACGTCAAGGGCCAAAAGGCCTGTACATGCTGCACTGCTCTATGTTTAAAGTTTCACCCAGCTTGTGGATTCCCCTGGAATTATTGAATGTGTGAGGGAGTGATGTGTGTGAGATCAGGAAGCTTTGGAGGGGTGTAAAGCCAAAGCCTCCAGTTGTGGCGTGCATTGTCACAGTCACCTGAAAGTCAGTATAATCTGTGTGGTTGCTTAGACCAGACAGAATTCGCCAAGTTCAGTTATTAATGTGATTTGTGGATTGCCATTTGCTGCTGGTTACTTCACTTAAATGCTACTGTGTGATCCATGTAGAAACTCTGACCATTCATAGAGATGTACAATTTTATTTTGATACTGGGGAATGTGAAGGTGACATTTAGTAGATACGGCTTTAGAGACACAAGGCACTGCAATAGACTGTCAACGTGTGAACCTCTTCACCCATGCCTGGTCCGTGGTGCAGATATATGGAGTCTGTGAGACAGGTCAGGTTTCATCACCATAGGTAACTTGTATGGCGTGATTCTGGCTCTCAATGTCAACACGTCTGCTCGCTGGGCCAGGCTCTGACTGAAGATGAATTTCAAAACCTGGTTGCTGGTCAGCCATGAGTATTTAGCCTGGACAATATTTGTACCTACACTGAGACCAGTGATAGCCTGTTGGCGGGTTATCCCCCTGCCCAAGGAAGATTTCAACTTACTTGCTTTGAAGTAATGTTTGACTGCCTGCCCTGAAGCAGGTTAGAATCTCTGCACAAATTTTGGAACAAGCCACTCAGTGTCTCTATAGCACAGGCAGCTGTGAGTTCCAATACCACTGTAAATGATTTCAGATAAATTGGAAGCAAGTTTCAGCGTAGCTCACTGCAAGATGTTGAGTTTACTGACCCCGAACAATAATCGGATTTTTGCTATAGTTCATGAATTGGGCAACAATAAGATGAGGTAAAAACAATGACTGCAGATGCTGGAAACCAGATTCTGGATTAGTGCTGCTGGAAGAGCACAGCAGTTCAGTCAGCATCCAAGGAGCAGCGAAGTCGACGTTTCGGGCAAAAGCCCTTCATCAGGAATTAAGGCAGTGAGCCTGAAGCGTGGAGAGATAAGCTAGAGGATGGTGGGGGTGGGGAGAAAGTACATAGAGTACAATAGGTTAGTGGGGAGGGGATGAAGGTGATAGGTCAGGGAGGAAAGGATGGAGTGGATAGGTGGAATAGGAGATAGGCAGGTAGGACAAGTCCAGACAAGTCATGGGGACAGTGCTGAGCTGGAAGTTTGGAAGTAAGGTGAGGTGGGTGAAGGGGAAATGAGGAAACTGCTGAAGTCAACATTGATGCCCTGGGGTTGAAGTGTTCAGAGGCGGAAGATGAGGCGTTCTTCCTCGAGGCGTCTGGTGTTGAGGGGGTGGCGGTAAAGGAGGCCCAGGACCTCCATGTCCTCGGCAGAGTGGGAGGGGGAGTTGAAATGTTGGGCCACTGGGCGGTGTGGTTGATTGGTGCGGGTGTCCTTGAGATGTTCCCTAAAGCGCTCTGCTAGGAGGCGCCCAGTCTCCTCAATGTAGAGGAGACCACATCGGGAGCAACGGATACAAGAAATGATATTTGTGGATGTAAAAATTTGATGGATGTGGAAGGCTCCTTTAGGGCCTTGGATAGAGGTGAGGGTGGAGTTGTGGGCGCAGGATTTACAGTTCCTGCGGTGGCAGGGGAAGGGGCCAAGATGGAAGGGAGGTTTGTAGAGGGGCGCGGACCTGACCAGGTAGTTACAGAGGGAACGGTCTTCGAGGAAGGCTGAAAGGAGTTGGGAGGGATATATATCCCTGGTGGTGGGGTCTGTTTGGATGTTGCGGAGATGTCGTCAGATGATTTGTTTTATGCAAAGGTTGGTAGGGTGGAAGGTGAGCACCAGGGGCGTTCTGTCCTTGTTACGGTTGGAGGGGTGGGTCTGAGGGTGGAGGTGCGGGATGTGGACGAGATGCTTTGGACGGCATCTTTAACCACGTGGGAAGGGAAATTGCGGTCTCTCAATAAGGAGGCCATCAGATGTGTTCGGTGGTGGAACTGGTTCTCCTGGGAGCAGATATGGCGTAGGAGACATTGGGAATAGGTTACAGGTTCTTCGCCCACTCCCAGCTCCACACCCACAACAGATCCCAGCTCCCAGCCCTGCCGAGTTTTCGCCATCCCTCCAGACCTTCCCCTCACTGAGGATGAACGATCAGTCCTCAGCAAACGAATCACTTTCATCCCCTCCGTCCACGCATCAATGAATTTAATACACGCTGTGATGTCAAACAATTCTTCTGTCGCTTCCGTCTCCGAGCTTACTTTCACAATCAGGATTCCCGCCGACATTCCAAGGACCCCTTCGCCCACCTCCAACACACTGCATCCACCTGGACACCCCGCGCTAACCTATTACCTGCCCTCGACCTCTTCATTTCGAAATGCCACCGGGACATTAACAACCTCAACCTGTCTACACCCGCCCCCACTCCACCCTCTCACCCTCACAACGCACAGCCCTCCAAGCCCTCTGCTCCAATCCCAACCTCACCATCAAGCCAGCGGATAAAGGGGGCGCAGTGGTAGTCTGGCGCACTGACCTCTACACCGCTGAAGTCAAACCCCAAAATGAGGACACCTCTTCCTACTGCACCATCGACTATGACCCCACCCTCCATCACCAAACCATCATCTCCCAGACCATACAGAACCTCATCACCTCAGGAGATCTCCCACCCACAGCTTCCAACCTCATAATCCGGGAACCCCGCACTGCCCGGTTCTACCTCCTTACCAAGATCCACCAGCCTGACCACCCTAGCCGAAACATTTTCTCAGCATGCTCCTGCCCCACTGAACTCATCTCTACCTACCTTGACACTGTCCTATCCCCCCTAGTCCAGGAACTCCCCACATACATTTGAGACACCACGCATGCCCTGCACCTCCTCCAAGACTTCCGTTTCCCCGGCCCCCAACGCCTTATCTTCACCATGGATATCCAATCCTCCATCCGCAATGACCAGGGCCTCCAAGCACTCCATTTTTCCCTCTCCAGACGTCCCCAACAGTACCCTTCCACCCGCACTCTCATTCGTTTGGCCGAACTGGTCCTCACCCTTAACAAATTTATCCTTTGAATCCTCCCACTTCCTCTAGACCAAAGGAGTAGCCATAGGGACACGTATGGCCCCAGCTATGCCTTTCTCTTTGTTGGCTACGTAGCACAGTTGATCTGCCATAATTATACCGGCACCACTCCCCACCTCTTCCTCCGCTACATTAATGATTGCTTTGGCGCCACCTCGTGCTCCCTCGAGGAGGTTGAGCAATTCATCAACTTCACCAACACATTCCACTCAGACCTTTAATTTACCTGGACCATCTCTGATACCTCGCTTCCCTTCCTGGACCTCTCCACCTCCATTAATGACGACTAACTTGACACTGACATTTTTTACAAACCCACCGACTCCCACAGCTAACTGGATTACACCTCTTCCCACCATACCTCCTGCAAAAATGTCATCCTGTATTCCCAATTCCTCCACCTCCACAGTATCTGCTCCGAGTAGGACCTCTTCCACCACAGAACACAACAGATAGCCTCCTTCTTTAGGGACAGCAATTTCCCTTCCAAACTGGTTAAAGATGCCGTCCAACACATCTCGTCCACATCCTGCACCTCCGCCCTCATACCCCACCCCTCCAACCGTAAGAAGGACAGAACGCCGCTGGTGCTCACCTTCCATCCTACCAACCTTCGCATAAAGAAAATCATCCACCGACATTTCTGCCACCTCCAAAATAACCCAACCACCAGGGATACATTTCCCTCCCAACCCCTTCCCACCTTCCGCAAAGTCCGTTCCCTCAGTGACTACCTGGTCAGGTCCACGCACCCCTAAAACCCACCCTCGCATCCTGGCACTTTCCCCTGCCACCGCAGGAACTGTAATACCTGTGCCCACACCTCCTCCCTCACCTCTATCCAAGGCCCTAAAGGAGCCTTCCACATCCATCAAAGTTTTACATCCACTGTTATCATTTATTGTATCCGTTGCTCCCGATCCGGTCTCCTCTACATTGAGGAGACTGGGCGCCTCCTAGCAGAGTGCTTTAGGGAACATCTCCAGGACACCCGCACCAATCAACCTCACCGCCCCGTGGCCCAACATTTCAACTCCCCCTCCCACTCTTCCGAGGACATGGAGGTCCTGGGCCTCCTTCACCTCCGCTCCCTCACCACCAGACGCTTGGAGGAAGAACGCCTCATCTTCCGCCTCTGAACGTTTCAACCCCAGGGCATCAATGTGGACTTCAACAGTTCCCTCATTTTCCCTTCCCCCACCTCACCCTAGTTCCAAACTTCCAACTCAGCACTGTCCCCATGACTTGTCTGGACTAGTCCAACCTGCCTATCTCCTTTTCCACCTCTCCACTCCACCTTCTCCTCCCTGACCTATCACCTTCATCCCCTCCCCCACTCACCCATTGTACTCTATGCTACTTTCTCCCCACCCCCACCGTCCTCTAGCTTATCTCTCCACGTTTCAGGTTCTCTGCTTTTATTCCTGATGAAGGGCTTTTGCCCGAAACGTTGATTTCGCTGCTCCCTGGATGCTGCCTGAAGTGCTGTGCTCTTCCAGCACCACTAATCCAGAACAATAAGATGAGAACGATAATCCTTCAACTGAACTATAATCTCTTAAATCAATTTTGTTGATTCTATATTTATGGAACTAAAATATAATTCCTGTCAAGGTTTCCTAACACAGAAATAAAGCATGTACATTCTATTTTATCGAAGAAAGAACATAACTCTAGTGGTAATGAGATTTATATATTCGATGTCAGGATTCCGAGCAATGTTTTGCCACTCCAATATTTTTAAAGTGGTTGGTTTCTGGATAATTCCATGTTCAAAGTGAGCAGAAGATTGAACATACAAATAGAATTAGCGTTCTTATACATTTACATGTAATCAATCAGTTCAATTTCTCACTGAAATTCATGATCTTCCGCTATTTGCCAGCAATTTAAAATGACAATAATTCAACATGAACTGTGAATATTAAACTAAATAAATTATTTGTGTTATCAAATTTCAGAGAACAATAATTTGAAAACTTCCAATTTTTAGAATGAATGATTCTAATATGAAATGTGGATAGTGAAAAAAAACAACAAACATAATATCGTGTCAGAGAAATGTCAAAGCTTTCCAAAGGGTTTTGTGCCAAAGCAATGATATATTTGTTTTAGTAATTGGAATACAACATGTAAAATATTCATGTTCTGAGTAATAATTAGACTTCACAATGAAGCTGACCTTGCAATACTTGCATTTTTAATGCTTATGCTGCACCAAATAATCAGATATTTGCGAGCACTTACAATGCGAAATAATTGGATACTGACTTTTATTCACAGCTGACACTTGATAGAGTACAAAACTTTAAAGTACAGGAGGAAGTCATTGGCATTATGTATGCATCAGCTCCAAAAATATCTCCCAGCACCTCCCATATGTCAGTCATCTCTCTGTTGCCCGTTAAATTCATAATTTCCAAGTATATATCCAGTTCTCTTTTGAATCTTCATTCACAAATTTCCCAGTCAGTCAATTCTAATTTGTAACAACTCTCTAAATAAAGACACTTTTCCTTATTTCACTCCTCGCTCTTTTGCTTACAACCTTGAAATTAGAATTCTTTGACTCTATAATGCCAACTAATAGAGTACTATTTTTCACTCTGACAGTTTATTCATACTTTTGAGCACCGCAATAAATTCACACCTTTGTCTGTTCAGCTTCAGGAACAATAAGCCTTGCAAGAACTGTAACAAAACCTACAACGGAAAAACAAGCAGAAAAATAGTCACCAGGATATATGAACATCAACTAGCCACAAAATACATGATCCCAACACGTACTGATGAGGAAGTACGCCACTTTGACGAGGTCTGCATATCCACCCTAGGACATGCCAAACAGAGACAAGCACAAGAATTCCTAGAAACATGGCATTCCACCCAGAACTACACGAACAAACACATCAATTTTGATGCCATTACTCACCCTCTCGTGAAAAGGGCCGGAAATGACATCATCGACAGTTGAATTTACATGACCAATGCAAGGAAACTGAAACACTTGAATAGAAAGTGGGAGATAACACCAGCACTTCACTGGAGGCTCACTCACTGAGTACAGTCAATGGAACAAACCAGGAACTGCCAATAGCTATTGCTTCAGAAAATATCAGTGTTCACGGCTGCCGCCACATAGAATCAATGAATGAAAATGCGAGCCTACATCACCAAGTGTATATCCAAAGGCTTTTTGAAACGTTTGTGAGATTATCTGCTCAATCACTCGCCGAGGGAATCCACTCCAGCCACATGTCACCAGGGGTAGAACGGTGGCTCAGTGGTTAGAACTCCTGCCTTAGAGCGCGGGGACCCAGCATTGATTCCAGCCTCGGGTGACTGCATGTATGGATTTTGCACATTCTCCCCATGTCTGCGTGGTTTCCTCTCGGTACTCCGGTTTCCTCCCACAATCCAAAGATGTGCAGGTTACGTGAATTGGCCGTGCTTAATTGCCCATTGTGTTCAGGGATGTGTAGGTCAGGGGTAAATATAGGAGGAACGTGTTTGTGTGGGCTATTCTTTGGCGGGACAATGTGGATTTGTTGGGCCATTGAGCCTATTTCCACACTGTAGGAATTTTATATTCTATGTCTGTGCCACCCTCTCAGTTCAAAACAGACTCACAAGTCCTCTCTCAATCCCCTGCCTTTCACTTTAAGCATTTGTCACTTTGTTTTTGACCCTTTGAGTCAGGGAAACAGCTGATGTCTGTTCATCATCTCCTTTCCCCTGATGCTTTTGTACACTTGTACCGGGTTTCCTCCTCAACCTTCCCTGCTGCAATGAAAAAAGGAGCAAATTTAGCCCTCACACTTCACAGTTTGAGTACTCATTTGTCTTGTTAATTCAGATGTGCATTTTCTCACATTTATCAGTGTTAAACTTCATCGTCCATTAATCTGGATATAGAAATCATCTGTTTATACCGTCCTTAGGCTAACCCTTTCCTCCTCACTGTGAACCACCCCGCTAATCTTTATGTCATCCCCAACATTAGTTATCATTCCACTGCCCCCATCTTCTACATTCTCACCATCATCATTTATGAATATCACAATCAAACCTTGATTTCCTTCCTTTTCTCCAGATGTTATTCACAGAAGGGGAATTAAGAATTCCAGTCTCTTGCTATTCTTATTTTGGGGAATTTACAAAGTGATGTAGTTAACACCTATTATGAGGGAGCTGCGAACAGCATTTTCGACACCGAGTTGAATTCACCTTTTACACTCTGCCCCTCAGCATGTCTTATTCATAAAGTGTGTACCTAATTTAAGATGAACTAGGGTTTGGCACCTTGCACTGCAACATTAGCACTGTTCTTTGTATCAATAGTCAGAACTGAAGAAGTTTTTCATCTGCAGGGTGGACACTGACTCATTGCTTGAATCAGTGATTGTGATGAGGATAACTATTCAATTAAATTCTACGTTATGGGCAAACTGCAGGAGATCAAATCATGTTCTCATGTCTACCTTGAATTGGAAGCAAATACATATTGTGAAAATATTTAAAAATATTGAGACACCATACGAGGGAAAAAAAGCATGTAATCCGCAAATGATGGAGGTACAAAAATGCAGAGTGAATGTTCAATCTGATCAAGAATCAAGTATAGAAAATGAAGTACATCAAAGCTTAATTTTCAATGGAACCAGATCTCAATTTTTCTGAACAGTGATATTTTTCACCCAACCTCACATTTGCCAAAGCAAGTTTTTCCCAGTCACTAATACTTCATTAGCCATTCTTCCTCGGCCTTCTTACTCTTTTCTTATACTCCAACTTCCCTTGCACTGCTCCATCTGCAGCTACATACTCTTCCATTGATGATATCTCTTCATATCCTTTTCTCTCACTCCCACTGTAAGTTACACCAGTTCCCGAGTTGCTCCCACTTCCACTGGCAATTCCTTTCCGTTTTTGCTTTCCAACAGGGGTGATTGGAAATGCTGGCTTCTGTGCTGCTATTGGTCTTCAGTGAATGATGAGATTGAGATGATCAATGTCCAATAGGAACGGACAATAGTGTGAACATGGTGCTTCTGTTCTCTATAGAGCGTGGAACTTTATTTCTGTCTCTGTGTCACAACGCTTAACCAAACAGCCTCATCACAAATAGGACAAACCTCTCCTCAGAATCAGATGAACATGCATCAGTTTTTCCTTAAACGTTGTGAGAACAGTGACCACATTGTTCAAACAAGCCGTGTACTATCATTTTGCTCTTTACCATTTTAACTGATTTTCCAATGTCATTAGAGGTGAGATCAGAGTAACTTGCCTCGCATCAAAGTAATATTTGACTCATGTAGCATCATTCACCCTCAGAAAACTGTGGTTAACGGGAATCAGAGGAAATTCTGTGCTGGTAATTTCCTCAATGAGCCAATGACACCTTCCCTAGACCTATTGGGAATTACAAATAAACTCTGCCTTTGCTACTGCCTTCCAAAACCATGGATGGATTTGTCTTATTAATAACATCATTTGTTTTCACGGTTTGGTCGAAAGTCTCAGAAAAGTAAGTCCTTGCTGGTTGAGTTTCACCCCAATGAAATCAGAGTATTACAATAAGATAACGATAATTTTCAATCAGTTACTTTCTGTGGACTGATCGTGCGATGTCAGTGCCACTGAGATCAATATTTTCTCTCTCCAATAGCATCTCATCAAATTGACTCAAGGCTGCACCATTCCACAATTTTACATCATTCGCCAGCTCATTCGCCGTGCTCACCAGCTATATGAGGACTACAACGTGGAATAACTGAGAGATGCCTATGAGCCTCTGGAACCTGTCACCCCACCCATGCCCTGCGCTCTGAGTCCATTCCCCCCCACCCAAAACCACCTCCTGTCGTGTACTCAGCAAAGTTCTCAGCTTTTTCCTTCTGCGCCCCCTTTAATGAATTTCAGGAACGACTTAATGTTGAACTCCTCTTCCACTGTCTTCTCCTCGGTGTCCAGTTGTTTGGGCAAGAGTCCACTCCCCATCCCAAAGACCCTTCCCCCAGCTCAAACACTCTCCCTCCACCTGGACCCATTTCTCTGGCGTTTACTTTTACTCAATCTGTTCTTTGAGAACTTTCAATGTGACACTGGGTGTTTTAATTTCTTTGCATCTCCCTCACCCTATCCCACATATCACTGGTCACCTATCACCCTCTGAACAGTCTATAACCTGTATGCTTCGATCCAACCCTGACTGTGTTATTCAGCCTGTGCCGATAAGGGTGGTGCTGCTGTAGTCCGGTGGACTCATCTCTCCATTTCAGAGGCTGAGTTCCAGCTCTCAGATACTTCCACACATCACCTGCTCCTCCATAACCCTGCGATGGCACATCAGGCCATTTTATTAACTAAATCTGACAACATTTCATCTGGAGATTCCCACCCACTCGCCCCCACATAACAGTCCCGAAGCTGATGGTCCTCTGATAGCAGAGCTCGCTTTTATTCCTCCTGCAAATCCATGAACAGAGCTGCCTGGGCAGACCCATTGCCTCAGCCTGCTCCTGCCTCACAAAGGGGGTGCATGGATATACACGTGGGCTCAAGTTATACCTGTTCCTTCATGGGGTACATAGACCATTCCTTGTTCCAGTTCTTTCCACCTCCCATCCACAACACTTGCTCCGATATGTAGATGATATCATAGCTGCTGCTCCTCTCTCTTGTCCAGAATTGGAAAAGGTAATCGTTTCCAATTTGCACTAGTCCCTCACTTTCACAAGGTCAATCTCGGACTCCTCCTTTTCTTTCCTCGATATCTCTGCTTCTATTTCTGGAAATAGACCAGTCACTGTTATACAGTATTAAGTCACCGACTCCCACAGCTACCTGGAGTATACACCCTCACACCCTGTTTCCTGCAAAGACTCCGTTCCATTCCCCCAGTTCCTCCATCTCAACCGCATTGCTTCTGATGATGTCAAGTTCAAAAATGTGGCCTCTGAAATGTAAACCTTCTTCCTCAACCGAGAATTCCCCAGCACTGTTCTCGGCAGGGCCCTCAACCAGTTCTGACCCACCTCCTGCACTTCTACCCTCATGCTCTCTCCTCCCTCATGCAACAGAGTTAGAGTTCTACTTGTCCTTGCCGACCATCCCACCAGAATTCACATGCAGAAGATCATCAGTCTGCATTCCCCCACCTCCAGCGAGATGCCACCACCAGACACATATTTGTCTCCTCTCCCTTTTCCGCCTTCTGAAGTGACAATTTCCTCCGCGACACCCTAGTCCGCTCGTTATTCACTGCCAACACATCCCCCCACCTCCACCACCCCGCCCCCCCAACACAGGTCCACGTCACTTTCCCCTGCCGGAGGTGTCACACTTTCCCATTTACCTCCGCCCTCCTCACTAACCAAGGGCCAAACATAACTCCCAGCTGAAGCAGCATCCTATCAACATTTCCCACATTCGCTGCTCACATTGTGTCTGCTCTACATTGGGGAAACTAAAGGTAGACTGGGTGAACACTTCACAGAATAACCAAGCTGGACATATGCAAAAGACCCTGACTCTCCAGTTGCCTGCCAGTTTAATACCCCATCCTGTTCCTTGGCCAATATCTCTGCCTCAGGCTTGCTGCAGTGTTCCAGGACATTTCAACGCAAGCTGGAAGAACAACACCCCATTTTCCGTGGGCGGACCCTGCAGCCCTTCAGACTCAAAATAATGTTCAATAATTTTAGGGACTGGACTCCTCAATGCCCCATACCTATACCACCAGGCCTTGTACTCACCCCCTATTGTTAGCTACTAACAGTCTCCATTTACAGCTATTCAGCCTCTTCTGTATATTAATCAACATTTTCAGGGCTACCATCCGTTCTGAGGAAGGGCCACTAAACTAGAAACGTTAATTCTGATTTCTCTGCACAGAGGCAGTTAGACTCGAAACGTCAGCTCTTTTCTCTCCTTCCAGATGCTGCCAAACCTGCTGAGATTTTCCAGCGCTTTCTCTTTTGGTTACAAATTACTCGAGATTCAACTCAGATAGCAGCTTTGCTTATATCATTCAGATCAGTCAATTTGTCACAGTTCAGAAAGAAAAGAAAAATCGATAGAGGGTAGCTCAGCAACTCCGGCACGCTTTGAGCAGAGATATGCAGAATTAACCTTTGATTCCAATGTGACTTTTTCAGAACAGTGTCACATCATATTCGATATATTAACTTTGTTTATCTCTGCAGATACTTCCTGATCCGTGGCGCTTCTTCACCATTTATTATTTGTTTTTCATGTTTCTGTATCACTATATTTCATGTTTCTTGGCAGGGCTACATGCTGCATTTGGTTATATGTGGACAATGTAGTCCTTTCCTGTTCCTATTATAGTTGGTGTGTCTGTGACACCTGTGTTACGGCCGAAATCTGTTGCTTCTTTAAGATTCAAAGGAAAAAAAAATATTTTTCTGAATATCATGTAAATCTCAGGAACTCCACTTTGTTTGAAAAGACATTTTAGAGGCAGCTGAAATTTCATGAGATAACAGGAATAAATTATTGATGGTGGAGCACTCTGTGTCCTTCGTTGAACTAGCTTGTCTACCCCCTCCCAAAGGCTTTGGTTACATATCACAGAATTATTTACAGCAAATGTGGGGGAAACTCAGCCCATTGTCTCTTCCAGTTTGGAACGACTATATCTCTACTGTTAGTCTCCTGCACTGTCCCCATAGCCCTCCACATTTTGTTATTAGTGTGTGCTTTTAATTTTAAGTATGCTGCCATATATGAACATTATGATCAAGATCAAACAAAAAAAAAGCAGAACTTAGAGGGCAAGCTCAGCTGGTCTGGCAGGATCTGTGAAGAGAAATCAAAGTTAATGTTTCTGGTCCAGTGATCCAAATCGAACTGTATTCCCAATGATTAAGTGGTGTGTATATTAAATATAGTTCACTTTATCACATTTAAAATGATCCTGTTCAGTTCATATTGTCATTCAGCATTGCATCTCTCAAATGTTGGCTCTTTCCTTGTTGTGCATTAGATTTAATTCTGTCTGGCAGAAAGCGTGATGATGACTGGGGAATATCATTGTACCCCCGCCCCCTCCCCCCCCCCTCCCCCCCATGCAGTCTCCACAGCCACTATCCCATTCTGTCCTTTCTCCCAGCGATTGTCATGTTCATTCGAACCTGACTCATTAATTCATAAGTCTTAATGAATACGTTCATTGTAATTATCACTTTTGGTTTCGACTGAGGCCAAAATGCGTAAGAAAAGTACGGTTTTAGGCAAATAAATCTGCATTTAGAATTTTGTCAATTTGTATAAATAAATTACTGAAGCATATTCTCTAGTTGCCTTAGTAGAGCAGTGAGAGGAACATTTAGAGAAGTCCACACTTCCTGTCTATGTTCAAGGCGGCTGTGCCCAGTGACAGTGTGTTGGCTGGTGTTTGTTCCCGTGGAGGAGAGATCCGCACAGAAACAACATCCTGGTTGTGTTTCTTTTGGTGGGTGGAGGGATTTGGGGAGAGATGGTAACAGCATAGTAAATGGACAACCGAGCAGAATCATCTAGCCTACGAAAAGATAACATTCTTGGTGATGGGAGATTTGACCAATAGCCAGCAATGTCGACATGTTGTCGAGACCAGTTATATTGTGAAATAAATGTTCTGGAATAAAAGCTGGGACTGGATGCTCAGTGACTATGATTGATGTCAGTCTCCATGCAATGTAACTGTGTCACTGGAGGGTTTCCCTCTCCTATTGGTGAAGCGCTTCACTCAGTGCGCTATCCCACGGGAGTAGCAGATGCATCAGCTCCAACAGGAACAGAGATCAACAGCTGCGTAGACAGAGAGAGGACAGATCTGAATCTGAGAATAGCGGACTGGAACATTACAACAATGGAGAGGAGGTTTTTCTTGAATCTTTTCAAGTGTGACTCCTCTTCAGAACAGAAAAGGATTGGAAAATGGACTTTTCCCTTGACCGAGGTAGAGGAGGGGTGATGAGAAGAAGGTGGTGTGGAGGAGCAATGCCACTGACAAATTGACATTTATTTCTGATAAAAGAGAATCAAATGTAAAATGATTATTAATTAGATTGTGAAGGGGGAAATGGGTTCGTAAATTAAGTGCAAGACAAGCGATTCACAAACAGGGCAAGTTCATTGGGAGACCAGGAGAAAGAATATGTGAAGAATGGAGAACAGCCATTATGCGGTCAGGCTGTGCAAGTATGGAATTGAATAAAAATTCCATCAGGATAGAACGTTCCAAGGTCTAAAGTGAGGTGTTATTCGAGCTTGGGTTATGCTTCATTGGAGCATTACAGCAACCCAGGACTGAAATGTTTGCGTGTGAGTAAGGTAAGTTTTTGAAATGGGAAGCAATGAGAAGGTCAGGGTTATTCCCACAAACAGAGTGGGAGTGTTCCTCAATACAGTTTCTGTTTGGTCTCCCCAATATAAAGGAGACTGCATTGTGAGTAGCAATGACAGGAGACTGGATTGAAAGAGTACAAATGAAATGCTGCTTCATCTGGAAGGTGTGTATTGGGTTGTTAAGACACACACGCACTCACACACACACTGACACACACACACTCACACACACACTGACACACACTCTCTCTCTCACACACACACACAGATCAATCATTGTTCGGCCATTCCATTTCAAATTATCCTGTTTCATTTACACTGTCACTTGTAATTCCTTCTTCCGAATATATCTGTTTCTTTCTCTACATTTGATTTTATTCTCTCTGTCAAGAAGACATTGGGGACAGGGGTGATGTCACTTTACTCCTCATCAGTCTCCACAGTCACTGTCTTCTATTCCTTTCTGTTTCTTAGCCCATGAAAAATACATACTGTGTCTGACCCTTGAATCCCGAAAAACGTTTTTTTTTAGTATTCCTACAGTATGGAAACAGGCCCTTCGGCTCAACAAGTCCACATCGACCCTCCGAACTATAACCCACCTAGATCCATTCCTCTACCCTCGATTCACCCCTGACACTGTGGGCAATTTAGCATGGCCAATTCACCTAACCTGCATATCTTTGGACTCTGGGAGGAAACCGTAGCAGCCAGAGGAAACCCACGCAGACAAGGCGACAATGTGCAAACGCCACACAGACAGTTGCCCAAGGCTGTTCAGTAAACAAGACATGTACTTTTGGGCTTAGGCTACAATAAACCTAAAAAGGAAACGGCATACAACTGTGCAATAAGATGTTTGCACCTTTGCAAGTAAATTATTGAATTACATTGCGTAAACGATAATTAACTGATAAAAGGTATAAGAGTATAATCCAGCAACACCCGTCGCACTTCAAGAGAATAACATTCAATTACATTTAAACTTGAGGATTATGGAGTAACATTTATTATGTACGGAAAAAAGATGGTGATTTTGTGAGAAATTGCATTTTCCCGATGATATGTAATTCCCAGTAGTTCACGTACCAGTGTGGAGACCCCATGTTGGTTGAGAGGGAGCTCCAGGCTCTGAATGAATTCTCACCGTCTCAATGTGCAGTTGGTGTGTGTCTCTGCACTGTTCATAAATCTATCAGAAGCCTTAATGCCTTACTCCTGAAATAGTTCGCTATTCCCACCAACTTCTGACCTCTATAGGAGTACAAGAATGTCTTCTCGGAGATAGAAGGCATTTCCTTGAGACTTCGCACAAACTTTTCACTTCTCACTTTTCCCTCTCACGTTCAGCAAACCAAGTTAAAGTGACAAATATGTACCACGAGCAAAGGAACCAGGAGGAACAACATGGAGCAGTCTATCTGAGTAGACTCTGCTTCACTCTTTGTTATGTTCGGGCATCAAAGACATTTTCCTATTTCTGTACACATGGTTCGATCTTCTGAATGGCCACCTCCTGGTCATCTGGAAGCAGCTCAAGGACCTGACTTGGCGACTCCGGTTCCTGTTTAACATCTCGATGTGCTGACTACACTCCTTCCCTCCTTGTGTAATAGGTAGGAGGGTCTGAATGGGCTACCCCTATTCTTATCCAATAGTTTCAATGGATTCAATAGCGTCCTTGTATTCTGTTGAAACCACGTTTCGGGCAGAAGCTTATGCTCAGAAACGGCGATTCTCCTGCTCCTCGGATGGTGCCTGACCTGCTGTGCTTTTACAGCGCTACACTCTCGAGTCTTCAGTCAGTGAATGGTCTCCTCTATTTCTGTGCACCAGGTTATCAGAATAAATGAACTCCAAATGCTCCTGTCTTGCAGTTTTGAGGAACTGAATGGAACATAGGAACGCAGGACTGAGGACACTTTAAGCCCTCTCAACTCGGCAGTAAGTTCGTGGCTGATCTGGATGTGTTCTCAACCCCACTCCCATATCTGTGGTTCATTGTCCTTTACTGTCCAATATCTAAATGCTTTGACTAAATGCAAACACACAGGCACCACAAACTTCTGTGGAAGAGCATTCCCACTCAAACAACCCATTGTGAAATTCTCCTCATCCGTGTTCAGACTGGGGCTGGATGGACCACTGTTTCATTTTCTCGTCCGATTCCTCCATTGATCATGATAAATTTTAAATGTAACTCGGTTGGTGATATGACCAATGATATAGGTCTCAGACTAGGTCAGGTTCTTTGCTGGGGACAAGTCAGCTCGATATCTTACATTTGCAAAACTAATTCATCAAAGCAAAGTTACTCAAAGCTAAGATGGAAAAATAAATGGCAAAGAGTTTGGACAAATACGTACATTAATATTTTTCTTTGAACGCATACTGAGATGCAGTCTGTGCATACACACAGACACACACACTAAGACATACACAGTGTCTCACACACGCAAGTGCACACAGACACACACATACACATACCTAAATACAAGCAGGAAAAAAAGCTGCAAAATATCAGCTTGAAAGAGCTTTGTCCAAGCAATACTTAAACTCAAGACAAAAGTAAAATAATTAAATGTTATTCTGCCTCTGAAGTTGTTCTGCTCATACAAGCAGGATTTATTCCTGGAACAGTCGGATTTGGCTGAATTACCTTTGATTTTAGGCAGTGGGGAGATGCCACTGATTCCTCAATAGTAATCCTACATGAATGATAAAGATGACTGAACGGTTTTCACCTCTCATACATTGCTGCGAGAAGGAACAAAGAAAGAAAGGTAGCAATAAGCAGTGGCTTCTCCAGCATGTTGCATTTTCTACAGCTCGGAGCGGAAATATACAATAATGTTATCTCAACACCAAACTGGACCACGTGAGGCCTCCTTGAACATTCTCGGAACTGTAGGACTATGTCCCTGTTCTCTGCTCCATGTAGGATTTTTAATGACGTTATGTTTGTATGTGTCCTCATATTTTTGTCCAATAAAATCATGCCTTCATAGTGTTTGTTTTCTTATACTATCAAAAGAGTATATAACATATACATGTTGTTTTCTTAGATTTGAATCCTCAGTTCGAGACTCATATACCAGAGAAAATGTCCATAGGCTATGCACCAGATACACACTCCTCAATATCTTATCCAGTTCAATACGAACGCCTCTCATTCTCAATGCTGAAGTGCTCTCGCCTTATAGAGGTTTAAAACATCATGAGGAGCAAAGAAATGGTGAAGATCCAAGAACATTTTCCTAGCTTAGGGCAGTCCACAATTAGAGCACATAGATTGAAGGTGAGGGGAGAAACATATAAAAGGGACAAAAGTGGTAACTTTTCACAGAGTGTATAGAATGAACTGCCAGAGGAAATGTTGGAGGCTGGGGCAGCTACAGTATTTAAAGCCATTTGAATGAAGCTATTTGAGTGAACACGAAGGTTTTATGGGATATGGGCCAAGTGCTGGCAAATGGAACTTGATTAATTTAGGACATCTGGTCGGCATGGACATGGTGCAGTGAAGAGTCTGTTTCCGTGCTGTATGACAGGATGAGGCTTTCTCTCCAGGAGCAAGTGCAGTGAAACATATTCGCAAAATCTTCTAAAGCTATTGAGTATATTTATTTTTCAGTTTATGGAATCATCACTGCCCACAGTACATCAGATGTTGACTCAGAAATCCTCTGTACAGATGCGGTAAAACATCCTGATAGCCTTTTCATGAAGTAATATTTCAATCTACCTTCCTAATTACTTGCTGCATCTGCATACTAACCCCGTGTGATGTATGTACCCTGGTGAACAAATGCCTTTGTACAACTGAGTTTTGTGATCTCTCTTCTTTGAATTAGATTACTGTTGTTTTCCCCTTCTGCCACAGCACAAACTTCGGTACCCCATGTTATCCTGTTTCTGCTGAAGGTTTGCACACTAACCTTCCCTGTCTATATCACATTACAGACTCTCTAGCTCCACTTGACATCTTATCGAATCTTAGTGGTTGAGCCAATTGATTTCCATCCAATCAGTTCCCATACGCAAATTATTGACAGATTCTAAATAGCTTTTGATGTTGCACTGATCTCTGAGGCACTTCACCAAGTTAAAGATTTCCAACCCGAAAATACACATTTCTCCCGACTATCTATTTCCTCAAAGTTACCCAGGACTCCCCTGTTCCTGTGTAGCAATCTAGAAAGTAGGTGTGACCTCTTCTTGCGCTGCGTAATGTACTGAAATGGCTGAAGAGCTTCATCCTATTTCTTTATAATTACTTAGAGGTGCAGATCGATCCTGAATGGCTGAATGCGATCTTTCTCACCTTCTGTAACAGCATCGCGGGGTTGAGCGAGTGAACAATACATGAAGCAAGGGCAGCAGGTGGCCATTCAGCCCCTCGAGCCTGCTGTACAATTCTGAATGCTCATTGTTGATGTGATGGTAACTAAGCATCCCTTTCCTGTCTGTTCCCAACAATCATTGATTCTCTTCTTCATCAACGATCTATATAACTCCTCCTTGAGTGTTTTCATTAACCCAGTCTTCACTGATCCTTGGGCATGAGAAGACCACAGACCATACAATCCTAAAG
This sequence comes from Chiloscyllium punctatum, assembly GCF_047496795.1. Lineage (NCBI taxonomy): Eukaryota > Metazoa > Chordata > Chondrichthyes > Orectolobiformes > Hemiscylliidae > Chiloscyllium > Chiloscyllium punctatum. The sequence continues at coordinate 132,554,101 of NC_092742.1, forward strand.
AAAAAGGAACATCCCTTTCCCAGTCTGAAATAGGAATGCCCTTATTCTCTAAATGAGTTCCCCTCAAACCAATCATTATTCTTTTGACACAACGGTTAGGAACAGATATAGACCATTCAGCCCCTCAAACCTCCCCAAATTTCCATTAACCCTCAACAATCAAATACTGATCAGATTAACCTCCACTGAAGTTAAAGGAATTCCAGGTACAATATTTTCACAAGATTTCAAGAAATTAGAACAGCGAACATTGTACAGTACAGCACAGTAAGAGCCCTTCAGCCCTCAATGGTGTGCCAACCTTTTATCTTACTCTAAGATTAAACTAAACTGCAGAGCCTTCATCCTATTATCATCTATGTGCTTATCCAAGAGTTACTTGAATGTCCCTAATGTAGCTAATTCTACGACCACTGCTGGCAGTGCATTCCATGCACCTGTCATTCCATGCACCTGTGTAAACAACCTGCCTCTTGACATCTCCCCAAAACACTCCTCCAATCACATAAAAATTATGTTTTCCTCGTGTTAGCCATTTCTAACCTATGAAAAAAGACTCTACTTATCCATTCTATCTGTGCCTCTCATCATCTTGCACACCTCTATCAAGTCACCGTTCATCCTTCTTTACTCTAATGAGAAAAGCTAAAGCTCCCTCAAACCATCTTCATAAGACATGCCGTACAGGCCAGGCAACGTGCTGGGAACTCCCGTCTGCACCCTCTCTAAAACTTCCACATCCTTCCTTTAATGGGGCGAACAGAACTCAACACAATATTCCAAGTGTGGTCTAACCAGGCCTCTATGGAGCTGCAGCATAACCTCGCAACTCTTAACTCAATCCCCCAGTTTAGGAAAGCCAACACATCATACACATTCTTACCTTGAGGGCTTTGGCAACTTTGAGGAATCTACAGACGTGGACCCCAACATCCCTTTGTTCCTCCACACTGCCAAGAAGCCGACCTTTAACCCTGCAATCTGCATTCAAATTCAACCTTTGAAAGCTCTCTCCTGAATATGGGAAAATAGAGCAGAATCAGGCCACTTATCCCATTGGATCTGCTGTGCCATTGGATTACAGCTGAACTGTTTCTCACCGACATTCTCCTGCCTTCGCCAAATGATCACTGATTCCCAAATTAATGAAAAGCTTATTCAACTCTACCTTAAAGAAACTGTGTGCAGGAGTGTGTGTGTTTGTTTGTGTGTCCATATCTGTATGTATATGTGTTGTGTGTTTAAACTGTCTGAGTATGTTTGTGTGTATATCCGTGAGATGATGTCCTGCAGTTTTTTGGGGTAAATCCATTGAAATTGAGATCAACCCCTCACCACCACCACCCCCGCCCCCACACCTCTACATCTGTCTCTTTTTAGTTTATAGTTATGCAATGCCACCTTCTGCTAGCCTCCCCATGCCTTTGCACTAGTGTCAGTTTGTTTTTGTTTCTTTCAGAGGACATCAAATACTGCCAATCTTTCAGATTGCATGGCTGTTTGGTTTTTCAAATAACGTCTTTGGAAGCACAGAGCAGTTTCGTCTGATACCTAACGATATCGTTCCTGAGATATTACCACTACCACTGTGTCCATTTCAGGATTTTCAATCTTTTCTCATTTATAATTTGTAGGAGTATATTATAAAACATGTCAAAATAATGAACGTGAAATACTTTCATTGCATTGACTTACAAATTATTCTGTCAATCTTGCTTGGATGCAGTTGCGATAGAAATACACTTTGATTTGCGCACTCTGTGTCATGAATAATCTTCAAAGACAAATCACTTCCACATTGCAGAGCGACCATAGACATAACTTTACATGAACATTCTCCACTCTAAGGGTCATCAGTACGAATACAATCCTCCATATACCAAACTGTGTTTGTGTGCGTGTGCAGATGGTTCTGTCAGTTTGGATGGCGCTATGAGCTGCCTCCCTCCCAGACTGAAACTCCTGATGGTTGTCACCCTGCAGTACTGTCAACGCAGAGGAGTGTGAAGGCCAGCAGAGAGGGACATTGCATCACTTTAAACACCAGAGAGGCTGACAGATCCGCTGTGCACAAGGACACACAGATACACACAGAGACGAATACAGGCACGCAGACAAAATGCAGAGATGAAAATAGATACGCAAATACACAAAGAGACAAATACAGATACACAGAGATGAATACAGATGCACAGGCGCACACAGAGATGAATACAGACGTGCAGCGACACACACAAACAAATACAGGCACACAGATACACACAGACAAATACAGACAGGAAGATACACACAGAGACAAATATAGACACGCAGATACACACAACGACAAATAGACTCACACAGGTGCCCACAGGGATGAATACAGACGCAAGGATACGCACAGAGATGAACACAGACATGCAGATACACACAGAGACAAACACAGACCCGCAGCTACACACAGAGACGAATACCGACACACAGATACTCACACATGAACACAGGCATGCAGATAGACATAGAGACGAATACACACACGGAGATACAGACATGAATGCAAACACGCAGATGCACACAGAGACAGATGCAGACACGCAGATACACACAGAGACACGCAGATAGACAGAGAGACGGATAGAGGCACACAGATACACGTAAGAAGAATACAGACATGCAGATATCAACAGAGACAAACGCAAACTTGCAGATACACACAGAGACGAATAGAGTCACACAGATGCCCACAGAGACGAATAAAGATACACGGATACACGGAAAGACAAATATAGACACGCAGATACACACAGAGATGAATAAAGTCACACAGATAACAACAGAGACGAATACAAATACACGTCTACACACAGAGTTGAATACAGATAAACTGATATACACAGAGACAAAAACAGACGTGCTGATACATACAGAGATACACAGATGCACACAGAGACGAATAGAGACACACAGATACATGCAGAGATGGATACAGACACGCGGATACACACAGAGTTGAATACAGACAGTCTGGTGCACACAGAGATGAATACAGACATGCAGCTGCACACAGACATAAATAGAGGCATGCAGATACACACAGAGACAAATACAGACATGCAGATACACACAGAGACAAATACAGACATGCAGATATACACAACGATGAATGCAGAAACGCAGATACACACAGTGAAAAATCAGACATGCAAAGACACACAGAGATAAATATAGATGCACAGACACACACGGAGGATGATGCAATAGCACATATACAGACACACATGGACAAATTCCTGAAGAAGGGCTCATGCCCTAAACATCGATTCTCCTGCTCCTTGGATGCTGCCTGACCTGCTGCGCTTTTCCAGCAACACATTTTCAGCACACATAGACAAATGCCGATACACAGATGCACATGCGCACACAGATACCCAGTCATCAATACAGACGCACTACACCCAGTGCCACACCGACGTTTAAATAGACATTGGGAATCGGCCAGTGTTTACTTTTCACGTGGTGACTTTCTCAATATTTCACTCACTCTGTGTGGCTTGTGTCGACCTTTCTGCTGTTCCATAGATAATTCTCTGCATTCTCTCTATAGCTTCCACCTCTTTCCTTTAATGAGGTGACTAGAACACGGTATTACAAGTGTGGTGTTATGACACGGCAATGAAACCTTCTGTGAATGAAACCAAACACTCAGAAAAGCTCACCTCGCTCATAATCTGTTAAAGTCGAGTGACAGAGAGCTCACAAATTCCGCTACTTAACAGCAAATAATATCAATGTATCCCTTAATTATAAAAGTGAACATTGAACAACAACAGTTATTCCCAACTCTAAGTTTCCCTTTCTCTGAACTGTTTGTTATCTTTCTCCACCTTTAACAATATAATCTTCCAATTAAAGAAAAACTGTATTACAATAACTTAAACCAGACAGTGGCTGTAGTCTCCAATGCCCTCCTTCTTTCCAATGAATATCTCCCTGGGTCATGTTCTGTCTTTTAATGCAAGGATATTTCCTTCAAAAAATGAATCTTACACAGAGAATGTTGTTCATGGCAGACTATCACGATGGTAGTTTACTCTCTGTCTAACTTCCAAAATGCGTGCCTCTTTATTCCCTCAACATCAGCTCATCTCCTTGGTTTGATGTTGACAAAACAATAAATTTAAAATCAATTGGGTTTAGTATAGTGGGACATTATTTAAACTTGGTTGTTTAAATTCGAATAGTTGTTAAAAGAGCAACCAAAGCTCAACATATCTGTTTCACAGCCAGATGTTACATCGTTTCAGTACAGTAAACTCTGAAAATATTAGCTAGTCATATGACAAGTACTTGCAAGATCTCAATGCAGAACAACATTCAACTTTATCACAGTGGGTTAAACAGTGGGATTATAGAGCTGCAGCATAACCTCATAGCTCTGAAACTGATCTCCCCGGCTGTGAAAGCCAACACATCATATGCTTTCTAAACAACAGCACCAACCTGGATGGCAACTTTGAGGATCTATAGACATGGACCCAAGATCCCGCCGTTCCAGATTTATCTCGATCTGTCACTCATCAGCTCAGTTATGTCAATGTCCTGTTGTAACCTAGAACAGCTCTCTACACTAACCACCAACTCCACCAAAGTTCGTGACATCGGCGAACCTATGAACCCACCCTTCCAATTCATCATCTACTCTCTTATAAAAAAAAATCACAAAGAGCAGAGGTCCCAGAACAGATCACCAAGTTAGTCACCAAGGTCCAGGCGGGATCTGTTCCATCTACCGCCACCTTCTGTCTTCTGTGGGCCAGCCAATTCTGCATCCAGACAGCCAGACCTCCCTGTAAGCCATGCCTCCTTATCTTGTGAATGAGCTTACCGTGAATAACTTTATCAAACGCCTTGTTAAAATGAATATATACCACATCCACTGCTTTTAGTCATCAACGTGTTTTGTCACATCCTTAAGGAATTCAATAAGATTTATGAGGCATGAGGTGCTCCTCACAAAGCCACGTTGACTGTCTCTAATCATTTATAATTTTCCAAGTATTCATAAATCCTGTCTCTCAAATCCTCTCCAATACTTTGCCCGTCACTGTTGTAAGACTGGTTAGCCAATACTTCCCAGGATTATCCCTATTCCCTTTCTTGAACCAGGCACGAACTTTTGCCAGCCTCCTGACATCTGGCACGACTCCAGTGGACAGTGAGGATGCAAAGATCATCGCAAAATACGCAGCAATCTCTTCTCACTTCATATAGTATCATAGGGCATATCCTGTTTGGCCAAATAAATTTATCTATCCATGTGTTTCGAAAATTTTTCAACACATCCTCCTGTTATAGCATATTCGCCTGTTTCATGCTGTCCTCAGAAACGTCAAGGTCTCTCTCATTAGTGAATACTGAAGCAAATATTCATTAAGAACTTCCGTTACCTCCTCCGACTCCTGGTGTAAGTTCCCTCCACTATCCCTGATCTCCCTACCCTCACTCTGGCCATCCTCTTGTTTCTCATGTCAGTGTAGAACGTCTTAGGTTTTACCTTAATTCTACCCGCCAAGCCTTTATCATGCACACTTTTATCTCTCCTGAGTTTATTCTTCATTTCCACCCTGGTTACCTTGCAACCTTCTAGTGCACTGCTTAACCCTTGCCTCCTCAACCTTATGTAAGCTTCATCCGTCCTCTTGATTAGATCTTCTAAAGCTCCTGGCACAATGAAGATATGGAGCTGTAAATGGATGGGAGTTGCACACTCTGTCACGTGCAGCATGGGCTGCAAGTTTCCTGACAGTGTGCAGTGATCAAATACCGTATTACTGAGCAATGCACTCGGATGGTGGACACAGCTCTACATGCTGGAAGGGTAACTTCTCCAGGTTTACAGAGTTATTCACTGCACAGCCCCCCGTGGACTGATGTGGTCTGCACAGTCTGTACAGATTGCTGGTTTGTATTGAGCACGACACTAGCCTCATCTGCACAGTGCTTCATGCTGAATATATATCTCATCTGGATTATGATGTCTGATTCTGTGAGGTGGAGTTAGTATCGGGCATAACTGACCATATGAGCTGATCTGTCAGCATATTTATTTTATGTTCTTACTCCTGTTATTGGACCCGTAAGCATCTGACTCCTCCGACTAATCCCATTTCTCTGAGAAGAGCCGTGTTTATTCAACTTGTTGATCAAGTAATCATCCAAATATAACACGAGTATCTGTCTTTCTGTACCTTAACCTGAACGTTGGTGCTAATATCCCTGAATCCCCGGGGACATAATTATGAAGTTCAGAAACAACATGCAAAGTGCACGGCTCATGCTCTTCTATACATCACGGCTGTGGATCCCATTTGGATCCTTAATGTGTCAAGAGCAGGCACTGTGAAGCTCAGAAACAATGAAATGGTGTGTCTCGGGCTTTTCACAGCCTGGTGTGTCCCATGTGGTGCTCCATGAACAGTGGAGTGTGTGTTGGGCTGTTGCTCACTTCCCCATGTGTCCTATGTACTGCTCCTTGGTGGGCAGAGGGTCCCAGCAGCTTTGAGACACGTCTTTGAAACTTGGTCTGTGCCTGTTCAATGAACATCTGTGTTTGTCCCTCTCAGCTGATCATGCGGTCAATTATACGAGGAAGCCCCTCGAGTACTATTGTTAATTACCAGGCATCAAACTTGGAACTGAGGGACTCCGGACTGACTCCTGTTATTGGAAAGTTAGTGGAGCTGCTGGGAATGTTTTATTGGAGGTTGTGCTGTGAGCTACCTCAGACATTCAGGAAGACCTGAGGATTTGGTGACACAACTGTGGATGGAGCATGGGGACGATAGTAAAAGCATCTGGTTCTGTAACATGAACAACAAATGGAGCAGAGGCTGCAGAGAGGGGAAGCTCTGAAACAGCGCAATGCGTGTGTCTGGGGAAAGGGATCTGCTGGATCCACCCCGGGGTTTTCCAGGAACAGCTTCCCAAGCTCCACCTAACCAAGGAGCCGAGTGTGAGGGAACCCTGACTGAACAAGGAGCTGGTCACTGAGCGGTGTCACCTCCTTTAACACGACCTGCAGCTTCATATCAGGGGGAGGACCGTGCTACCAGTGGTTTTTGGGTCAGAGTTTCATTCAGCTTCTATGTTCCAGAACTTTCCAGGCAGGACTGGGTGACAGCTCCATCAACTCTCCGGTCTCAACATAAGTGTCATCATTCAGTGACGGAGGATATATATGGTGGATGAGAGCAATAGGCCCGCTGGGAACATCAGGCAGCAGACAATCAGGGTGATGGAGCAACACATGCCACGTCTGCACGGCTCAGAGTAAACCCTTCAGTACACACGGTATCACTAAGCCCTGTAATCCATCTGTATTTCAGTAACATACTGCTTGCCGTTCTTCCTGGAAGAAAATGACAGATTATATATGACGTTAAATCCCACCTGCCAAACTTTTATCCATTGATTAACTTGTCGATATTCAGTTACAGACTCTACAACTTCCATTGATTATTTATTTTCCTGCTTATATTATTTCCATCGGCAAACTTAGTTACAGTACATTTGTTCTATTTCTCTAGATCATTGATATAGAAGGTAAATAACTGAGGACCCTGCACTGGTCACTGTGTGACCCTGCTGGTTACATTCTTTTAAACTGATTAAACCTGATGCCTGCTTTCTGTCGATTAACCAGCCCTCCCCTATCCCTGTGTAACACGTTCGAAGGACTGAAGAAAGACGAGGAACCTCAGTCAGCAATCCAGCTCCTCCAGCCTGCTCCACCATTGAATACAATCATATGTGATGTCAGCCTGCTCCACCATTGAATACAATCATGGCTGATGTCAGCCTGCTCCACCATTGAATACAATCATGGCTGATGTCAGCCTGCTCCACCATTGAATACAATCATTTCAGATGTCAGCCTGCTCCACCATTGAAAACAATCATTTCAGATGTCAGCGTGCTCCACCATTGAATACAATCATGGCTGATGCCAGCCTGCTCCAACATTGAATACAATCATTTCAGATGTCAGCCTGCTCCACCATTGAATACAATCATATGTGATGTCACCCTGCTCCATCACTGAATACAATCAGATGTGATGTCAACCTGCTCCATCACTGAATACAATCATTTCTGATGTCAGCCTGCTCCACCATTGAATACAATCATTTCAGATGTCAGCCTGCTCCACCATTGAAAACAATCATGGCTGATGTCAGCCTGCTCCACCATTGAATACAATCATTTCAGATGTCAGCCTTCTCCACCATTGAATACAATCATGGCTGATGTCAGCCTGCTCCACCATTGAATACAATCATTTCAGATGTCAGCCTGCTCCACCATTGAATACAATCATATCTGATGTCAGCCTGCTCCACCATTGAATACAATCATTTCAGATGTCAGCCTGCTCCATCACTGAATACAATCATTTCAGATGTCAGCCTGCTCCATCACTGAATACAATCATTTCAGATGTCAGCCTGCTCCATCACTGAATACAATCATTTCAGATGTCAGCCTGCTCCACCATTGAATAAAATCATTTCAGATGTCAGCCTGCTCCATCATTGAATACAATCATTTCAGATGTCAGGCTGCTCCATCATTGAATACAATCATTTCTGATGTCAGCCTGCTCCACCATTGAATACAATCATGGCTGATGTGATCTCGGTCTCAGTCCCACTTTCCGGCCCACTCTCCATATCCCCTCAGTTACTCAATATCCCAGCATCCACTGCACTCTGTAACAGTGAATTACACTGATTTAAAATGCTTTGAGAGAATTTCTCTCATCACTGATCTAATTCCTCTCCACTTATCCTAAAACTCTGATCTCTTGTTGTATGTTGCCCCACATGAGGAAATACCCAATGCATGTCGACATTATCAACCACCTTTAGCATTGTCCAGTCCTCAGTGACATCTCCTCCCATTTTTCTAAACTCCAGAGAGTATAGGCCTGACCTGCTCAATCTCTCTTCAGAGGACAAACTCCTTATCTCTGGAATCAGTCTAGTAAACCTCTTCTGATCTGCCTCCATGGTAATTACAGCCCTCCTGCAGTCAGGACACCAAAACTGTAAACAGGACTCAACTGCGATCTCACAAATGCCTGGCATTATTGCAGCAGTACCTCCCTCGCTTTATAATCTATTCTTTCAGAAATAAACACCAAATTTGCAGTTGCCTTTCTCATTATCTGCTCCACCTGCATCTATGTCTTTTGCGATATGGATGACGATACCAGATCCCTCTGTACCGAAGCACTACGTAGTTTCCCTCTGTTTGGATAGTAAGTTGCCTTTCTGTTACACTGACCAAAACGGCCGCATACTTTTCATTGTTTCATTTCATCTGCAACCTATCCTTAAACATTCATTATAATTTCTCAACTGCGTCTGTGTTTTCTGAAAAACTGATTATAGCATGTCCATCCCCTCAAATAGGTGATAGTATTTATTGCTAATAGTTGGGGCCTGGGGACTGAGCCCTATGGTATTTTTGGAAACAGAAAATGAACCAGTTATTCTAACTCAATGCAATTCTTTGTTTCGCCAAGCCTACATCCAAGCGAATAAATTACTTCTAACCATATGCAATCTTATTCTGCAGATTAATCTTTTGTGCACACCTTATTCAATGTCTTCTGCAAGTCCTGATTTTACATCTCCAGGATCCTCATTATGCAACTTGCTTGTCACATTCTTAAAGACTAAAATAAATAATGAAAATATGATTCATCCTTTGTAAAATTATGTTGATTCTGATGGATTGTGGCTTCACTTTGCAAATGTCCTTTTTATTAATTCCCGAATAATCAATTTTACTAATTTTCTTAAATTCCAGCAGTTTTCTCACTACTTTATATTCCATCGTGAATGTGGTAAGCTTGTATTCTCACCTCTATATATTCTCTTCATTCCCTCCAATCCTGTATAATTGACACATGGTGTGAAATGTCCTACTCTGGTTGCTGTGTAAGAAGCATGAGTGGCTGAATGGACTCATTCTCTTCCCTGTGCACAAAATCAATGGGCTGATGTCAAAACAAAATCAAAACAAAACATAGATTAAACCGAGCTGAATCAAGGCAAATTAACTTAAATTACATTAAGTTACAACACCCAGCACAATCCTATCAAAGCTCTCCATCACCGGTAGCATGAGTTGCCATACCCGTATTTGTTCAGAATTCTTCCTCTCAGAGCCCTCACTGTTACACAAATGTCCTGACCAATATAGCCAATATAACCATGTGTATATGGTTGAAATAGGGCCGCCACGTCCTATGACAATGTTCATTTCTTGGGTGCCCATACTCATAAGGAAGTCGAGGGGAATGGGTTCCATAACTAGCCTACACCACGATCAGAGTCCTGGGAGGTTTCCTGGGACCCAGTTTATCAGAATGTTCTTCCTCACACAAAATGAAAGAATACTAAACAATTTATTCCCATGCAAGTCCAAAGAGGGAAGATTCAGCGAACACAAGAGGAGGGGTACCGGATTTGCCTTGACCTCGGTTCCCATACCCCCTTCCAAAACACTTGCTACAGTGCACCAATACCGACGAAGCTTGTGGCATGATCACAAGCAATACGTAAGTTTACCAACATCTATTGTACATTTGGGGCACACTGGGGACTCTCCTGTCTTAAATTTGACAGGCTACTCGGGTGTCAATTAAACCCTGCGGAGTACCTTCAACTGCAAAGCCTACATCCTATTGCAAATTGAAATCTTCCTTACGGTTTCCCAAATATCTTCCCACTCCTCTGGTGAGATCTCCAACCACAATTCCTGAGCCCAGATTCCTTGCAACCGCTCTATATCATTTGAGACAGCACCTCTTAATAAAGGATAGAGGATGCTGACCGAGAGAGCACCTGTGGACCAGAGCACTCTTCCCTCCATTTCCGACCTATGGGGACTAACCATTAATGGAGTCTTTTTTACTGTCTAAAGTTCCTCATCTAAAATTAGCGAAAGTGGCCCCTCCAAGATAACTCATATTTCTGGCTCAGCTGCTCGAAAACCACCATGACCACCACGTCAAATAATTCTCCCAAACAGGAAACTCCTCTGGACTCTCAGAGCCAAAAGCCATAATCCATCAATCCCAGCTGGGATCCTACCAATCCTACAATGGGAGTCAAAGGGGAAGATTATTTTTGTAAATTGCCCTCACTTTGTCGCATCATTTTACAGGTTTTAACTATTTTATGGACAATTGGATTTCTGCAATGGTTCATAACAATCCTCGTCTTGTCCATGAACAACAGATTAATGAGGGGACATTTTGCCTGCGATGCCTCAATGTCCAGCCAAACTGACCACAGGTCTTTGCAAGCTCAATCAGCCACATCCGATTGCAGGGAACCTTTTGGGACGGCAGGTGATAGTACCAGTACCCTCTCTAATGAATGTAATAGGTTGGGGGCACTCTTCTTTCTGGCCAAGTGCGCCAAATACCTTCTCAGTTAAGCACCATACTCGAATAACCTCTGTTTCGCAAAGGAAATCTCCCTCTTTGCTGTCTCGGTGAGCGCAGTGTTCAGAGCAGCCCGGAGGGCTGTACTTTGCTGCAACTTAGTTCCAGACAGTCTGTCAAAGAATGCTGTCTCAGCTGCCTTCAGCCAAGCCTTGAGCATACGCTACTGCTGTCCCTTCTACCGCTTCCAAGTCACCGAGTAAGAAATAATCAAACCCCTTGGCAGTCTTCCAGAACACAGATGGGTTACTGCCCGTACGCAAGTTAATGTCCCATTAAAAACTTCAATTCCCGCGAAAAGTACTCAATGAATTTGCTATCTTTCAGGAGGCAAGGATCCATGTGCCAGTGCTGCGAGCCTGTCCCATCGCCATCGGCCTTAACATCCACGTACACTGCTGTATGATCAGAATTTTGGAGGGCAGCATCGAATTTAAAAAGTCCAATGGGGCAAAAAAATGTCAATCCTGGTATAGCACTTACGTGGGATTAAAAAAAAGTGATGCCCCTATCTTCAGCGTGAAGACATATCAAACGTCCACCAAGGCAGCTCCCTTTTTGGTCCATCAGCTGCCTGGATGGCTGGGAAATACCCGTGTGACCCCTTGACATCCTATCCACTTCGTGGTCCATAAGTCGTTAAAAGTCTCCCTTTTAATTGTACAATGTTCCCCAAGGGTAATCAACCTGGAGAGCGCATTTGAGCGGGTGTGGTGGGGCAATATTATACAATGTCCCATATTCCTCTCCATGTATTAAAGCTTGAAGGATCAGAAACCACTCACGTTCGTCATTAATTTGGTCAAACAACTGAGGTGGAAGGTTTGTATGAATGAGTGAAGCTTCTCTTCTACTTTTCAAATTAAAGGATGAAATAAACACCGGACCGAACCTTCCCTGCTGTAAATGTAAGTGCTCCTTATCAGTTAGATGTGTTTCTTGCAGCAAGGCCTCATTGACCCCTTCCTTTCTGAGGCTTGAAAGTATCTTTTTCTCTTAATGAGTGAGTGACTCTCCTTAAGGTTCCACGTGCACCATTAAACAAGCGGTTAGCCATATCTATCCGAAGCAGCCCATGACCCACTGGGAGAAGAACCCCATTTATAGCACGTCAAGTGAAAGCAGTAAACAGTTCATACAAACTTGAAACTATAACTACAATAACAACCAAATCAAAACTTCTCACAAATATTTCTAAAATGAGCCAACGTATAACACAAATAAGTGGAGAGATCCCCCCTTCCTGCAGAGGGTGTATGTATCACCCATTAAAATTCGTGGCTCTTATGAGCTGAAGCCGCTCATCAAATCCAGGCAAAACAATGTTTTCAAAAGTTGCATGCATCTTACAACAAGAAAATTAAAAGCATCCAATCCATACTTTGACCTCAGGCAGTCCGGGTGAAACAAAATCTAACCACCCCCACCATCCCTAAACCCACTTTCCCATTCGGCGGTAAGTGAGAGAAATGAAAAGAAGTTGACGAGCTGGCCGTTTTCTTCTCGTTCTGGCAGCCCGACCAGGCTGATGTTCTTCTGATGGCCCTGATTTTCGAGGTCGTTGACCTACTCTACTAAGGCCCTTAGCTACCATTCCAGGGCTTCAACACGACCCGCGGAGGATTCTGCCATGGTTTCCAAAGCCGCGATTTGCTGTTCCACCTCGACGATGCACGGCCCGAGACACTGGGTCTCCTGATCCTGCTTCTGCAGCTTGGCTGCGATCAGTTCCAGCCTGGTTCAGGTCTCCTCCATCGCTGAATCAATCTTCTCTCGCAGGCTCTGAACTCTGAGGCCAGGCTCTTCTCCACAGATAAGTCTCCTGGAGCGTTCGCAGAGGCCGACGTCACAGCCGCGGGCATATCCATTGCTGCGGTGCCCTGCTGGTTGTGATCCTCATGATCCTTTTCCCTTAGTTATTTTCCGTTACTCACTTAAAATGGCATAGAGCAATAGTGGGGATCGAAAACCTCCGATTTTATCACAATAGGGAAGAAAGAGATGGTGAATGCATAACTTTGTCTGGGTACTGGTGCAGAGCTCAGCAGGGCAGACCTACTGGATCGCCGCCATCGTGGATCTCACCCGAATTATCACTGTTAACAAACTTTTTTTGAAATGGTTTGAAGATGTTTCTTGTCGGGGGAGACAATGGAGAACTATTGGATGTGATATAGTTAGATATTCAGGTGGTTGTTTAAGAGTTCAGAAAGTGAATAGTAAATAAAATTGAACCAACGTGGTTCAGGGGCGACTTTGGGAAACGGCAAGGTAAAAGTGAAGTTGGCCTTCAGTTAACGGAAATTGGAATATCGAAGTAAAGGCGTTCTGCACAGACTGCATGCAGTGTGGATGAGATTATACCTGTGTTCTGTACTGTTTCAAAGAATGAGAGGTGATCTCAGAGAAACTTAGAAAATTCACACACAATACACTGACTCATACAGGGGCATGGAGAAGTGAAGCAGGAAAAGTTAGGGGGAACCCAAGATGTTCTACAAAAACAAGCTGAACAGAATATCAGGAAAAAATTAGGACCCATTACGAAACCAATGGTGTAATCAGTATATGAAACCGGGGAATATTGATAGACTGTGACATGAGAGCTTCACATCTGTTTTATTTGAGAAAGGAAGAAGCAGGTACAGAATTCAAGAAGATGGACTGGGAAGCTCTTGAGCAGATTTATATCAGATGCAAGTTGGGATTAATGGTTTTGGATGATGTAAAGTCCAGATGAGTTGTATCGCAGAATGCGGTTGGAGACAAGAGAGGAAATGCCCTGTCCTAAATGTTTTAGTCGAATCTGACCACACAAGGGAGGTGCTAGAGGACTAGAAAACTGCTATGTGGTCCCAAGTCACTCGGAAGGTGGTAGCGATAAACTAGTGTATGGTGGTGTACCACAGCGAGAAGTGTAATGTATCTAATTATTTGTGGTATTCATAAATGATGTAAGTGTTAATGTGGAGGGGGTGGTGGGGGTGGGGGCTGAGCGTAATAAGTAATTTTGTGTTTGACACAAAGATTTGTCAGGTTGTTGGCAGTGAGGAGGAAGGCCTTATGTTACGGTAAGATACAGGTGGAATTGTCAGATCAATGGCAGATGGAATGGAACATTGATTAATAGGATGCGATGCACTTTGGATGAAGGAACTAGACAGGGGAGAATTCAATAAATAGCAGAACACTGGGGAGGTCAGAGGGTGTTTCTCCACACATCCCTGAATATGACTGGACAGTGTAATAGCCAGTTAAGAAATCACACGGGACTGTAGGCACAGTGTTTCTTCATCGAGGCGACATAATATGAGTTAAACATGTCATTGGTTAGGCCATAGATAGAATACTGTGTGCAGTTCTGGCAGCCACATTACAGGAAGTGTTTTGGTTTCTCAGTAACATCAGAAGCTATTGGGGTCACCACAGAGTTGGAAGCTTCAGTGGATTTGTTTTCCTTCCTAGACTGGAGAACTGCATCTGACAATCTGTATCTGATCTTTCCTTTTTGCCAAGTACATGTTTATGGGATATAACGTATCAGAACATTTCATTGTTGATAGACTAAGCCTTCAAATATTTTGAGGAGCTCTGCGGTCTTCTGTAACACGTGACTCCTTCTCTTCTTGTATAATTCGTTGGATGCACTAAATGGGCTATCTCTACACTTCTCCAATATTTTCATTGAGCTGAATGACTTCCTCATATTCCTGTGAAGCCAGCGTGAGGCGCTGAATAATCTCTTCCTTTTAACTGTGGAAATGTGCAGTGTCCAGCAGCACTGTTGCATGAATGTTACCGATACTTCCAACAGAACAAGCCTGAATGTTGTCCAGATCTTGCTGCACATGGACACAGACTAGTTCAGGAGCTGAAGGGGAACATTTTTCCTGAATATTGTGTGACCTTCAATGAACACCCTCACTTCTAATCTTTATGAAGCAGCTGAAAATGTTTGTGCTGAGGAAGCTACCTTGAGGATCTTTTGCAGATATGTCCAGGACTACATGGATATTTGCACCCAAACCACAATCATTGTGCTTTATGCTTTCAATCACTCTAACCAGGGAAGTTTCCAACTCATTCCCATTCAGCGCAATCCTGCTCAGGCTCCTTGAGACCATCCTGAGTTAAATGATGCCTTGATGTCAGGGCCGGTCACTCTTCCCTGAGCCTTTGTGTTCACGTCTTTTGCTCATATCAATAGTTCACAGTGTGGGGGTAAGGAGTGCTATATGACCAATCAGAGTTGAGGGCTGTGAAAAATTGGACATGAAAGAGGATATTATACTTTATGATCTTATTGTGGGTGAAGACATGCTTGCGGGGGGAGGGGGGGCGTGTGGATGAATGACATACCCCTGGTTGTGGGGTTCTCACATTCTATTATTGGAAAGTAGAGGGTGTTATTTTCTTGGATGCTCTGTTATTCAATGTTACCAGATTGTCTGAACCATCTCTGGCTGAGGTGTTGGGGCTGTATTCACAGTGAAACTGGGTCTACAACATGACCAACATATGAAGTACATGTTGCAGAGAGGGGAAGCTCTATAAAGAGAGATGAGCGACGTCTTTGATAACCAACCTGGGTTTTCCAATTAGATTTTCCAAACCAGCCCAAATTGTGTGTGACAGTTTTGAGGGGCTGAATGGTCTCCTGTGTTTCTGTGCACTAGGGTATCGCAGTAAGAAGCCTCTAACTGTCCCTGTCTAGCAGGTTTGAGGGACTGAATGGAACACAGAAACATGGGACTGAGGAGCAGGAGTGGGCCATTAGACACTTTGAGCCTTCTCCAACAGGCACTAAGATTGTGGCTGATCAGGTTATGGTCACAGCCCCACTTCCCTGACTGTATCCCGTTATCCATGACTCACTTCTCTGCCAAATATTTAACTAACTCAGCTTTGAATCAATGTAAACAAAGGGGCATCTCAAACTTGTGCGGAAGAGAATTCCCACATGAAATGCCTGTTTAGAATATCTCCTCATCCCTCTTATAAGAGTCTTATAGCATGCAAATTTGTCCGTGCTGACCAGACATCCCAATCTGATCGAGTCTGACTTGCCAGCATTTGGCTCATATTCCTCTATACCTCCTTATTCAGATACCCATCAAAATGCCAGACTCCATCACTTCCTCTGGCAGATGATTCCATATGCACACATCCCTCTGTATGAAAAAAAAATTGCTCTAAGTTCCATCTAAAATATTTCCCCTTGCACCTTAAACCTATACCCTCTATTTTTGGAATCTCCTATTCTGGGAAATAGACCTTGTCTATTTACAAAATCTATGCCCCTTATGATTTTATAAACCTCTGTATGGTCAGCCTTAAGTCCGTGATTCTGCAGGGAAAACCACTTTTGCCGATTCAGCCTCTGCTTATAGCTCAAACTCTCCAAACCTGGCAACATCCTTATAAATCTTTTCTGAACCCTTTCAAGTTTCACAGCAACCTTCGTACAGCAGGGAGACCAGAACTGCACACAGTATTCCACAATATGGCCTCACTGTCATCCTGTACAGCTGTAACATGACATCCCAACTCCGAAACGCAATGCTCTGACAAATGAAGGCAAACATACCAAACACCTTGTTCACTTTACTATTCACTTTGAAGGAGTGTTGCACTACATCTCTCCGTCTCGTTGCTCAGCAACATCCTCCAATAAATTTCCATTAAGTACCCCGATTTGCTTCCCAAAATGCAGCACTTCACATTTATCTGAATTAAACACCATCTGCCATTCGTCAGCCCATGGGCCCGTCTGATCGAGGTCTCATTGCACTCTGAGATAATTTTCTTCATTACCCACAACACCAAAAATGTTGGTGTAATCTTCAAACTTACTCCCCTTACCACCTATGGTCACATCCACATCATTTATATAAATAACGAAAAGCAGTGGGCTCAGCATTGATCCTTCTGGCACACTACTGTTCACAGGCCTCCAGTCTGAAAAGCAATCCTCTACCAACTTCTGTCGCCTTCCTTCAATCTATTTTTTTATTCAATTGTCTTGGGTGCGCTGGTTCCCATGTGACCTAACCTTACTAACTTACCTAATATGCAGAATCCTGTCGAAGAACTTGCTCCAGTCTATATGGAAAGCATCTACAACACTGCCTTCATCAATCTGCTTTGTCACCTCTTTAACATACTCAGTCAAATTAGTGTGACACGATTTCTCACACAAAAAGCCATGGTGACTATCCCCAATCAAGCCTTGCCTTTGAACAAGCATGCAATTGGCTATCCCTCAGAATCCCGTCCTGCAACTCACCGACCACTGATGTCAGGCTCACCGGTCCAGAGTTCCCTGGGTTGTTGAGTAAGTGTTTTCTTTTCTACTGCTACTCGTCTATTGGCCACAGCAAATTATTGGTGTTACCAGTTTCATGAATGGCTTAAAATATAGGTCTCACATTGGGTCATGATCATCCTCGGAAGAAGTCATATAGATTTCCTTCTCTGTGAAAATAACAAATTCATGACTAAAACAAAGTTCCTCAAGCTATGATGTAAAGATGAATGACAAACAGTGTAGAAATTACAAAAATGTACATTGATATTTCCATTACTAAATGTAATGAGGAGCACAAACATGTGCAGACACATACAGATACATACACAGGCACACGTAGACAAACTCAAAGATACACACAGACGTGCACACGCAGAGACACTCAACCTCACAAAAACACAGAAACACAAAAACACGGATACACAGACACACATGCACCCGCAAATACACACACTAACACAGACGAATGCACGTACCATAGTGCGTACAAAATTATAGCAGTAAAAAGGCCATTTGGCTCATCCAGTCAACTGAACTATTGATCATGGATGGCATGTTTTTCAAGCTAGTTCTACTACCCTCTCACAACAAGCCTTGAGCCCATCTTTAATCATAACTTATCGACTTTTATCCTAAAGACTCTAGGATGTGTGTGTGTGCGGCACGTGCATGCACGTGTGTATCTCTGTGTGTGTGTGTGTGTGTGTGTTTGTGTGTGTGTGTGTGTGTGTGTGTGTGTATGTCTCTTTGTGCATCCGTGGGTGTCTGTGTGCATGTGTTGTCTGTGGGTGTGTGTGTCTGTGCGTGTGCATGTGTCTGTGTGTCTCTGTGTGCGTGTCTTTGTGTGTGTATCTGTGTATGTGCGTCTGTGCGTGTGTGTGTGTGTCTCTGTGTGTGTCTTCGAGGAGAAAGTGAGGGCTGCAGATGCTGGAGATCAGAGCTGAAAATGTGTTGCTCGAAAAGTGCAGCAGGTCAGGCAGCATCCAAGGAACAGGAGAATTGACGTTTCGGGCATAAGCCCTTCTTCAGGAATGTGTGTCTGTGTGTGTATGTCTGGGTGCGTGTGTATGTGTATGTGTGTCGTGTACGTGTCTGTGTATGTGTGTGTGTGTCCTAATAGCAGTAGACAGCATTATCGAGGACGGTTGTTTTTCGGACTGGAGGCCTGTTGTTATGGACTAGGCCAGACCACTCAAAATATTCTTGAGAAGGCAGCGCAGAATCTAACTTTGTAATTTGTTTCAGTAAGTGCACAGTGAAAATTATCAGGTTTTAACATAGACAAAAATTATTCACAAAACTACACAATGAAACAAAAAGAACAGAATAAAGAACCCCTACAGAACTCAATCTATTCAAACTAGACTTAATTAGCTGTTCTGAAAGTACACAACCATTCCAATAAGTAACCCCCCCTTAAAAACAGTAGAAATGGAACAAATGATTGCACGTTAAAGTTAGAAGGGCAGAAGGAGAGAGAGAGAGAGGGAGAGAGAGCGAGAGAGCCTGTCCACAGAGCTAAACTGCAAACTGGACTGAACTGCTCACCTTGAGAGCTGACCACTCCCCTTTCATTATACCTTTAATCACAAAACCGTTCAATCTCTGTACCAAACCAGTCACCTTGGAGCCGAGAACTATTTACGACGCCTCTGAAAAAAAAATTCAAGCACACAGTATCTTTGAGAAAAGGAAACTTTTAAAGAAAAGGGACCAGCTTTGTGACACTGTGCACTGTGGTGTTCCACAGGGCCTTCTGTTCAATCCATTTTTGTTTTGACATTTAGACAAATGATTCAGATGAGAATTATAGAAGGCGTGGTTAGAAAGATTGTGGATGAAACCAAGTTTGGCTATATAGTGGACAGTGAAGATTACACAGGGACCATGATCAAATGGCTTGATGAATCTGAAGAGTTGTACAGCACCGAAGCAAACACTTTTGACCAAGTCGTCCATGCCAACCTGATTTCTGAAAGTAATCGTGCCCTACTTGGGGTGGTGCAGTGGCTCAGCGGTTAGATCTACTGCCTCACAGTACCAGGGACCTGAGTTTGATTGCTGGCACAGCTGACTGACTGTGTGGAGTTTTCACATTCTCGCTGTGTCTGCGTGAGTTTCTTCGCCCAGTCCAAAGTTGTGCAGCTTATGTCAATTGGCCATGCTAAGTTGCACATAATGTCAGGTGAATTAGTCGGGGTAAATGTGGTGAGATGGTTCTGGATGGGTAACTCTTCTGAGAGTTGGTGTGGACTTGTGCTACACTGTAGGGAATCTAATCTATTTGCCAGCAATTGGAACATATCATTCTAAATCCTTCCTATCAATATATCCATCTGGGTTCCTTTTAAATGTTGTACTTATACCTACCTCCATTACTTCTTCTGGCAGTTCATTATGTACACGGTCCACATTCTGGGTGATAACGTTGCCCCGACGTCACTTTAAAGTCTTTACCCTTTCATATTAAATCTATGCCTTCTAATTGTGGACTTCCAAGCATGGGGAAAAGATCTTGACTATTCACCCCCTATCCATGCACTTCATGAATTTATAAACCTCTAGAAGGTGCAAATATGTCTCCCACCCAAGGTCTGTGCTTTCCGGCATCCGGGGCTTAAATTCTGAAATTCAATACTGACATCTCTTCCATCTCGATCAAACCACAATTTTAAAATCATTTTACTCATTGCGTTCAGACATATTATTAAACACCTCTAGTTGGATGAGTTGGCCTCCAGTTGGCCCTATAGGGGCCAGAGGTAGGGACACTACCACCACTCCACAATAGCCCCAAAAGTTGCAGCATGATTCTCCTGTGTGTTCGTTCATCAGCCTGTTCTGACACGCTGCACCTGAATCCAGACAATCTGGTCTCGAGCTAGGGACACTTCCAGGGAAGTTCAGGAATTGGAATAGAATCCAGAGCTCTGCCTCAGAGGCAGGGATACTCCCGACTGCACAAAATCTAAACCATGCCCAAATTTTTAACTTTAAATGCCAGCTTCCAGATCGGTATGGATTTGTTGAAATCGGGTTCACTCTACTGAATTACCCAGTTAAAATAATAACATTCTTAAAAAATGCAAGGTACTTGCCTCAACTGTAGGATGTCGAGTTTATAAGCTCTGCCTTCGAGATAAACTATGAACATCTTTAAATGCTTGTCTATTATTTCCAGATTAAATGGCTATGATCTGTAGTCTGCAATATGAGGGAATGAAATCCTGCAGACACACACTGCACTATGAAGGATCTCGAATAAATATCAACACGGAACACCAGAGACAAAAACAGAGCTTACTTTCTGGCCTGAAACACCGATCACTGTTTCCCAGCTCGAACGTGTGACTGCCCTCTTCCGAAAACCAGTAAATGGTACAAGGTAACTGATTACTTTCCAGCCTTTCTTCCCCAATATTATCACTCACTGGGCTAAAGAATTGCAGATGGAGTGTAATGTTGATAAATGCGAGGTATTGTACTTTGGTAAAACAAACAAAAAAAACCACATATACAATTAAATGTTGAGCCATTGCTAGTGTTGTAGAACAGATCAACCTGGGGTTTCAGGCATAATTCTTTGAAGTTTGCTTCATATGTAGACAGGATGGTTATGAAGGTGTTTCACTTGATGTTCTTCATTGTATAGACATAGTCATAGAGATGTACTGAACGGAAACGGATCCTCTGGTACAACTTGTCCATGTCGACCAGATACCCTAACCTCATCTTGTCAATTTTGCCAACACCTGCCCATATCCGTCTGAACCCTTCCTATTTATATACTCATCCAGATGTTTCTTTTTAAATACTTTAACTTAACCAGCCTCTGGCAACTAATTCCATACGCAAACCACCCTCTAAGCATAAAAATTGCTACTGTGGTCCCTTTTAAATCTTTCCCCTCTCATCTTAAACCTATGCCCTCTAATTGTGGACTCGCTTACCCTGGGGAAAAAAAAAACATTGTCTATTTAGCCTATGCATGCCTCTCATGATTTCATAAACCTCTATAATTCACCTTTCAGCCCCTAATGATTCAGAGAAAACAGCCCCAGCCTATTCCAGCTCTCCCTACAGCACAAATCCTCCAGCCCTGGCAACATCTTTGTCAATTTTTTCTGAAACTTTCCAAGTTTCACAACATCATTCCGATAGGAATGAGACTAGAATTGTACGCAATATTGCAAAAGTGGCCTAACCAATGTCCTGCACAGCCGCAACATGACCTCCCAACTCTTTCACTCAGTGGTTTGAACAATAAAGGAATGCATATTAAACACCTACTTCACTATCCTATCTACCTGCACCTCTACATTCAAGGAAATATGACCCTGTACTCCAAGGTCTCTTTGTTCAGCAACGCTGTCCAGGACTTTATCATATATAAGTCATGCTCTGATTTGCTTTTTCAAGATTTAGCACCTCGCAATAATCTAAATATACCTCCATCTGCCACTCCTCGGTCCATTGGCCTATCTGAACAAGATTCCATTTTACTCTGTGGTAACGTTCTTAACTGTTCATTACACCTCCAATTTTGATGCCATCTGCAAATTTACTAGGTATATCTCCTATGTTCTCATTCGAATCATTTACATAAACGACGAATAGCAGTGGACTGTCCTTTGAGTACAGGTGTTGGGACGGTATTTTCAGGTTGCACAGGACATTCATGAGTCATGTCCTATAGGACTTTATGCAGTTCTGGTCGCCCTGTTATATCGAGAATATTATCAAGTTCGGGAGAGTTCAGAAGAAATTTATCAGGATGTTGCTGGGAATGGAGTGTTTGCATATAAGGGCAGACTCAACAGACTCAGACATTTTCTACTGGAGCGTAGGAGGCTGAGAATTAACCTTTTAGAAGATTAGAATATCATAAGAGGTATCGGTAATGTTGAATGGTAGGTGTCTTTTCCCTGGAATGGGGGATTGTTTTAAGATAAGAGGAGAAAGTGTGTTAAAAGACATGACGTCATAGAGCTGTATAGCATGGAAACAGACCCTTTGATCCAACGTGTCCATGGCAACCAGACAGCCAAACTTATTCTCCTCCCATTTGCCGGCATTTGGTCAATTTCCATCTAAACCCTTCCCATTCATCTGTCCATCCAGATGCCTGTTAAATGTTGTAATTGTGCCAGCCTCAGTACCTTCCTCTGTAGGCTCATTACTCACGAAACATCCTCTACATGAAGATATTGTCCATTAGAGCCCTTTTTTGTCTTTCCCATCCAACCTTAAACCTTTGCCATCTAGTTTTTGACTGCACTACCTAGGGAAAAGACTTTGGCTATTCAATCTATCCGTTGTACCCATGATTTTACTAACCTCGAACATCAACCCGCCTCCTCTGATTCTCCAGGGAAAACAGCTCAGCCGATTCAGCCTCTCCCTGTAACTCAAACCCTCCAATCATGGCAGTGTAAACCCTTCTTGAACCCTTTCGAGTTTGACAACTTGCTTCCTACAGAGCAGGGAGACCAGAATTGCATACAGTAATCCAAAAGTGGCCCGAACCAATGTACTGTACAGTCGCAGTCCATTCTCCTAACGCATATACACAATGCACTTGACCAATTACATATCAAATACTTTCTTCACTGCCCTATCTACCTGCAAATCCACTTTCAAGGAAGTATAAATCTGTACTCTGAGATCATTTTGTTCAGCAACACTCCCCAGGATTTTACCAGTAAGTGTATAAGTCCTGCCCTGATGTGCCTTTCCAATATGCAGCATCTCACATTTATCTAAATTAAACTCTGTCTGCCACTCCTCGGCCCATTGGCCCATCTGATTAAGATCCCGTCGTAACCTGAAGTAACCTTCTTTGCTGGCCACTACACCTCCAATTTTGGTGTCATGTGCAAACGTACTAACTGTCCTATGTTCATATCGGAATCATTTATATAAGTGACGAAAAGTAGCGGAACCAGCACCAATCCCCGTGGCACTCCACTGGTCACAGGCCTCCAGTCTGCAAAACAACCCTCCACCACAACCCTCTGTCCTCTACCCTTGAGCCAGTTCTGTATCCAACTGGGTAATTCTCCCTGTATTCCATGTGATCCAACCTTGCTAACCAGTTTCCATGGGGAGCTATGTCGAATGCCTAACTGAAGTCCATATAGATCACATCCAGCGTTCTGCCGTAATCAATCCTGTCCGTTACTTCTCAACAAAAACAAAATCAAATTAGTACGACATGATTATCCACGCACACCCCCATTTCACGATGCATATAAAGGGCTTTTGTCCAGATCGTCGCTTTTCCTGTTCGTCAGATGCTGCCTGACCTGCTGTGCTTTTCCAGTACCACTCTCATCTAGACTCTGATCCCCAGCATCTGCAGTCCTCACTTTGGCCTATCCCTAATCAGTCCTTGCCTTTGCAAATGCATTTTAATCCTGTAGCTCATTATTCCCTCCAACACCATGCCCATCACTGATGTCAAGTTCCCCAATCTATAGTTCTTGGCTTTTTCTTTCCATTTTGTTTAATAGCAAAACTTTAGTCAAACTCATGACTTCCAGCATCTCACCTGTGGCTATTGATGATGACAACATCTCAGCAAGGGACCCAGCAATCACTTCCTTAGCTTCCTACAAATTTATTGGGCCCACCCGATCAGGACCTGTGAGGTGATTCATTTTTACACCGCATGTCGTTCGTGTAGGGAATGTACTTTCTGAGGAAGTGATGGATTGTGGGTGAAGTTATAACATTTAAAACGCATTTGGTTATGTACAAGAACAAGAGAACATTTGGACAAATCTGGGCCAAGCGCAGGCACGTGGGACTGGTTTAGTTTGGGATTATGGTCAGCATGTACTGTATGGGCCAAAAGGCCTGTTTGCAAATACCCTGTATAACTCGATGAGTCTATGTGTGTTTGCATGTCCCAATATGTGCCTGCATATTTCTGTTCGTGTTTGTCTTTTACTGTGTGTCTATATATGTCTCTGTTAACCTCTGTTTGCATGTCTATCTCTCTGTGTTTGTTTCATGTGTTCCTGCATTAGTGTGTGGATCTCTGTCTCTGCATCACTATGCAATGGGAACTCTTCTTGTTTTTGGTGTGAATCACTGAAACTGGGTCAAAACCACTCTCCCTTCCTCTCGATTTCCCTCTTTTCTAAAAGTGATACAAACCCACACTCTGCTGGTCTGGTTTAGGTGTTTTCAATCCTTTCTCAAAGGTAAGATTACTTGTAAGAGTAAAACATTAAAAATTCCAAGTTACAGGAAGTGCATTCAAATTAATCTCATCGCCTTGGAAAGTGGCTCACTCGGAACTGCTTGGATATAATTGCAATGGAAATATTCTTTAATGTGTAAACTGTGTGTTGGAAACACTACCCAGTGACAAAACATTTCCACATTGCAGAAGGAGCGCAGACATTTCTGCACACGAACATGTTCCACTCTGAGGGCCTAAGTACAATGACAATCGTCTCCAAACCAACCGAGTGTGTGCATGTGCGTGAGTGTGAGCGCGCGCGTGTATGCACGTGTGTGTGTGTTTGGTGCAATGAAAATTCAGGTTAGATTTTGCTGCGAGCTGCTGCCCTCCCTATCTCCCTCTCAGACTGAATCCCTGATCATTTACACACTTCAGCACCACGATGACAGTGGGGTGGGGGGTGGGGGATCGGGGTGGGGGTGCAACAGAGATTGAAAACAAGATAAATCTCAGCAGCTCTGGAAGCATCTTTGGACAAAAATGAAAGTTGACGTTTTGGATCGAGTGATCCTTACTCAGAATTCATATTGGGGAATATTACATCACTTTAAACACCACAGAGACTGCCAGACCCACCCCACACAGATACACACACGAATACAGACACATAGAAGCACTCTCTATACATTGACAGTAATATAGACCTGGAGAGTGTGTCAATATTTCACTCGCTCTGTTTGGTGTGTGTCTGTATTTTGAGTGGAGTGTGACTGTAGGACAATTTCAATATTTGCAGATACCAAACCTGAAAGAATTGTAAAGTTTGTTGAGGACGGTGTGGAACTCCGACAGGAAAGTTATATGTTGATGTACTGTTCAGGTGTATGGCAGATGAGGATCAATGCAGCACAGTGTGAGGTGATGCTCTTTAGTAGGAAGGACATTGAAAGACAATACAACACTGGTTGTACCATTATAAAGGAGGTGCAGGAGTAAAGGGCCAGGATGTATTTGAGAACAGGTTATTGAAGATGTCAGGACAAGTGGGGAGAGCAGGAAATCTCACAGATTCGTTTCAGTATCTGAGCTGTTTACAGGAGGAGGTGTAGGAGGGACTCTCCGTGCTCCCTTCCTGGGAGGTGGTGGTGACGATGTGTTGTGAGCCCACCTTCCTGCCCACCGAGACCGTGGGGATTCCATTTGTACCAGCTCGACATAAAAAGGGAGATGGCATCAGGGCCACGGCTTCTAAGTTGTGCCAGGGGGGAAACGGAGCTGCCAGTGGGTTTAAAGTGACAATTGCCCTTCACTGAACATTGCTCCTTACTCGGTCGGTGGGACGTGGATGTTTCAGAATCTCCACACGAGGTGTCCCGGTCCTCTCCGGCTTGTACCAGGTTCCCCCGAACATGGCAGGGGGAGGGTGGACGTGAGGGAACGTATATCGGGCACTCTACCACTCGGCTTGACCCTTACTGTCCTATTCCAGGCTGTTTCTCCTGGAATGGGAGAAAGGGAGGGATGGAGGGAGGGAGGGTGCGAGTGGGTACCTCTGCTGTTAGTGCTGGTGTAGGTGGGGGGAGATATGGTGAGGTGTCTGGAGGGAGTCAGTCCACAGTGTTGTATCCATGCAATGTTATTAGTGTGTGTGTGGTGGGGGCGAATAATGGGGAGAGAGAAAGAGAGGGAAGGTACTGCAAGCAGCAGTGAGAGTGGTGGAGCATGAATGTTGTTCTGGGTCGCTGCTGCAACAGATATACAGTGAGTGTGAGGAAGCAGAGGGAATACAGTGACCCGTATCCTAACAGAGCAGAGACGGTTATTGATGCTTGTCCTGTATTGCTAGACATTTCTTCAGACCTCAAATACTGCAGCGACCTGAGTGGGGAGCTCAGACCATGCTCGGTGGGTCTGATAGTGTGACCCTTTCTTGGAAGAGAATGGTCCCCCTCTGTACTAGCCCATCTACCAGGACCTCTGTGCCCCTGTCGACAAACTGTGGTGTAATTGCCCCTTATCTGCCATGCTCGGAGTAAACTGTACAAACCAGCTCCGACATCAAAAAAGCTCAACTGGCGTTTTAAAGACGGCACCAGTGCCAGGGATCACGGAATGCCCAGGGGCATCAGTGCGATGGCGAGTGCCTTCTGCCATGATGGGTGGGAGAATCGGGCTGGCATTGAATGAGAGGGACACTATGAGGTGGGGTAGGTAGTTAATGAGGTGAGTTCGATAAGGTAGCACTAGGAAATTAGCACGACCTTGTGCAGACAATCCCTCTGTCACAGTCTATGAAAATGGCGCTGAGATAACTTATGATTCGATCCAGCCCAATGAGACGAAGACAATGTTGACCCCAATTCCAGTTACAACGCTGCAGCTGCTTGATCAATGCTCTCCATCACAGAGAAGGATCTCAACGTCACCTTCCCCGTGGGAAATATGGCAGGGCAGGAAACTGAGCTATCAGTGGGGAACCACTTGGAGATACATAATCATAATTCTATTAGTTTTAAAATAGAGATGGAAAAGGATGAACTGGGTCTAAAAGGTAACGCTCTAAGTTGGAGAAAGGCCAATTTTGATGATATTAGCAAGAACTTCCAAAGTGGATTGGAACAGATATTCGCCGTTACGGGGACAGCTGAGAAGAGGGAAGCCTTCAAAAAGGAGATGTCAAAATCACAGAGACAGTCTGTCCCTGTTAGGGTTAAGGGTAAAGCTGATAGGTGTAAGGAATGCTGGAGGATGGGAGAAATTGAGTGTCTGGTCACGGATAAGAGGAAAGTATATGTCAGATAGGGAGAGCAGGAGTCAAGGTTTTTTTCAGTACTCATTCACGGGTTGAGGGTATCACTGGTTGGACCTGCTTTCATTACCCATTATTAATTGCCCAGCGGGCAGTTACGAGTCACATTTCAACTCTCGCTCCCACTCTGTCGAGGACATGGAGGTCCTGGGCCTCCTTCACCGCCGCTCCCTCACCACCGGACGCCTGGAGGAAGAAAGCCTCATCTTCTGCCTCGGAGCACATCAACCCCAGGGTATCAATGTGGACTTCAACAATTTTCTCATTTCCCCTTCCCCCACCTCACCCCAGTTCCAAACTTCCAGCTCAGCACTGTCACCGTGACTTGTCCTGAGTTATCCTATCTGCCTATCTTCTTTTCCATCTATCCACTTCACCCTCCCCCCGCCCCTGACCTATCACCTTCATCCCCTCCCCCACTCACCTATTGTACTCTATGCTACTCTCTCCCCACCCCCACCCTCCTCTAGCGTATCTCTCCACGCTTCAGGCTCTCTGCCTTTATTCCTGGTGAAGGGCTTTTGCCCGATACGTCGATTTTACTGCTCCTCGGATGCTGCCTGAACTGCTGTGCTCTTCCAGCACCACTAATCCAGTTACTATTCACACACATTGTTGTCGGTCTGGAGTCACATGTAACTCAGGCAGTTTGCTTCCTTCAAGGCCATCAGCAAACCTGATAGGTTTTCCAAAAATCGAAAATTGATTCATCATCGTCATTTGGCTCTTAATTCCAGATTTGAAGTGACTGTCGAGAAGGGTCTAAAGCCAGTCGGAGTATACATAAGAGGGAAATCCGGAGGCCATAAAGGGGACATGAAATAGTTCTGGCAAGTAGGGTTAAGGAGAATCCAAAGGGACTCTACACATACATTAAGGACAAAAGAATAGCTCAGGAGAGTTTTGGGCCACTTAAAGATCAGAAAGGTTGCCGATGTGCAAAACTGCAGGAGATGGAGGCGATACTGAACAAGAATCATGCGTCAGTATTCACTGTGCAGAAGGAGATGGAAGCTAAAGAACTTTGGAAAATAAACCGTGACATGTTGAAAAGTGCCTGTATTACAGAGAAGGAGATGCTGGAGTTCGTAAACCCGTAAAGGTGGGAAAATCTTCAGGACCTGATCAGATGGACCCGAGAACTCAGTGGGAAGTGAGTGAAGTGATTGCTGGGCCCCTTGCTGCGATATTTGTATTATTAATTGTCACAGACGAGGTACTGTAAGGTAGAAGGTTTGCGAACTTGGTGTGATTACTGACAACACTTAAGAAGGATCATAAGGAAAAGCTAGTGAGCCAGACTTCCGTGGAGCAAGCTGTTGATAAGGGTTATGAGGCACAAGGTTTGCATGGATTTTGAAAAGCAAGGACTGATAAGTGATAGGCCACATGGCTCGAAGCATGGAAAGTTGTATCTCACTAAATTGACTGAGTATGTTTGAAGAAGTGACTAAGACGATTCATTGAGGCAGAGGTGTACATTGTTGATATGGAATTCAGTAAGGCATTTGACAACTTCCTGCATGGTAGATTGGTTAACAAGTTTAGTTCATATGGAATACAGGGAGAACTAGCTATAGGTATACAGAATTAGCCCGAAGGCAGGAGACAGAGGGTGGTGGTGAAGGATTGATTTTCGAACAGGAGGGTTGTTACCATTGGTGTGCTACAAGGGTAAGTGCTGGCTCCACTGCTTTTCACTATTCACATAAATCATTTGGATGTGATAATTGCAGCAATAGTTGCTAAGTTTGCAGATGAAACCAAAAATGATGGTGCAGTGGACAGCAGAGAAGGTTTACCTCAGAGTACAATGGAATCTTGATCAGATGGGCAGATGGGCTGACAATGGGAAGGTGGTTTTTAATCTCGATAAATGGGAGATGCTGCATTTTGGAAATGCAAATCAGGGCAGGACATGTACACTTCATGCTAACGTCCTGGGGAGTGTTGCTGAACAAAGAGACCTTGGAATGCAGGTTCATAGTTTCTTGAAAGTAGAGTCGCAGTTCGGTAGGATAGTGAAGACGTCATTTGGTATGCTTGCCTTTATTGGCCAGTGCTTTGACTATATGAATTGGGTGGTCATCTTGCTACTGTACAGCACATTACTTTGGACACTTTTGGAGTACTGCATTCAATTCTGGTCTCCTTCTTTGTGGAAATATATTGTGAAACTTGAAGGGAGTCAGTAAAGATTTACAAGGATGTTGCCAGGCTTGGAGCTATAATGAGATTGCGAGTAAATTGGGTTCTCACAAACTTTGATGATTGGATTATTTTATTCCTGTAGCGTGAGCAGCATGTATAGTGTCCAAAGCCAAGGTCTTTTTCCCCAAAACAAGAGGGCATGGATTTCTGATGAGAGGGAAAATATTTTAAAATGACCTAAGGAGGAACTTTTTCCCACAGAGGGTGGTGCATGTGTGGAATGAGCTGCCAGAGGAGGTGGTGGAGGATTTTTACAATTAGAACGTCTAAATGATATTTGGATGGGTACATGAAGAGGCAGGGTTTACATCGACATTGGCCAAACGTGATTAGTTTAATTTGGGGTATCCCATCAGCATGGTCGAGTTAGTCTGAAGCATCTTATTCTGTGCTGTGCATCTCCAAGACTCTGATTCTATCTGACCTTGCACCAATATCGTATTAATTCATCATTCCCGGACATGCTAACCTATGTTGCTAGATATGATCGAAATGTCTTCATTACAGCATTCTTAAACCTGAAAACATATCCTTCCATAACACTGGCTCAGAGTCTCTCTCCCTCTGTCTATTCCCCAAATCCCTCCCATTTGTTGGTGTTTAAACTGCTTCCCCAATATCTAGTTTTAATTGTCCAGTTTCAATGTGAATCACTGTCCTATATCTTTTCCTGCCCTTGAATGTTGCTCACTCAAGAGCATCAGCTTCCAACACTAAGAAGCTTGGAAACAGTGTTCAAAAAAGCATTGCTTGCGTTTTCTTTGACTTCCCAGTGTCCTGCCCTGTGCTCCATGTTGGATAATGGGGTTTGAACAGTTTCGAGGCACACCTTTGTAACTTGCTCTGTTCCTATTCGTTGAACGCCTGTGTTAATCACTCTCTGCTGCTCAGGTGCTAAGTAACATGAGGAATCCTCACAACTGTTAGTGATTCAGACCAGGCTTCTCATTTGCCTTTGACTGACATTTGACTTAACTCTAGTTTTTGTACCGTCGTGGAAATGCTGGGGATTGTTTTCTGGAGGCTGTGTTTTAAGCTACTGTGGAAATTCAGGAAGACCAGAGGCTTTGGTGACCCAACTCTGGATGAAGCATGGTGACTGTAGTTACAGTATCTGGATCTGCAACATGACCAACAAATAGTGCAGAGGCTGCAGAGAGGGGAATCTCTGTAAAATGGGATGAGGGAATCACAAACAGATCATCCATGGTTTTGAAGAATGTTGGAGCAGGATTGAATGGCTCGCTCATGCAACTTATTCAGATATTCCTGTTAGTAACAAGCCAATTTCCCTTTTCTCCCAGTGTCCCAGACTGGTGGGTAGTGAGTCACCTCCTCCTGTTCCTGGGGAACTGAAATCTGAGGCCTCACTAGCCTCCAGGTTTCCCTGTGTCCCAGTCTCGAACAATTGAGTGACTGCCTCCTGTACCTGTGTCCCAGTCTCGAACAGTTGAAAGACTGTCTCATGTCTCTGTGTCCCAGTCTCGAACAGTTGAAAGACTGCCTCCTGTTCCTCTGTCCCAGTCTCGAGCAGTTGAGTGACTACCTCCTGTATCCCTCTGTTCCTGAGCAGCAGTTTCAATGCTCTGAATGATGTCACAAGGTTAAGAAAGGACTTGATAACAGGGAATTTCAAACTTGGAGCAGCATTACACAAAGATATCGAGAAACGTCTCCACCAAACATTTTATGCAGCTGTTATTTTATTCCTGTCTCCTTTTATAAACAGGGTGAAACGTATACAACAGCGCACTGTTCCCACAATACTCCCACATACAGGGAAGACAGATTATAAAGATTGAAAGATTTATGGTCTATCCATCAGCAACCCTGATCCATTCCATCCAAACCAAGTAAATGTTCCCTTTTATTGTGTTATGTAAAATGATGCAAGGAAATGGCTAACTGAAACTGTTTATTTGGTGACTGTGACTAATGTCAGTCTCCGTAGATTCTAATTATCCCAGTGGAGGGTTTCCATCTTTTCATGATAAAAGGGCTCCATTCAATATGTTATCCCATGGTATGGGCGGGAGCATCACCGATAGCACTAACAGGGATCGACTGCTCCAGAGAGCGGGAGAGATCAGAAACTGAGAATATTAGTCTGGACAGTTCCAACAGTGAATCAGAATCTGAGAACAATAGACTGGAATGTTCCAACAGTGGATCAGAATCTGAGAACAATAGACTGGAATGTTCCAACAATGGACAGGAGTTTATCTTATTATGTTTGGATTCTTTCCACATATTGGTGGCCGTTATCATCGCGGATCAGATATGAGCTTTACATCATTCAACGTTTTTATTATCCTATCCTGGCTATTGTTGGTGTCCCTGGTAAGTTTCACTGTCGATATTATTTGCATTAACCATGTGCGACTGTATTACTGTTCTTTTCATTTACTGTACTCTGTAAGTATTCACGCTCCAAACCACAACAAACAACAGTGAACTTGTTCATTCTTTCTCTCCTTCTTTAGTTCTGGCACTGGGCCTTGTTGGTTGACCTACTCACTTTCTGGTATGAACCAGGATTCATTGCATCACTGCCCTTGCTATTTAAATATTTGGAGCTTGGAGGTCACTGTCTTCTGTTCTTGATGCAAACTCCATTTCCTTCCTCTGACTCCATCTCATCCCTGGCCAATAACTGAGGCTGAAACAGATGAGTCACAACTACGGTGATCCCTTTGGCCCCAAGCTGATTACTGACACTATATCCTGACCATTCCTAATTTTAACTATTGAGAACTGCGGATTATGCTTCACTGGTTCATCCCATCTGCTGTGTGAACCTTCAGCTATGAAACACAGTCTTAATAAAGCCAATGATCTGCTGCTGCTTAACCAAATCTGAGTCGTTATTCCATGGCTTGTATCTAAAAGCAGACCAAAATCCCATCATTCCTGTACGGATTGCTTTATATTGTTGTTGGGTCTGGCAATGCCTTTACTTTAATATTCAAAAGCACATCGTCACTTCTGACTATAACACGGTCCTCAGTCTCCCTCTGTTAATGACACAAAGCCCTGTCAGTTGTTCACATTTAAGCTGATTTCCTCTCTGTCTATTCTCTCTCAAATAGTAGTTTACAAATCTACTGCCACCAACACACACACACACACACACACACACACAATCTCTTGCCTTATATTTCGGCCATGGAGATACAGAGCCATGCAATTGTGGGAGCCCATTTACTGTCACTCACTGCATGGGTTACAAATCTTCCCGTGCAAGGCATTTCTGTAGTGCAATTATAGTAGCAATATACTGGCAAAGGTTTGCAATGGTCCCCATGCTGGGCAGGTAGAACAGTTTATAGAGTAGTCCACGAGCATGGTGTGCATAGCTCTCCATTCTGGCTGGTCCCTTGTCCCAGTTTATGGTGTCTGGGATGGTACTGTAAGGCAGATTCACAATTTGATGTGACTAACCATTTCAACTGATCTGGCAATAATTTTATTGAATGCTCTCATTTATGTGATTGGACACACCATTGTCTCACTTCTCCAGTTACTCCCACTCCCCTGTCTCCTTTCTAAAGCAGACCGTGCTGTATTTCTGGTAGTACAGAGTCTGTGCTTCTGTGATTGTATGGCTGTGGAAGGTCAATCAAAGAGTAGCTTAAGGTAAGAATTGATGGGTTTCTGAAGATTATCTTAACAAAGTTGTTAAGAGAGAACTTGTAATATTTTCTAGAAATTTGTCAATGGCAAAATTAAGAGAAACAGGTTGCAGATTTCTTACAGTCTGATGCCAGATAATTGAGGACCGGGAAATAGCAGGACTATGGAGCAAATACGTTAGTTATGCCTTCACAGAAGAAAACAAAACAAAAAAGAAAACTTCCAAGCAATACTAGGGAATTTCAGTCTTGCGAGAAAAGGGGAATAGAATGAAAATAGCAACTAAAGAATTTAGAGAAAGTATTGGACTGAAATTAATGGGCATAGACAAAGTCAACAGAGATTTATGATATGGGAATCATATTTGAGAAAGTGGCTTTTAGTAAAATTATGTAGGAGGTATCAATGCCATGCGAGTGGATTATCAGAAAGATTTTTGATAAAGCCCTAAGCCTATAGTGCAAATTCGAATCCTATGGGACTGGGGCTAATATATGGTCATAGATATAGAATGGGAGAGCTGAAAGGAAACAGTGAGTAGCAATAAAACAATGTTTTATTCTTATATGGAAGGCTTGGAGGATATTGTGAGGATCGTGTCTTGGGCTCCAGCTATTCCCAGTACACATCATATCTTTGGGTGAGGGGCGCAAATGCAATATTCCCAAGTCTGCTGACAGCACGAAACAATGTCAGCCTGTGAGTGGATGAGGAGGATGTAAAAAAGTTCCAAGGTGATTGAGACAATTCGAGTGACTGGGCAAATACGTGGCAGATGGAGAGTAATGGGGAGATGAGATGTTGTGTACTTTGATGGGAACAATAGAACGGCAGCCTCCCATTTGAAAAATGAGTGTTTGAAAAATGTTGCACTACAAATGAACTTAAGCTGCATTTTTGTTTATTTCTGCGTGGCCCTCAGAGTCCATGGAGGGCAGTGAGTTCTGAAGCCAGAAGGCAATACTGGGAATGGCATAGGCACGCTGACGATTGTATATAGGCCCAGCAAGTGGGGAACTGTAACTTTGAAAGGAATCTGGATCTCCCTGTACACCAATCACTTAAAGCAATATTGCAGGAGCAGAAAGCAGGAAGGAAGATAAATTCAGTATTCACCTTCATTTCAGGGAATTTGAGTACAGGAGTAAATGTATCTCACTGCAGCTGTACAGGGCCTTGGTAAGACCCCATCTCGAACATTGTGCAGTATTGTGTGCAGTTTTGGTCTCTTTTCCTAACAGACGACAAACCTGACATTGAGGGAGAGTAGCAAAGGATGACCAGACTGATCTCTGGGATGACAGAGTTTTTGTGGGAGCAGAGTTTGGGGCGACTGGACCTGTATTCAATGGGCTTTAGGAAAATGAGTGAAAATCACAGTGAAATATATAACACTCTGACAGGGAGAGACAGATTAGAAGCAGGGATGGTAATTCCCCAGGCTGGAACGTCTAAACCAAGAGGCCACAATATTAGGCACAGACAGGCCACTTTGCATTGAGATGAGAATAAATGCCTGCACTCAGAGAGTGGCGAACCAGGGGTACTGTCTCCCAGACCAGGCTGTGGAAATCAAGGGGTTGAATATAAATAAGGATTTCTGGAAACTAAAGGGATAGGGAGAGAGCAGGAGTATAGTGTGAAGATAGAAGATCAGCTATTTTTCCAGGTTGTTCTCCAATAACACAATAACTGTGTTCCTGTACAACACTGTGTTGTAGAAAATCGTGCAATATTAATAATGGGGTCTATGGAAAAAAGAGGGTCAGTGGCGAACTCCCAAAAATATCAGTAAAAACCAAAAATTAAATTTGGTCTAACACACAATAGGACAGTCGAAATAAATCTTTAAATTACATGTTGTAATGGAATAATGCTGTAAATGTAACGCTTTCACACGACAGTCACTCACTGGTGCACTGTACCTTTCACCACAATCTTCACCAGAAATCACGCGGGGGCTGACCGACCATGTGATACCGATGCCGAATTCCAGTTTTCCCCAAGATTCTCCCCACAGTTTGAAATAAAGTTCTTTCGAAATATAGACTACAATTCCCAGTTTCAGGCTCAGTTTCAAGGCCTGAAGAGCCAATTGCACTCTTGTTTTAACTGAACACATTGATTGTACCTTTTGTAGATAGAGGGTTTCTGAGGCTGGGTTTGCTGTTCAGCTGGTGCCAGCCAAGGAATCGTGTCACAGTGAACGCGAGTTCACTTTACAGAAAAAGGTTCATGAATTGCATTGCAGCCGAATTGTATTTAATCAACACGTGTTATTGGTAAACTGCCTGTACATACAATGGAGGCGCAAAACTGGTGGGCTGAATGGACGACAGCAGTTCTCATTTTATGGTTCACAATGTTTAAGCATATTAAGGGATATGTATATTGTATGGGGAAAACTGCGTTGAGGAGATGTTCGGCCATTAACGAGAATAGGGAAAGCTCAAAGAGTTGTATGACGTACTCCTTTCCCGATGCTTCAGTGCAGTGTGTGGGAAAGCTCTGTAAATGTTGTCATAAGCTCTCAGCTGTTAGGAAGGAAGTCTCTGCAGGGTCGACAGGATTGTGTTTCCCATTCCCTTTTCTGATAACGAGACTGGTGCTGGGTGTTCTCTCCGGGTTTATCCTTTAAGACCTCGGAGCAGTTTGATACAATTGAGTGCCTTGCTTGGCCGTTTCAGAGACCATTGAAGAGTGTATCACATGTCTGTGTGTCTGGAGTCACTTTTAGGCCAGACAGGAAAGCACGGGGATTCACTTCCTGAAAGTACATTGGGGAAGGAGATCGACATCTATAATCGACATTGAACACAAGATCAATATTACTGACGCCAGATTAATTGTTTTTAACTTGCACCAGTTGCCAGAGAATTATCCTGGTCTGTATTAGCAATCCAATGACAATTCCACAACAGCACCATCTCCACGTGGGGGCCTATCTGAAACCACACTGAACCGATTATTTCTGTACTGCTTAACAGCTCTATCAAAAATAACCCCAACCAATTTGACTATCGTGATGGGACTGAGGTCGTGGCAATTGTTCTGATTGTAATTATTCCCTTCTTAGGGGATGGGACATAGTTGAGTAATTACCCACATTGCCAGTGAGTTGTCAGGTTGGAGCTGGAATGAAACAGCTTCCTCAGGTACACGGCTTGTTGTGTAGCAAAAGTCCTCAGTCCTATTGCAGGAATGGTGTCAGGGCCAAATGCCTTTGTCATATCTACAGTGGCCAGCTGTTGCTTCATGTCATGTGCAGTGAATTGAATTGGTTAAGATGGGCATCTGTGCTTCTGAGGGTATCATATTGAGGGTGAGGTGGGTAATCGACACAACACTTCTGGCTGAGGATGGCGCAGAAACTGCATCTTTTACACTGATGCACAGGGCTGTTCCATTATTTGGGATGGGGATATCTGTGTAGTCCTCTCCTCCAGTAAGTTGTTTAACGGTCCATCGACTTTTATGCATGGATTTGACAGGACGACAGAGCTTATATCTGATTTGTTAGTCTTGGGATCATATCTCTCTCTGTATCAGATGTTAATCCTGCTGTTCATACTGTAACCAGTCAAGTGCGGTAGCTTTAATGGATTGTCATCAGGTTTAGGTGCATGTGATTCCCACCCAACCATGTTCACCCACACTCGTCACTGACCCATGAATCGGCTTGATGGTAATGGTAGATGGATGGACTATCCTGGGGGAAAGGTTACAGATTGTGATTGAAATCTACAGCATCAGATGATAACCAAGTTTTAGCTGCAATATCTAAAGTTCAATTCTACTGACTGCCCCCCAGTTCACACCGAGACCCATTCAGCCATCAGCCCTGTACAGAGTGACCTACTCTGGTTTCTGATGCGGATATACTACCATTTTCATTTTCTCATTCTGCTGGAAGTCTGTCCTTGGTGTCACGTCACCAATTTGTTACATAAACAATATCCATTTAAGGTAATAATCTGAATCTTTCCCTTTCAGTAATGCCATCTTCTGTATTTGAAGTGAATGTGTTTCCTTCTTGGTTTTTTTCCTGACTATGAATCAGAGCTCTGCAGTATCAGTGATGTCAGCCTTATGCAGTTTCAGAGTCAAGGAACTTGTCACCATGCGTTACTGTTCAGTTCCCAGAGTACAACGCTCCATGTTGGACAGGATGTTTGGGCATCTTTGACAATATGTCGTTGGAAATTGTTCAAAAACAGAAATTGCTGAAGAAATTCCGAAAGATGTTGAAGAAGTTTCTGGAGTGAATGCAGAGTTAAACTTGCAGGTCCAGTGAACCTTCTATAAAAGCTTTTTATTTTTATTTCCAGTATCCATAATCATTTATTTAATTGAAAAATTGTTCTGCGCCTATTCATTTCTGGAGAAACTCAGCAGGTCTGTCAACATCTGCAGAGTAAGAGAAACAGAGTTAGCGGTTCCAGTCCAGTGTGACAATTCTTCAAAACTGAATACAATTGCAAAATGGTCTTTTAGTCCCTTGCCAGATGTCGAGGATGGGTGGCAGGGAAAAGTGGGTGTGGCAAAAGAAAAATAGGCTTAGAGCAGTGGTGAAAGGAAAGATTCTGTATAACGGGTCGAATTTAAGATGTGAATGGGGGAAAGGCGTTCTCTCTATTGAATGCAAGATAAAAAAGATACAACCACACAAAGCTATACGGAGGCCAGGAGGGAGAATGTTGACCATGTGGTATATACATCTGGCCACAGATATGTTTGCACTGTTGTGATCATCACCCCCTTTAGATAAAGGAATTCAAGTGCTTGAGTTCTTATTGGCACTAGTAAGCGTTTCATGCTGCCTAAGTATTGTAATATGGAGAAAAACAAATCACAGTTTGACTTTTGTGCCGAGTGTTCGTTACCTGTCATTTTTAATATTGATTAATTTTGCAGTGCTTATCTTTAAACGCTTGTTCTTGAAGATTGTATCAGATGGAGTATAGGATGTTGAGGAGTGATATTATAGAAACTTATAAAATCATGAGAGGTATGGATAGGGTGAATAGCCAAGGTCTTTTCCAAAGGGTAGGGGAATCCAAACATAGAGGGAATAGGTTTAAGGTGAAAGAGGGTAGATTTAAAAGGGACAAACGGGAAGCTTTTGTCCACAGAGGGCTGTGTGGGTATGGAATGAGCTTCCAGAGTTCGAGTGGGAGATGCAAGGACAGCTACAACATTTAAAACTCATTTGGACAAACATATGAATGGGAAACATTTAGAGGCATGTGGACCTAATGAAAACAGATGGGGCTAGTATAATTTGGAAAACCTGGCAAGCATGGACATTTAGAAAAGCTTCATGCAGAGTCAGGATGGGTTTGTGAAAGGGAAATGATATTTTGCCCTGTAAAATCACGCAAAGTATTTCTGGAGATGCCTGAAAATGTAACAACGGACTCGATAAAGGGGATCTGGTGGACACCAGGCTTTCCAGAGATTTTCCACAAGGTATTACAAAACAAAAGTTCATACACAAAACAGAAGCTCTAGGACGTCGGATACTTTATTAACATGGGATGATGATTGTTTATCACAGAAATCGAAGAGTCGGGATTAACGGATCTTTATGGTAAAGGTTTATTGCCTGGAGTACCACAAATATCAGTCTGATGGCATCAGTTATTTGCAATCTATGCTGACAGCCTGAAGGAGGGGGCTGAGTGCAATATACATCCGAGTTTGAGGATGACACTGAGAATCAAAAGGCAGGCTGTTACTTAATGGAGAGGACTTCCAGAAAAGGAACATTAAAGGCATTGGAGTCTTCCTGGGTATGAAACATAAAGTCAGCTCGATAATGCAGCAAGGAACTCGGTTGGTTCATTAGGCGGTTTCCTGGGAAGAAAGGGTTGTTTTATTGAGAATCTCTAAGATGGTGAGGCGAAAATTTATTGGGGTATAAATGAATGAGGAGTGATAATGCAGAAACCTACAAGACACAGAAGGGGTTGGAGAAGGTAGATGTTAAGAAGTGTTTTTCCATTCTTGAGCAAAGTGTCGAACTCGAGGACATAGATACCGAATAAGGAACATCGATTTCAATCTGAGATGCAGAGTAATATCTTCTCTCTAAAGGTAGTGAATGTCTGGAATTCCCTAACCCAGAGAGGTGTGGAGGGATACAAGGAGTCGGCAAGAGAGTGGAGTTGAGCCCTGGAGTAGATCAGCCATGTCCTTATTAAATGACAGGGTTAGCTTGAGGGGCCGACTGACCTACTCCTGTTCCTCTTTATTAATTTCACATGTTATGCTTTTGGAAAGTAACGGGTTATTTTGCTGGAAATCGTGTTGTACAATGTTGCATTCAGGGAGACCAGAGGATTTGTTGTTTTAACCCTGTGTGGGGTATGTGGCTATATTCCCAGCGTATCTGGGTCTGCAATATGACCCACATCTGGAGCAGAAGTTACAGAGAGGGGAAGCCTCGAAACAGGGTCTGGGGGGTGGGGGTGGTGGTCACTTCCTGATCCAGCCTGGATTTTCCAAGTACATTTCCAAAACTACACCTAACCATCGGAGTGGCCTCGATCTGTCCCTGTTTAGCATGTCCGAGGGCTGAATGGAACATCAGAACATAGGGCTGAGGACACAAGTGGGCCATTCAGCCCTCTCACACTACTCCACCAGTAAATAAGGTCATGGCTCATCTCATTGTGATCCCAGCTGCACGTTTCTTTCCATGTACCATTATCACTGATTCACCTGTCCATGGAAAATCAGACAAAGCCAGCTTCGATGTAATATAAAGGTCAAGCCACTCCAAACTTCTGGGAAAGAGAATTCCCACTTGACTGAAATCCCACTTTGTGGATTTATCCTAATTCCTGCTCTGACGAAGGTTGGATGGTATCACTGTTTCCTTTTCTCGTCCCATTCCTCCACTGCTGACACCAAATTTTAAATGTAACCAGGTTGGTGATATGGCCGATGATAAAGTTCTCAGATTGAGTCAGGTTCAGTGACAGGAACAAGTCAGGCAGATTTCTTTAGTTAGCCACAAGTAACGAATAGAACTAACGGATGCGCATGGTGGATCTGTGGTTAGCACTGATACCTCCCGTTAACAAGTAGCTGCGTTCAGTTCCAACCTCGGGCAACCCTCTATGTTGATTTTGAACATTCTCCCCATGTCTGTGTGGATTTCCTCCCAGTGTTCTAGTTTCCTCCCATTGTCCATAGATATGCAGCTTAGAGCGGATTGTCCATGCTAAATTGCTCATAGTGCCCAGGGGTGTGTAGGTTAGATAGGTTAGTGATGGGAAATGCAGGGTTACATGGATATATTAGGGGGGGCAGGTCCGGAGGGGATACTGTTCCGAAGGGTCAACGTGCTCTTGATGGACGGAATGTCCTGCCTCCACACTGTAGAGATTCTATAAAAACAACAAGAAGTTTGGAGTATACAAACACCCAGTGGGTATCTATCTGATCACTGTTCCCTTGGTTTTGTATGTTTCAATAAGATCACCTCTCGTTTCAAGAGTAACCTGTTAAAGCTTTCATAATATAAGACCTTCATTCCTGGAATACATGAAGTGAAACATCTAACTGCTTCCAATTTAATTATATCCTTTCTCAGGTAAGGAGACAAAAATAATCTTTTACACAGATGAAGTTATTTTTTGTTTTCTCAGTGGTGAGAGTATTTGGAACTCTCTTCCTTGCAGAGCATTGGAGGCAGAGATATTGAATATGTTTGAGGCACTGCTCCAGCACATCCAGGAATATAATGCAAAATGAAATGATAATATCGATAAAATGTTAAGGGGAAATCCAAGATGGTGATGATCTGGAAGGTCTGCTTTGTTGAGCTCTGCATCACAGCACGGGAAAAGTGGTTCCCTAACCCACTCCATCCCAGCCATTTACTTAAAATGCTTAGTTTTTGAAAGTTCTTAGAGTTGGCAGTTGTAGTATTTTTAGTTTGTGTAGTTTTTAAGCTCTATGAGACTTTGTTTATTAATGATCAGTAATTCAAGTTCTTCCTCTCTCCAGTTCAAATGTTGCTATAGTGTGTTCTGGGTAATGATGTGCTTAAATGGTCTACCTGGAGCATTAAGGTCATCCATTGGCCAGAAAAGAGGAAAAACGTTCTTTCTAGTCTAAAAAAGAGAGGGTGGACGTTGTCCTATTGCAGGAGATGCACCTTGATGACAAGGAACATTTGACATTACAGCAGGTCGGGCTTGATCTGGTTTATTTCTCGTCTTTTAATATTACGAGGAGGGGAGAAGCCATACTGGATAAAAAGAATCTTCCATTTAACCTACTAGATTGTATTTGACACTCACGGGAGGTTCATAGTACCCAAAGGCTTGAACTATAGTAAAGTATATAGTACTTTGAATGTTTATTGCCCCCCACCCCACTCCCGGCGCACCCTCTTAAATTCTTGGTAGATGCATTTTCCAAATTCAGTTATCTTGCATCGTTGCACATTATTGTAGAAGTTTTCAAAAGTCTTATGGACCCCACGGTGGACAGAATGTCCAAAGATGCCCCAATACCCTCGTTATAATGTAAGCAATTAGTGGATATGCGTGCAGAAAGAGAGCTGGTGGATGTCTGATGGCAGATCCACATCACAAGTAGGGATTTTATTTTCTTCTTTAACCGGCATAAATGCCATAAATGAGGGTTGATATCTTCCCCATTCCTGCAACAATCTTAGATTCGGTGGCATCCTGCACAATTGGGAATGTTACCATTTCTGACCATGAAGCAGTATACTTATTGATTAAATTAAGGGCAATATAATAGATTTGAGACAATAGCGAATGTATCCCTTTATTCTTAAGACTAGTTGGTTAATTGAGTAGTTAGATTAGTTTACTTACAGTGTAGAAACAGGCCCTTCGGCCCAAAAAGCCCAAACCAACCCACCCCCTGACATTGACCCCTTCACCTAACACTGCTGGCAATTTACCGAACCTGCACAGTTTTGCACTGTGGGAGGAAACCCACGCAGACACAGGGAGAACGTGTAAAATCCACACAGGCAGTCACCTGACACAGGAATCGAACCTAGGTCTCTGGCGCTGTGAAGCAGCAGTATTAACCATTGTACCACTGTGCTGATTACTGCAAAGAATTCAGATCTTTCTTAGCCATTAATTCAGATTCAACCAGTAACTCATCCACTCAATGGGAAATTGCTAAGGCTTATGCCAAGGGAATAATTATTCTTTATGATGTAGCAGAAGGGGAAGCAGGAACGCTGGTTTGAGGCAAAGCTGAGGGCAGCCGAGAGTGCATACTGTGATAGACCCTCAGTGGCTAAGCTGCAGAGGATCACAACGCTTCGGTCTACAGTGAATTCCACGCTCACACAGGAAGCCAGGAAGGAACTTACTTTTGCAAACCAAAGGCTGTTTGAACATGGTGATAAGCCAGGCAGGTATTTATTCTATCTTGGCAGGAAAACGAGCGCCCCTCCTAAGCCATTACCTCAATTAGGGAAGGTATTGGGATCCTTACCTTCAATTCCAAAAAGATTAATGTCTCCTGTCCGAGATTTTTCACCGAGTTATTTCAGACTGAACATTTTGAGGATAGATGGATTAAGATGGAGTCATTTTTCAAGATCCTGGGTCTTCCAGGAGTCACCCCTGAATATGTGTTGTGCCTTAATGCACCATCGTCAGCATGGGACGGTGTGAAGCAGCTTCAGAATGTAAAGGCGCACGTTCCTGACGGATTTCCTAGTGAATTTTATAAATAATTTATAAACCTATTGTCAGGGCTGATGTATAACGTGTTCCATCACTCATACAGTCAGGACCCCTCCCTCCATCCTTAAGAGAGGCTCATATCTCTCTGATGATGAAGAAAGGAGACCCAGGAGGATTGTGCTTCTTACACGCTAATCTCACTTTTAAATGTTGATTTCAAAATCCTGTCTGAGACTCGTGATTTAGGCTGGAAACTTTGCTGCCTTTCATTGCCAAAGGGGACCAAACAGCCTTTATAAAGGGCCACAGATCTTCCTACAATGTGAGGAGGTTATTCAATATGATCCAAGAGTCTCAACAACAATCTGCCCAGGGATTATTGATCTCTTTAGATGAGAGAAGGCATTTGATTGGGTTGAGTGGCCGGATCTCTTCTGTACATTAGAACGGTTTTGTCTGTGCAAAGTTTTTATCAAGTGGGTGAGGGTCCTTTACCGCGATCCTCTGGCTGCAGTTCTCACTAATGGTGTGGCCAACCAGTAATATTAATATTTCTCCAGGCAGCCGACAAGGTTGACACCTTTCACCATTCTTGTTTACGTTGAGGATTGAGCCACTGGCGGTGGCCATCCGTAGGGATGCCAACATATCTGCCCCAGAAGTGGGATAGAAGTCACGAAAGATTACATTGTATGCA
The DNA here is from genome assembly GCF_047496795.1 of Chiloscyllium punctatum. NCBI lineage: Eukaryota > Metazoa > Chordata > Chondrichthyes > Orectolobiformes > Hemiscylliidae > Chiloscyllium > Chiloscyllium punctatum. Next base: position 132,598,139 of record NC_092742.1, read on the forward strand.
GATGAGGATCTTATGTTTTTTGTCAAATCCCGCAATTTCGGTAGTTCATGTGATGCAATGCATAAATTCACTTGTTGCCTTTCTTGTGATAAGATTAATTTTATAAAGTTAGAGGCCATGCTTATGGGAGGTCTTAGGGAAATACCTGATACTGAGGGCAAATCCTGGTTTCCTTTTAAGTGGTCACGGGGGTGGTTTCCCTATTTCAGTATATTCATTATATCTGTTTTTGATCATGTATTTAACGTGAACTATGTCCATGTGTTTAACAAAATTAAACAAGACCTTCAAAGACGGGAGGCACTTCCAATATCCTGGCTCGTTCGGATAGCTCTTATTAAAATGAATGTCCTTCCTCATTTCCTATACCCCGTGCGAATGCTTTCTTTGATTTTTCCCACACAGATATTTCGGAAACATAATGGCGAGTTTAGCTCTTTTATTTGGTGCCATAAGCGATTCTTTATCAAGTTAGCAAAATTGCAACTGCCCCACAGATTGTGGGGGGTAAATCTCCCTGATTAAAAGCAATCAATTAAGCTCTTTTATCATCCTATGTTAGTGCCTGGACCGCTGAGGACTCGGCATCAATACGGCTAGACATTGAGCCCTCTCAGACAAAGTGAACCCTTATTAGTCTGTTATTCTTAGATAGAATGATAACACTTATGTAGCATTGTCAAAAAGCATTGGATATTATCTCAGTTATTTCATCTTCAAATACTAGAGTGATACGCGCCTTAATCAGAACTATTGGTATTTAAATTGTTTCCATTTACATCTCTTCCTCGCAGTGACTTTCACATTTGCAGCATCCCTTGTCAAGGCACAGTGGAGATATGGAGCTGTAAATGGATGGGAGCTGCACATCCTATCAGTTCCAAAATTGGCTGCAAGTTTCCCCACACTGAGCTGCGATCTAACACAGTGTTACCGAACAATGCAACAGCCTTGGTTTATATATGAATGAACCAGTGCGTACTGCACAGCTCCCCATGCTGGGCATTTAGCCCAGGATTATAGATCCAGCATTGGTGTGGGCTGCACGTAGATTCACTCTGCACATAGCTGGGTTGCATTCAGCAGAACACTAGCCGGATCTACACAGTGCTCCATCCTGAAAATGTAATGGACGGGCTGGTTATGTGAGTTGGACTGCGAATGTGAGAGAACTAAACATCTGGCTATGTCTTTATTTTGTGTTTTAATTGTTTTGATTGGACTCTTCAAATCGTGACTCATCTGGTAAGACCCATCCCTCTAGATGAGTCATGGTAACTGTTGTTACAGCATCTGAGTCTGCAACATGACCAACAAATGGAGCAGAGGCTGCAGAGAGGGGCAACTCTGTAAAATGGAATGAGGGAATCACCATCAGATCAGCCGTGGTCTTCGTGAATGGTGGGGCAGGATTGAAAGGACCACTGATGCAACTTATCATATATTTCCGTTTGTTCCAAGAAAACTCCCCTTCTCTCCCAGTGTCCCATACTGGTGGGGAGTGAATCACCTCCTCCTGTTCCTGCGTAATAGGATCCTTTGGCCTCACTAGCCTCCAGAGTTCCCTGTGCCCCAGTTTTGAGCAGTTGAATAACTGGCTCCTGTTCCTGTGTCCAAGTCTCAAACAGTTGAGTGACTGTCTCCAGTCCCTGTGCCCCAGTTTCAAGCAGTTGAATGACTGCCTCCTGATCCCAAGTTGGTGAAAGTAGATGTCCTCCTCCTGGTCCTGAGTAACAGGCTCCAATAGCTCTGTGCTCACCTGCTGCTCCTGTGGAATGGAGGTGAGGGACTGAATGGCCTCTTCACATTCTTTACAGCTTTTCTTGACTAAAAGCCTTTCCCCTGTTTCTGTAAAACACCATCAAATTCTGAATGATGTATTTTTGTATTTGACTCTCTGTAATTGAGCAAACAAGCCGACTGGCAATATTCAGAAGCTGAATGGCCTCCTCCTGTTCCCATGTTATACACTGAAGAGTCAATAGACTCCCAGAGATGTACAACACGGAAAAAGATCGTTCGGTGTGGTTATCCATACCGCCAAATATCCTAAAGTAATCTCGTCCCCCTTGCCAGCAATTGGCCCATCTCCCTCTAAACACTTCCCATGCATATATCCATCCAAATGCCTTTTAAATGGTGTAACTGTGCGTGCCTCCACCACCTCTTTTGTCTGTTCAATCCATACACACAGCGGTCTCTGTGTGAAAATGTTGTCCCTCATGTCCCTTTTTAATTTTTTCTCCTCTCACCTTCAACCTTTGTCTTCTAATTTTGGACTCGTCTATCCTGGGAAAAGACATTGACTGTTTACCTTATCTATGCCCCTCATGATTTTATAAACCCCTTTAAGGACCCCCCTCAGCCTCAACACTTGAAAATAGCCCCAGCCTATTCAAACTCTCACGGTAACTCTGACTCTCCAACATCTGCAACATTGTTTTAAATCTCTTCTGCATCCTTTCAAGTTTGACAACGCCTTTCTGACAACAGGGAGACCAGAGTTAAAGGCAATATTACAAAAGTGGCCAAACCAATGTCCTGTACAGATTTAACATGTCATGTAAATGCTTCGACTCAAAGCATGCACCAATAAAGGGAAGATCATCAAATGCCTTCATCACTGCTCTGTCTACCTGTAACAGCACTTTCAAGGAACGGAGAACCTGCACCACTAGTCTAGCTTTGCTGCCTCACAGGGCAGCGACCTGGGTTTAATTCCAATCTTGAATGACTCGCTGTGTGGAGTTTGTACATTCTCCTCGTGTCTGCGTGAGTTTCCTCTGGGTGCTATGTTTTACTCTGACAGTATAAGAATATACACATAAGGGTAGATTGGCCAAGCTAAATTGCGCACCGTACCCAGAGATGTGTAGGGGAGGTGGATTAGTCATGGGAAATGCAGGCTCAGAGGGATAGGGCAGGTGTTTGTCCAGTGGGATAATGTTTAGAGGTTCGGTGTGGCCTCGATGGGCCGAAAAGCCTGTTTTCTAACTCTAGGGATTCGATAATTTCTATGGAGTTCTCCTTCACTGCCAGCTTTTGACAGGGCACTACCTGTAAGTCTTACCTTGACTTGTCTTGCCAAAATGCAACACCTCATATGTAACTAAAATATACTCTATCTGCCACTCCTCGGTTCACCTAAAAAGGTCCCATTATAGTCTGAGAGATCATTCTTCACTGTCGACAACACCACCAAACTTGGAATTATCTACAAACTTACTGACCATAAGATCATATACTCAAATGTAAATGATTTGTATCAGTGACAAAAGGCAGTGGACCCACTATTGATCTTTGCGGCACGCCACTGGTCACAGGTCTCCAAGTGTAATGAACAAATGCCCACTGTCACGCCCTGTCTCCAATATTCAAGAAAATTTCGGATCTAAATGGCGAGTTCTCCCTGGATTCGGGGAAGTCTAACCTTGCTAACCAGTCTACCATGTAGAACATTTTGGTAATCTTACTGAATTCCATAAAGACAACATCCACTGGCCTGTCTTCATCAATCATCTTCATCACTTCCTCAAAAGATTACACCGAGTCAGTGAGACGTGATATCCAATGTACAAAGCCCTCTTCAGTCCTTGTCTTTTCAAATGCATGTACATCCTTTCCAACAAAATCCCCTCCAACAATTTAGTCACCATTGACGTCAGGCTCAGCGATCTATGGTTACCTGTTTTTTTCCCCTTACTTTTATAATAATAGCACTATGTTAGCAGCCCTCCAGTCTTTTGACACCTCACCTGTGGAAATCGATTATACAAATATATCAGCAAAATGCTGACCAATTTCTTTCCTAGCTTCTCACAAACATTTGGGATACAACTGATCAGGTCCCAGGGATTAGTTCACCTTTATGTGTTTTGAAATGTCAAACACCTCCTCGTAATATAGACACCTTTCAATGTTTCACTGTATATTTATTCATTCTCTCGCTCTTGCAACCTCCTCCTCATTAAATACTGAGGAGAATTTTTTGTGTCATATCCCTCCAATCTCGGGTGGTTCCACACAGAGGTAGTCTTACTGATCTTTAAGGGGCCCAGTTCTCCCCCTAGTTAATCTTTTACCATTAAAGGATTTGTAGAATTTCTTCAATGCCTCGTTAACCCTATTTCTAAAGCCATTTCATGTCCACATTTTTCTGGCCCGAATACCCCGTTGACTATACACTTATTGCCCTTACACACCTCTCGGGATTCACTTGATCTCAGCTCTGTTTACCTGACATATGCCTCCTTCCTTACCTTGACCGTAACATCAATATATCTAGCCATCCAGCACTCCCTGCACCCACCAGCCTTGTCCCTCTCACTAATAGGAACACGTTGGCTCTGGACTCTCTGAAACCACATTTTGATGGCCTTGCATTTATCAACCATCCCTTTACCTGTGAATAGGGTATTCCAAACAGCCTTTCACAGGGCACGCCTAACATTTTCAAGATTGGTCTTGTTCAAAGTTAGAACTTTAATGTTTACATCAGGTATTTCCTATTCCACAACTAATTTAAAACTAATATTTATGCGTAACAGACTTGAAAGTTAAATCAACACTTCCTGCCCCCCTATAACGGGCTCGAAAGTCTGACTAGGCTCCTTCTGTCCCTCTGTAATAGACTCAAGAGGCTTCATGGTCTCCTCCAGTTCTTCTAAACACACTCGAGAGGCTGCATGGCCTCCTCCTGTCCTTGTGTAACAGATCCGAGACACAACAACCCGTGGATTATGAGCAGCCGGTAAACTGTATCTGATGGAGGTCCATCCTTTCTCAGATACAGAAACACAGACAACACAATGTACTGCAGGTGCCCTCTCAGTGACACCTTATGAAGCTGCAGCAACACATCTCTTTGTTCTGAATGATTCTGTTGACAAAATGTGCCAATATTCCAGCTTTCCACCTTTTCAAGTAGCAACAGGCTAATATGGGCTGAATGGTCTTCTCTTCTCCCTCTGTAAGAGGCCCATTGGGAGAGAATTTCTTTAGCCTGTTCCTGAGCAGCAGTCCCAATGCTCTATCTCAAGTTTATGAAAGGATTTCATAACAGGGCATTAAAACCAGGAGTGGCCGCACACTGGTCAATAAGCACCGTATTTTGTGTTCAGGTATCTAGAAACTTGCCCACCCTCCCCTTTCTTATACAGCCGATCTGTTATTTTATAACTGCCTCCTTTCATAAACAGAATGGAACATACATAGACCCCTGCAGTGTTCTTTCATCCATTCCATCCAAAACCAGTATATGAAAAGTGATGTATTGTACTGGTTAACTGAGCCTATTTGTTCAGTGACTGCGATTAATGCCAATCTCCATGGATTCTAATTATCCCAGTTGAGGGTTTCCATCTTTTAATGATAAATGGGCTCCGTTCAATGTGTCATTCCATAACATGAGCGGGACCATCACCGACAGCACTGACAGGGATCAGCAGATCCAGAGAGAAGGGGAGGGGAAATCAGAATCTGAGAACATGAGACTGGAATGTTTCAACAATGGATAAGAATTTGAGAACATTAGACAGGAATATTCCAACAATAGACAGGAGCTTATCCGATTATGTTTGGTATCTTTCTGCATTTGATTGGTTGTCATTATCATTGCGGATCTATTACGCTCTTCTCATTATTCAATCCTTTTATTATCCCTTCCTGGCTATCGTTGGTGTTCCTGGTGAGTGTCACTATCCAGATTCTGTTTTCTATAAACCAGTTATGACTGTATTATTATTATTTCATATCGTCTACACTTCCTGCCACTATTATTGTTCCAATCCAATCCAATCTCTCAATCTAGATATTCACTCGACAGACCACTGCTAACTGCATCAATGAAGGTGTTCAATTACTGTCTCGCTCTCTGCTCTGGCAGTGTTACTCACGGATCTCTATGTTGAACTATTCAGTTTCAGGGGAGAATCATAATGCATCGTATCATTGCCTTTGCTGTTAAGAGCATGGAGGTCACTGTCTACTGTTCTGGTTACAGACTCCACTTCCTTCCACTGTTTCCATCCCATCCCTGGCCAATATCTGCAGTTGAAGCAGACAAGTCACAACTTTGAGATCCCTTTGACAATGAGCTGATTCTTGACACCATTCCCTGACATTTCTAACTTGAACTACTCACTAATCCAGAATATATCTCACTGGTTTATTCCATCTGCTGTTTGAACCTTGAGCTATGAAGTACAGGCTTAATGAAGCCAATAATCTGCTGCTGACGCTCCCGGCTTCAAACCTGCCGAAGCAAATCTGATTCGAACTCACACCAAACTCCCATCGATCTGTCATTCATGTGCATGCGGATGTATATTGCTGTTTTGTCTGGCAATGCCTTTATTTTACCATTCTCAAAGACTTTACCTCATCTGTCCATGAAACTTCCCTCGTTCTCTCTATGGATAAACAAAAAGCCTGCCAGCTGTTCTTATTTAAAATTGTTTTCTCCATGTGCGTTCCTTCTCAAACAATGAGTTTCACATTCAACCACACCTATCGTGCACACTCTCCCAGTCTCTGATGAACACACAGAGAGAGCAAACCTTCCCATTATCGGCAGTTATCTGATGCGAGTATAGTTAGCATATGTTAGTAAAGTTTGCAATATTCTCCAGATAGTGCAGTTTACTGAGCAACACACTCGCATGGTGTGCACAGCTCTCCATGCTGGGCTGACATCTTGTCCCAGTTTATGTTTGTTTGTGGTGTTCTGTGAAGAAGATTCAGACTTTGATGTAACAAACCATTCCAGCTGATCTGACAATGCCTGTATTCAATGTTCTCATTCTTGTAATTTTACTCACGACGATCTCACTTCTGCAGTTAGTCCCACTGCCCTGTCTTTTTCCCCATATTTACACAACATCTTTTCAGTTAATTAACTGCCTGTTTCTGTCTTTAATGTGAATCTCTCTGTCCCTTTGTATCTTTCCCTGGCCTTGGGTTTTGTCTCCCTAGTGTATCGAGTGCTGGCATTGTGTAGCTCAGAAATAATGAAATGGCGTGTGTCAGGCTGTTGTTCACTTCCGGTGAGTCCCATGTGATGGTTCATGGACAGGTGTGTTTCAGAAGTTATGAGACACATCCTTGTAACTTGGTGTGTACCTGTGGCTGTCCCTCTTAGGTGACCATGCGATCAGTAACACGAGGAAGACCACTGAGTAAAGGACCAGGCATCTGAAATGCCTGACAATGCTGTCACTTTTTTAATAAAAGTTTATTTTCTGCTTATTTTTAGTAAGAGGTCTTAAAGGCCAAACTTCCTACTGAAAACGGCTCAAGTAAATAACTTACGGGGGTTTTCGGGTTTTTAATAAATAGTAGTAACAATGGCCAGCTCGCATAGACCAGGCTTTCTAGGTTTCTTTTCATTGTACCAATAACAATCACCAGGTGCTTGGGGTCCCAGAACGGGTGTAAGTTTTAGTAAATTATCCCTAGCTGCTATTCACTCTGCAAGCTCACTTGATGCTCTTTCCTCCTGGATTGGAGAACTGTATGCAAGAATGCATGTTTGAATGTTCCTTTTTGCCAAGGGGTGTGTTTAGGTGATTGTAGTATATTGGAACAGTTCATTTGTAGAAGGTACTGTATCCATTATACTGTTAAGGTTTCCTATAGTTAAGTTAGTCTAAATTCCTCTTCATTGTGAATGGATTTTGATTAGAGTGTTTAAATACATTGTGTTTTGCTTTATGGTGTGTGGTTTGACGAGTACCATCACATCTGGAACACCCACGTCACATCTACCTTTAAAATAAGAAAAGGTTGGCATCCAAGCTACCCTCTTAAACTAGTTTGAGTCAGTCTGGTTGGTCTATTGCAAACTGGGGACTCTTGTCAAGTTCTAAATCGATAATACCAAATTGGGTTTAGAATTACAATCCCTACAGTCCGCAAAAAGGCCATTCCACCCAACAAGTCTACACTGACCCTCCGAGGAGTAACCTACCCAGACCCATTCCTCTACCCTATTATTATACATTTACCGCGATTAAGGCTCCTAACCCACACATCCCTGAAAACTACGAACAATTTACCATGGCCAATTCACCTGAGATGCACACTTTTGGATTGTGGGAGGAAACTAGAGAATCCAGAATAAGCTCATGCAGACATTGGAGAGTATGCACTGGGAGGCTATTGTGTTCAAAGGTCCCGTATGGTAGTTGTTCGTGTCTTTGGTTCTGGATGTTGAATTCGGTTGGTTTAAACAGTGTGTTGAGCAATTTCAGTCACGACGAGTTCTCTGGGTGTGGAAGAAGTAAAGTTAGGGGTAATGAAGGGAAGCTGTAGAAATTGACAGACAAGCTGTTGGGGTTGTGTTTGTCTGTGAGAAAATGAGAGATAATTACAGCTATAGCTCGGCAATTACATTTGGTGGAACCACCATCAGAGTCTTTGGAAATGGCTAGAATTCAATTTCAAATGAGGCACCTTGGACATGAAAAGGAATTGAAACAGTTTGAATTATGATGAAAAGTAGAACTAAAAGAAAAGGAAATGAAGACGAAAGAGAGAAAAAAGAGAGAAGAAAAGCAGAGAGTTTCAACTTCAAAAGTTAGTAATTAGAGAGGAAAGTTGACATAGAAGGTGGAGATGAAGGCAGACAGTCGGCTGGATAAGGAGGATAGTGAGGATGAGCAACCCTATATAGCCAAAGGTCTGATGGGGATATGTTTAAATACATCCAGGTATTATCTAAATTTGATGAGAATGATGGAGGGAGCCTTTTTAATATCATTTCAGAAAGTGGACAAACAAATGCAGTTGCCAGAGAACATATGGATTTCGTTGATTCAAACAAAGCTGATAGGCATTTGCATCCCTATCAGAGGATCTGCTGAGTATGAGGAGGTAAAGAAAGCCGTTTGAAGTGCATATGAGCTTGTGCCAGAAGCTGACAGACAGTGTTTCAGGAATCTAAAATAGCATGCCTGGTTAAACGCACGTTGTGTTTGAAAGGATCAAACAAATTTTGAAAGGTGGGGAATGGTATTAAAACAGAGCAAACCTATGACCCTTAGAGAGATTCTTATTTTCGAGAAGTTCAACAATTTACTTCCTGCAGTCATGAGAACTCATGTGGAAGAGCAGAGAGTTACAATGGGAAGGTTCGAAGCTAAAATGGCTGATGATGATGATTGAGTTCAGAAATCAAAGTTTGGTTTCTGTGAGAGATTGAGAAGAATGTGTGAGGTTTTCTTAGAACATATCCCTGTGAGCGTAAGGTTTACTGGCATAGGCCAGGAGTAGCAGGTAAAGAGGTTACAGCATTAAGAGGTAAAGAAGGATGTAATTCTTTTATGCTGAGACATGAGGAGCTGTGTCATTCAGAAGGACTGTTGGAGAGATGAGAAGTGCTCCATTATGTAACGTGTGGTTGGAGTGTCCAGTGGAAACATCAACAGATTTATTCCACAATGGGGAAGGGGGGCCTTGAGCTTGGTGTTGGCCTTCCAACATTTCAGCATTTAAATTGCAAATAACGTATCTGAGACAAATCGTTTTCACTGATCGTAACCCCTTAAAGTTTTTGGAGAAGATTAGGGAGAAAAATACCAGTCTGTGTCGACTGAGCTTATTATTTCCGCCATTCAATATGAAATTATACATGTGACAGGGTTAGAAAACCTAAGTTTTGACACGTTGTGGAAACTTGAGTGAAGAAAGACAATGGCATTCTGTGGCAGGAGTAAAATGACTTAAATCGAATCTCGTTGTGAACATTTGTATGCTCAGAGTCAATGTAATATATATGCATTGCAGTCAATAGACTATAGACAATAGGTGCAGGAGTAGGCCATTCTGCCCTTCGAGCCTGCACCACCGTTCAATATGATCATGGCTGATCATTCCTAATCAGTATCCTCTTCCTGCCTTATCTCCATAACCCTTGATTCCACTATCTTTGAGAGCTCTATCCAACTCTTTCTTAAATGAATACAGAGACTGGGCCTCCACTGCCCGCTGGGGCAGAGCATTCCACACAGCCACCACTCTCTGGGTGAAGACGTTTCTCCTCATCTCTGTCCTAAATGGTCTACCCCGTATTTTTAAGCTGTGTCCTCTGGTTCGGCACTCACCCATCAGCAGACACATGTTTCCTGCCTCCAGAGTGTCCAATCCTTTCATAATCTTATATGTCTCAATCAAATCCCCTCTTAGTCTTCTAAACTCAACGGTATACAATCCCAGTCACTTCAGTCTTTCAGTGTAAGGTAATCCCGCCATACCCGCCAGTTTACTCACAGAGGGGAAGATTAGGAGGTCTAAAATGAATCCCTTTTTGTATATTGATGGATCATTTTTTTAAAGGTGGAGTTGTGAGTATACTATCACTGTAAAAAGGTTATTTTATCTTGGGGTTTTCTTTTGAAGAGAGGTTATAAAGTCAGAGGTGCAGAACTGCTGTCTGAAAACAGTTTAAGTGTATAATTGAGAAAGACTTTAGGTTCTATTAAAACATTGGTAACAATGGAAGGACAGCGGCCAGCTCTCCCAGACCAGGTTTTCTCGGTTTGCTTTTAGCTGCAGCATTCAGAAGCTGTTGTGGATCCCGGAAAGGGTTGGAAGTTTCAATACATGATCCCCAGCTGCTTTTCTCTCTGAGATCTCTGTTGATGTTGATATCTCTTCGATCGGAAAACTGCATGTAAGGATCTGTATTTGAATATATCTTTGTGCCAAGCGGTGTATACCAAGAAAGCACGGTATCTATTGTTTGTGTAAGTGTTCAAACATATAAGCTATCTCAAAATGTTTTTTCTATAATTGTATTTTAACTAAAGCATTTGAATAGATTATATTTTGCTTAATGTCGAGTGGTTTGACCAGTCACAACATATCTGGAACGCAAACTTCACATCTATTTTTAAAATAAGGAAAGGTCTAAGCGACCTTCTTAAAATATTTTGCAGGGATCTGGTCTAGTCCACAACACTTAGAGATGAGGAGTTTCTGACTGACTCTTATTGAAAATTAAGTGGAGGGGTTGGGGGTGGTTTGCAGGAGGTTGTGCTGTGAGCTGCCTGAGACATTCAGGGAGACATGAGGATTTGCTGACCCATCTTTGGGTGGAGCCTGGGGACTGTAGTTACAGCATCTGGGTCAGTAAACGTTGAGCAACAAATGGAGCAAAGCTTACAAAGTGGGGAAACTCTGAAAACACAGAGTTAGTGTATGTGTGGAAAGGGATCTGTTGGACCCACCCGAGTTTTCCATTAACAACCTCGCAAGCTACACTTTATCCAGGAGGGGACACTGAGTGAACAAGGAGCTGGTCACAGAGCAGTGTCACCTCCTTTAACGCGTCCTGCAGCATCCCCCCCGGGGAAAGGACGGTGCTGCCAGTGGCTGTTCGGGTCACAGTTTCATTCAGCTTATATGTTCTGGAACTTTCCAAACAGGACTGCGTGACATAGCCATCATCTCCCAGTATGTTGCCATCAATGTAACCATTCGGTGATGGAGGATATATATGGTGGATGAGGTAAATACATCGTTTCCCCCACAGCAGGGAACTGCCGGGTGTATCCAGTATAATGGGATTCCCGATGGTGTACATGGCATCTGCAGAGTACCCATGTCAATGGGGAGAGGTAGAGGAACTGAAGGAGCTCTCTCTCTGTTAATGTTACCGTGTGTCCATGCACAGTACACTGTGTTGGTGAATACCTCTGTCCTGACAGCAGCCACAGTTCCTTCATTCACAAGCAGACAGCATTCCCATCGTCTTCGGGTCTCCATGTAGAAATGAATGAATGTATCTTGGATAAAGGCCGTCCCCTTAATACATGCTTGAAAACAGTATCCCCATCACCAACCAAATACTTCAAAACATTCCATGTGTACGGAGAGCAATGGGGTCACTTGGAGCATCAAGGAGCAGACGATCAGGGATGGAGCAAAACCTCCCATGTCTGAACGGGGCTGAGTGAACCCCCCAGTACACAGTATCATTAATCCCAGTAATCCCTCTCCATTTCAGTAACATACTGCCTTCCATTATTCCTGTAAATGAAATGACAGGTTATATCATGTTATATTGCACCTGCGAAATTATTGTCCATTTCCTTTACCTCTCTTGATAATTTAATCTCTTGCTTATCACAGCAACATGACCAAACTCAGTATTTCTATATCTGTTCCATCCTCCTGATCATTGATATAGATTGTAAATAGTGGAGGACCCAGCACTGGTCACTGTGTGACTCCACTGGTGACGTTCTGTCAAACTGATTAAGACTGATGTATCTGGAGCGCCTGCTTCCTCTTTGATACAGTCCTCTCCCATTACTGTGTAACACAGTGGAAAATCTGAATATGAACGAGGAGAATCAGTCAGGAATCCAACCCCTCAAATCTGCTCCGCCATGGAATACAATCATGGCTGATGTCATCGCGGCCTCTGTTCCACATCCCTGCTATCTCTCGATCGTCAAACTCTAGTCTCTTGTTGGAGATTGTGGCTGATGAAAAAAATATCCACTCCACATCTACACTTTCAATTATATTTCAAATCTTTCAGACCTCAATGAGCTCTCCTATCGTTCTTATAAAATCGAGAGTATAGGCCTGAACTGCTCAATTTCTCTTCATAAGACAAACACTTCAAATATGGAATCATTCTAATGAAGCTCTTCTGAACTGCGTCCAATGGAAATACCTCATTCTGCAGGACACCCAAACTGTACTCCAGTTGCAGCCTCACTAATGCCTTGCATAGCTACAGCAACACTCCCTACCTTTCTACTCTATCCTTTTACAAATAAACGATGAAGTTATACCTGCATTTCTCAGTATTTGAAGTACCCGCAAGCAAGTTTTCTGTGATATGCAAGCAGGCACCCAGATCCCTCTGCACTTAAGCACTTTGAAGTTTCTCTCCATTTCGATAATAATTTGCCTTTTTATTAAGCTGGCCAACTTGAATAACCCCATATTTATCCACTTTAGTTTTCATTGCCAAATGTTTGCCCATTCACCCAATCTATACATATAGTTTTTTAAATCTCTTGCATCATCATTCCGAAGTACTTTCCCACCAATGTTAGTGTCATCTGAAAATGTAGATATTGTATTTTCTATCCCGTCAACCGAGTAATAATATCGATCCCAAATGGTTGAGGCATGAGAAATGAAATCAATGGCACCCAACAAATTGCATTTTCCAATATAAAATGATATATTTAGTTCATCTGACTGCATTTTGTTAGTTAACCAATCCTCCATCCAAACCAATAAATTAGTCCTAAACTGATGCTGTCTGATCTTACCACTCACTCTTTGGAGAAGCGACATATCCGATGCCTTCACGAAGACCAGATATATTCCATCTCCAGGATTCCCACTATCCACCTTGTTTGTCACATCTTTAAATAACTAAAGAAAACATTTCAATCATGGTTTATCTTTTGTAAAACAATGTTGAGTCCGATGGATTGTGGTTTACGTTTGCAAATGTCCTCAACAATGGATTCTAATAATTTGCCTTAAATTACAATACTTTATTGTTACATTTTACTCCCTAATGTATTCAGTTATTATAAGTTCTTCCCTTTTGAAAACCATTACGTTTTCTTTGAATTCCTGTTTGATGGGCAAAAGGTTTTAAGAGATGTGCTCCAATTGCTACATAAGTGGTATGTGTGGCTGACTGGATTCATCATCCTGCTGGTGTACAAAATCGATGGGATGAAGTCTTTCTGGCGTTCCCATGTTGTCATCCAGAAGGACAAAATGACCACCTCCTTAGAGGGGTGGGGGATTATGGAATCTTCCCGTTGCTGTGTAACATTTTGAGGGTCTGATGGGTCTTCTCATATTTCTCCATAATCGGTGGAGATACTGAACGGTCTCCTCGTGTCCCAGAGATGGGAAGAAGGGAGCGATTAGTCCTCTCTTGTTCCCATACAACAGACACGTGTCTGAATTACCTCCTCCTTTCTCATGAAAAAAGTCTCAGATAGTTTTTATCCTAACACGTTTCCCTTGCAACAGACTCGGTGGGTCTGAATGGCCTCCTGTTATCCCAGTGTAACAATCTCCAGTCACTGTGTGACCACTTCCAGTTCCTATGTTATGGACTTGAGGAGGCTGAATGGACTGATCCTGTTGCTGTGTAACAGGATACAGGTGCAGCATGGCCTACTCTGGGTCCAGTGTTATAGATTCGAGGGGCTGATTGGCCTCAAATATATATCAAGCTTGAGGGGCTGAACAGTGTCGTCCTATTCTGTTGTAACAGGCTCAAAGGCCTGAATATCCTCCTGTTGTTCCTGTGTAACAGGCTGGAGAACGGAATGGATTCCCTCACTATCTGTGTAATTCTCTTCAGTTGTTGACTCCTTCCTGTCATCTATGTTGAAATAAGATCATCCTTTATTTTTGTAAACTCCAATGGCTTTTGGATCAACCTGATCATCCGTTAGTTATAAGCTAGCACCTTCATTGCAGGAATCAGCTGAGGGAACCATCTCTGAGCTGCTTCCAATATAACAACATCCTTTCTTCATTGAAGAGACTAAATCTGTACACACTACTCCAGATGTGATCTCACTAAGATCCTGTACAGCAGCAGCAACACTTTACCAGCTTGTTGTAAGGTTCCCACCCAGGTTAGAGCAGTCTCTGCTCTCTGGGGGAAATACAGAGCATTTATGAACGATCATTGTCCTTCTCTACTCCACTAGCATAACGGGAGATCTGGAGAAAATGTCACAATGATTCTTGAGAAGATCATAAATGTTGCGGCAAGATCTCTACCATTAATCTCCCCAAAGTCCACGTCACTCAGATTCTACAGAATCTTGTAATGTGGAGCGTAAAAACAGCAAGGAGAAGGAAACATTGATGGGAGTTATATATCAAAGTGAAAGCTGCAATACAAATGCTGGACATGTTTAAAAACGGGAAAATGAGACAGACACATTTGTGGCTACTGCAGTAATAATGTCCTGTTTTCATTATATCTAAACTGTGTTAACCCAACTGAATGCTAATGCTGGGAAAAATGGATTTCATGAGCACGTGTTAGATGGTGGCATTAACATTTTGCCGAACATGGAGCTAGAGATCAGGTTATTTAGGAATTAATGTTGGATGATCAGAAAAGCTAATTGGAAACTTTGCTGGAAAACACATTTTGGGAACAGTGACCACAATGCATTGGTTTTCTTTTATGCTGTTTGAGTACACGGTAGCTTTTGTTTTATTTGAAGTAACTGTTATAAATCTGAATCAGGCAAGCCCTCAAGGTGTGAGGAGAAAGTGGGCACTGCAGCTGCTGGAGATCAGTGGCGCTGGAAAAGCACAGTCAGGCATCGTACTAGGAGCAGGAGCATTGACGTTTCGGGCACAACCCTTTATCAAGAATGAGGCTTCTGGGTCAAGGCAGCTGAGAGACAAATGAGAAGGGGGTGTGGCATGAGGCAGGTAGCTAGGAATGCGATAGGTAGATGAAGGTGGTGTTGAAAGTGATAGGTGATGAAGGGAGACAGAACGCCTCATCTACTGCATCCTTTAAACTCAGTGTGGTCTTCTCTACATTGGTGA
Organism: Chiloscyllium punctatum; assembly: GCF_047496795.1. NCBI lineage: Eukaryota > Metazoa > Chordata > Chondrichthyes > Orectolobiformes > Hemiscylliidae > Chiloscyllium > Chiloscyllium punctatum. The sequence goes on from NC_092742.1 coordinate 132,613,709, forward strand.
GACATACGTGGATCATTTCAGAGAACATCGCTGGAACTGCCACATTGACCAACTCCACCACCTTGTGGCTAAACACTTTAACTCCCCTTTCCACTCTGCCAAGGACGTGAGAGGCCTGGGCCTCCTCCATCGCCAAACCCTAACCACCCGAAAGGTTCCTTTTCTGCATTGGGACCCTCCAACCACAGGGAATTAATATAGATTTCACCAGTTTCCCCATTTCCCGTAACTCCAGCTTATCCCAGTCCAATATTCCAACGCAGCACACTCCCCCCTTTTGAACGTTCGTATGTGTTCATCTTCCTTCCCATAAATCTGGTCCACCCTCCTCTCCGACCTAACCCTTTCAGCCTCACCTTTAACTACCTATTAGGTCAAATGAAGCAGCTTAGAGAAATGCCAAGTGTTGTAGTAAGCCAGTGGATTCAGAGAAATGTAGGACCCAGCAACGGATGACCAAGAAACTGAGATGAAAATCAAAAGGCGAAACAGCATGCAAACAAAAGAAAAACATAAAGACTGCTAAAGAAAACCATAAAGACTGCTAAAAAAAAGTGCATCAGTGTATGAAACAAAAGTAAAAACAAGGTCAAATGTGGAACAGTAGGTGTGCAGACAGGGTAACTTATTGTAGAGAACACAGAAGACAACAGAGAAATCGCATGGAAAAGAAACAGTTCCTTTGGGTCTATCTTCAAGGCAGAATATCCAGAAATTCTCCCAGAAATACCAAGTGACCATAGGACTTGTGTAAGTAAAGTCGAAGATCATTCTTATCAGTGTTGAGGTCATCTTCGAAAAGAAAGCTGGATTGAGTATAAATCTGACAGATCAGATGTACTTCATAAAAGAATTTCAGAGGAAGCAACAATAGATGTATTGATTGCATCGCAGATTTTCATGTTATTTTCCAATAAATTCCGAAAAGATATTTATCTGGTTATGGCAAAAGTTATAAATATTATCCAACAGTTTAAGAAAGAATGAAGATGGAGAGTGGTGAACTACAGATCAGTAACTTGTAATCCGCGATCGGGTATCTGTTGGGCTCGATTACAAAGAACGTGTTCCTGGATATATAGAAGGTAATGGGAAAACTGGGGAGGATGATAATTGTTTGGAATGGTTTGAAGATGATTCTTGTGGACATAGGCAACGAGGAGCTAATGGATAACGTATCATTCGATATTCAGGAGGATTTTTTTTTAAAACTCTCACACTAATATCATAAGAAAAGATAAAGTGAAAGGAATTGGGAAGAACACGTGCAAATAGGAAACGAAAAATTAGGTTTACATTCATATGTATGTAATTGCAATATAGAAGATGTCGTGCACCAGCTGCATATAGTGTTGCTGAGACTACAGCTAGAGTATTGTGTACCGTTTGGAGTCCCAATATAAGATAGAATATACTGACTACAGAGGAACTGCAAAAGGGTTTTTCCAGACTAATCAATAAAATGGCAAGATAGTCTGATGGGGAAACGCAGCCTGTGATCTCGAGTTTCAAAGGATGAGAGGTAATTGTAGTGAAACTTAGAAACTAAGAAACATAGAGGGGACTGAATAACAGAGGGACATGGAGAAGTGCAAGCAGGAAGATTCGTGAGAATCCCACGATATTCTACACGGACACGTAGAACAGAATAATCAGCAAACTGTTCGTATCCATTAGAAACCAAAGGGGGACAATCTGTGTTTCAAGCTGGAGAACATTGATAGATTGTTACATGTAAACATCACAGCTGTTTTACTTGGGAGAAGGAGGATGCAGGTACAGAATTCGAGAAGATGGACTGGAAAGCTCTTGAAGAGATTGATGGAAAATACGAGCGGCGGTTTGAGGCTTTGTCTGGTGTAAAATTGGACCAATCTGCAGGTGTGGATACTGTTGGAGTCAAGGGAGGAAAGACCCTGACAGGAAATTTTAATTAGAATCTGACCATGAGGAGGTGCTAGAGGACTGGAGAGCAGCTAATATGATTCCAAATTCACAGGAAGGGTGGTAGAGATTTTCCAAGTTAACTATAGATGAGCGAGTATTAGATCACTGTTCAGGAAACTACTGGAGAAAATAGAGAAGGAGAAAATCGAACTCCAATCAGAGTCGCAAGGTTTGATCAGGGAGAATCATCATGACTTTATCAGAGGGAAGTCAAGTCTAATGAATTTGATTGAATTAGTTTGAGGAGTTCGCTTATTTAGTTTTGCAGCAAGGCCTTTGACAAAGTTCCACATGGGAAATTGAAAAAATAAAGTAAAATCTCATTGTATCGAGGGTAACTTGAAAAGTTACAATGAAAATTGTCTTAGTGTCAGAAGTCAGAGGGTGGTGAGAGAAGGCTGCTTGTGTGACTGGAGACCAGTGTCCCCTGGTGTACCACAGAGATCAGTGTTGTGTCCCTTATTGTTTGTAGCATTCATAAATGGTATAGATGTGAAACTGGAGGGGGGGTGGGGTTGTGGGTGGAGGGGTGGGAGTTGTGATAAGTAAGTTTGTGTTTGACACAAAGATTGGTCGGGTGGTTGGCAGTGAGGAGGAAGTTCTGCTTTTACACGAAAATACAAGTGCAACGATCAGATGGGCAGATCAATGGCAGATGGAATGTGATCCTGATAAATATGAGGTGATGTACTTTGGAAGGAGGAACCAGTCTTGGGGTGTACACAATGATTGGCAGAACACTAGGGAGCTCACAGGGTGTTTCTCCACACATCCCTGAATGTGACTGAATAGGGTAATGGACTAGTTAAGAATTGAACCTTGGGTGGAGCGTTTATTAATCAGGGAGTAGATTATAAATGCTATACATGGCTTGGTTTAGTCCATGATGGAGTACTGTATGTCATTCTGGGAGCCTCATTACAGGAGGATTGTACTGGAGTGGTTGCAGAGGAGATTCACCAGGATGTTCCCTGGGATAGAGCATATCAGCTATGGAGAGAGGCTGGATAAGCTCAGGTTGTTTACTTTGGAGCAGAGGCGGCTGAGGGGGATGTCATTCAGAAGGATAAGGTAACGAGGGGCATGGACAGGGTGGACAGACAGCAACTGTTCCTTTTAGACAGAGGGTCAAGAACAAAGGAGCACACTTTTAAAGTGAAGGGTTTGAGGTTCAGAGAGGATTTAAAGATTACATTTTTTTCACCCAGATCGTGTTGAGGTCTGGAATGTACTTCCTGAGAGGGGAGTTACCACGGCTAACCTCTCAACCGTTAAAAGTACTTGGTCGAGCACTTGGAAGTGTCATAACATTCCAGGCTATGGGCCTGGTGTTGGAAAGTGGGACTAATATAGATCGTGCTGTATTTCTGTTGGTACCGAGACTATGCGCCTGTGCGTGTATAATGTGGAGCTGAGCAGCTTAAGATAGGAATTGATAGGTTTCTGAAGATAATATTCACAAAGTTTATAAGAGTGAACTGTTATAGCTTGTCAAATTATGTCAATGTGAGAAGTATGAAAAAACAGTGCAGGTTTTTTCCAGTTTGAAACCAGAGAATGGAGAATGGGAAACAGGAAAATGGCAAAACTATGAATCCACTACTTCAGTTCTGTCTTCACACAACTTTCTGACAATACCAGGAAAAGCAAGTCCGGTATGGAAAATGAAATAGTACATGGAACATCGAACATAGTAAGTAAATGGTTTGGGAGAAATTATTGGGACTGAAAATAATGGTCATAGACAAGACTAACATAGAGTTATGAAATGGGAATTACGTTTGAGAAACAGACTGGGAGACAAATGAAAGAGAAGCAATGGATGTAGAACACGTGGAGTTTTTAGAAATGTTTTGGTAAAACTGCAAGTCCAGTTTACAAAATCAAATCTTAGTGGATTGGGGCAAATGTATGGCCATGTGTCTAGAATGGGACAGCTGGCAGGAAACAGTGAATAAAAATAAACAGACATGTGAAGCAACAGCCTGACATTGTATTTAAGGTATGAATCTGTGAGTATGACTATGGCCCTGACACCCCATCACCTTCCCCGGATATCTCCTCACTCACCAGCAGGACAGACACAACAGAAATGGCGGCACAGTGGGATACAGTTGGAAGAGAATTGCTCTGGGAGTACTCAACAGTGTCTCTGTATCCCATGATGACTCATAGTGTTAGTTTACACATGGGAAAGGCAACCTCCTGCTGATTACCATGAAGCAGCCTCTCTCAACTGATGAGTCAGTACTCCTCTATGCTGGCCAACACTTGGAGGAAGCACTGAGGGTGGCAAGGGCCCAAAACGTACTCTGGGTGAGGGATTTCAATGTCCACCATCAAGAGTAGCTCAGCTGCAGCATTACTAATTGAGCTGGCCGTGTCCTAAAGGATATAACTGATAGACTGGGTCTACGGCAGGTGGTGAAGGAACCCACAAGAGGGAAATGCCATATTTGACCATACCCTTACTAATCTGCCAGTTGCACAAGTATCTGTCCATGACAGTATCGGGTAAGAGTGACCACTGCATAGTCATTGTGGAGATAAAGTCACACCTTCACACTGAGAATAACCTCCATCATTCTGGGTGGCACTATCACCGTGCTAAATAGAACAGACTTCAAACAGAACTAGCAGCTCAAATCTGGGTTTCCATAACGTGTTGTGGGGCATCGATAGCAGCAGAACTGTACTCCAGCACAACCTCATGGTCTGGCATATCCCCCTCACAACAATTACCATCAAGCCAGAGGTTAAACCTTGATTCAATGGAGTGTGCAGGAGGGCAGGAGCAGCACCCGGCATACCTGAAAATGAGGTGTCAGCCCGATGAAGCCACCAACCAGGACTGCTTGTACACCAAACTGCACAAGCCGTAAGTGACAGACAGGCTAAGTGATTCCACAAGCAATGGTTCAGGTCTCTGCAGTCCTTCCACTTCTAGTTGAGAATAGTTATGGACAATTAAACAAGTCATTGGAGGAGGATATTCCACAAGTATCTCCATCCTGAATGATGGAAGAGCACAGCACTTCAGTGCAAAAGATAACGTTCGTGCATTCGCAATAATCTTCAGTCAGAAGTGCTGAGTGGATGATGCACCTCAGCCTCCTCCAGTGGTCCTCAACAATTCAGTTACCAGTCATCAGCCAATATGGTTCAGTCCACGCGATATCCAGATTCAGTTGGAGACACTGGATACTCCAGAAGATACATACCCTGACAACATTCTGGCAATCGTACTGAAAAGTTGTGCTCCAGACCTTGTCACTGCCCTAGCTAAGCTGTTCTAATACAGTTACAACAATGACATTTCCCTGTTTACGTCAAAAATTACCCCAAGTATCTCCTATGCATAAAAAGCAGAACAAATCCAATCCGGCCAAATACCACTTCATCACTCTACTCTCAATCATCAATAAAGTGTTGGAAAGTGTCAGTGCTTTCAAGCAGCACCTGCTCAGCAATACCCTGGTCAATGACGCCCAGTTTGGGCTCCACCAGGGCCACTCAGCTCCTGACCTCATTACCGTGGTTCAAACATGGACAAAAGAGCTGAATTACTGTGGTGGGGTGAGAGTGACAGCCCTTTAAAACAAGGCTGTCTTCACCCAAGTGTGGTATCAAGGGGCCTTAGCAAAACTGGAATCAATGGGTATCAGGGGCAAACTCCCCGCTGGTTAGAATCATACCTGACACGTAGGAAGGAGGTCATGGTTGATAAAGGCCAGTCAATCTAGCTCCAGGACAAGTCTGTAGGAGTCCCTCGGGCAGTGGCCTAGGCACAAACATCTTCAGGGCTTCTTGAGCAATGACCTTGCCTCCATTTTAAGGTCAGAAGTGGGAATGGTCGCCAATGATTTCACCATGTTCAGCAACATTTGTGGTTCTTCAGATACGGAAGCAGGCCATGTCCAAATGTGACAAGATCTCGACAGTATCCAGGCTGACAAGTGGCAAGTAATATTCAGGCCACACAAATTCCAGACCGTGACCATCACCAATAAAATACAATCTAACCTGCCCCTTGGCATTCAATGGTGTTACTGTCACTGAATCCACAGTGGACTGCAGCGGTTCAACAAGGCAGCTCACCACCACCTTCTCAAGGGCAACCAGGGACAGGCAATAAATGCCAGCCCAGCCAGTCACACCCAGATTCAGGAAATAAATATTATTTTAAAAAAATAACAGAGAAAGGTTTCTGGGATATCACAGAGATCGGTGGTCAGACCCCATTTGTTCACACTACCCATTAAACATTTGGTTGCAGGAATCAAATACAATATATCCCAGCCTGTTGACAGAACTAAAGGATGTTGGATTGTGAGTGGGTAAGGAGATTGTAAAAAGCTTCAAGGTGACTAAGACAAGTGGAGTGAATGGGCAAATACGTGGCAGATGGAGAGCAAGGTGGGTAGAGGTGACAGTGTGCCCTTTGGTGGGAACAAGAGATTAGCAGCTTTTCGTTTGAAAAGGGATTGTTTGAAACATGTTGATCTACAAAGGGACGAATGCTCCTTTTTGTTGTTTCCTTCTGCGCGGCACTCCGAGGTCCCTGCAGCGCAGTGAGGTCTGAACCCACAAGGCAATACTGGGAATGGCATTCACACGCTGCCCAGTGTACATAGACCTACCAAGTGGGGAGCTGTAACATTGCAAAGAATCTAGATCTCCCTGCAGACCAGTCACTGAAAGCAATATTGCAGGAGCAGAAAGCAGTCAGGAAGGTAAATTGGGTGTTGACCTTCATTTCAGGGGGATTTGAGTCCAGGAATAAGGGTGTCTTACTGCAGCTGTACAGGGCCTTTTTGAGACCCTATCTCGAACATTGTGCAATATTGTGTGCAGGTTTGGTCTCTGTACCTAACAAAGGACAACCCTGACATTGAGGGAGAGCGGCGAAAGATGACCAGACCGATCTCGAGGATGACAGGCTTGTTGTGGGAGCAGAGTTTGGGGCGACTGGGCCTGTATTCCATGGGGTTTAGGAAAATGTGTGAAGATCTCAGTGAGATATATAAAACTCAGACAGGGTGAGACAGAATGGAAGCAGGGATGATAATTCCCCAGGCTGTGATGTCTAAAACAAGGGGCCACAGTATTAGATACAGACAGGCCATTCTGCACTGAGATGACAATAAATGTCTGCTCTCAGAGACTGGTGAACCTGGGGAATGCGGTCGCACATGGAAACCAAGACACTGAATATAAATACGGATTTAGAGACAGGAAAGGGATGGTGGGAGAGCAGGAGTACGGTGTGGAAATAAAGGGCGAGGTATCATTGCATTGAATTGGGAGCAAACTCGATGGACCAAAGGGACTACTGCACTTCCTATTTTATAGCTTTCCAAGGTTACTCACATTAACGGATATATTAATTGTGTGGGATAAGTGCATTGTGGAGATGTTTGAACATGAACGACAATGAGGAAGGCTCAATGTGTTGTATGGCCTACTCCATTCCTGATGTTTCTGTGCAGTCTGTGGGAAAGCTGTTTAAATGTTGTCACAAGCTCTCAGATGTTAGGAAGGAGGTCCCTGCAGTGTCAACAGGACTGAGTTTCCCATTCCCTTTTTCCGATACTGAGGCGGGGCCGGGTGTTCTGTTCGGGTTTATCATTTAAGACCTCGGAGCAGTTTGATAAAATAGAGTGTCTTGCTTGGCCGATTAAGAGACCATTGAAAAGTTTTATCCAATGTCTATGTGTCTGTAGTCATAGATAATCATAGATAATCATAGATAACAAACAACAATGGACCCAGCCTCCAGTCTGACAGACATCCTTCCACTAAACACTCTGCTTCCTACCATCAAGCCAACTGTGTATCCAATTGGCCAGTTCCCCCAGCATTCCACGCGATGTAACCTTCCTGAGCAGCCTACCATATGGAAGCTTATCAAATGCCTTACTGAAATCCATAGAGACTACGTCTACCACTCTGTCCTTGTCAAACTTCCTGGTCACTTCATCAAAGAACTCTAACAAATTTGGGAAGCATGATCTCCCACTCACAAGTCTATGCTGACTGCTCTGAATCAAACCCTGTGTAAGTAATGGGTGCAGTCAATGGTATGCTGTCCTTCATTGTAAGATGATTCGAGTACATAAGTAAAGCCATCTTCCTGCTGTTGTAGAGCCTTGCTGTAAGGAATGATCTCCTTACCACATACATGGGTGATGGTAACATGAGGATAGAGTGAATAAGCTGAGTGTTTAATCTGTGGAGCTGTGAGAGATGAAGAAATGGTGACGCTGAAACACGAGGAGTGGCAGCGATCACTTATTTCCAAAAGACACATTGACAGGGAGAGTAGTTCCATACTTTACCCAGGATTAATTGGTTTGATTTATTGTCACGTGTACCTCAGTACAGGGAAACACTTTATTTATGAGCAGTGGAGGCAGATCATAGTAAGCATGGCCAGACAGATCATAGGGTGGAAATAGACTTGGACAGAGTAAGGCACACAGGATACACTGAACAGGACGTGCCCTAGACAAGATCAATATGAACAAGATCACCATTATTTGAACTTAGAGAGTCCATTCATCAGTCTAACGTGACTTTCCTAATAGTTTATATGCCTAAATTAACTGTCCCCATGTTATAGTGCAGTCGGTGAGTGAACCCTGTACTGAATGTCAGGTTGCTCACAATCCCCAACAGCAGCCACAATACCTTCCATCTGAAACAGGTAGCCATTCCCATCAGCTTCCGCCCTACACAGAGAAGGTATCTTAGAGATGAAAGATGCCTTCATGAGACTTCATACAAGATATATGGCTTCCCTCCTCACCACGAGGAAACCACGTTAAAGTCCCACGTGTGTATCATGAGCAACGGAGCCAGGAGGAACAACGTGGAGCAGTCTGTCTGTGCAGCCTCAGCTCCACTTGTTCATCATCTTGGAGCATCAATCTGGAGACAGTGAGGACTGCCGTTGCTTGAGATCACAGTACAGCGTCGATTACTGGAAAAGCACAGCAGATCAGGCAGCATCTGAGGAGCTGGAGAATCGATGTTTCGGCATAAGCCATTCATCAGGAATCAGCATCAATTACCTCATTCTGCCCCTGTGTAAGTCCGTTGAGGGGGGAATGGCCTCTTCTGTTCCTGTGTAAGTGACCCAAGGATCTGAATGGCTTCTTCCTCGTCCGATTGGACATGGTCAAGGGCCGGATTGGGTTACCCCTGGTTCTTTTTGAAAGCTCGATGTACTGACAAGTGTGATGATGCTGCAGCTTTAAGAGGTTATTTTGTCCGGGTTTCTTTTAAGAGAGAGATTGAACGATCGTTACCAAGCTGGCTAGTTAAGACCACTCGAGTAAACAACGAGGGAGGCTTTGTGTTTATTTTAATGCAGTCTGAGTGGGTATGGCCAGTTCTCACAGATTAGGATCTCTGTGTTTTGGTTTCTCAGCAACATCAGAAACTATTGGGGTCTCCATAGAGTTGGAAGCTTCAGTGAATGCCTCCTGCTACTTTCCCTGAGTTTTCTCTTGGTGCTGTTTTTAATTCCTAGATTAGAGAATTATTTGTGACAAGCTGTGTCTGAATATTCCTTTCTGCCGAGGGCTGTGTTTATGTGATTTTCCTATATTGGAACAGTTCATTAGTAATAGTTCCTAGGTCTATTGTTCTGTTAACTTGTCCAGTAGAATTAAGTTATTCTAGATTCCTCTTTCTTTGGTTTCATTTTATCTTTCGTGTTTCAATAAATGATGTTTTGCTTCACACCAAGTACTTTGACCAACACATTGCGTCTAGAACAGACACTTTACATTTCCATTAAAATAAAAAAAAGAGTCTAGTTTACCGCCTTCAAATATTTTCCAGGCGCTCTGGTGTGGCCCATCACACTCGACTCCTTCTCGTCCTGAGTAATAGGCTGGAGGCACTGAGTGGGCTGTCCCTGTTCTTCTCCTATAGTGTCAATGGGCTGACCGACTTCCTCATATTCCTGTGAAACCAGCGTGAGGTGCCGAATGAACTCTTGTTTTACTGTGGCAATGTGCAGTGTCAGACAGTGCTGGTAGATGAATGTTACCGACACTTTAACAGCACAAGTCTCAATGGAGTCTGGGTCTTGCTGCACATGGACACAGACTAGTTCAGGAGCTGACGGGGGACAAAATGTTCTGAACATTGTGGAATGTTCATTGACCATCCCCACTTCTGATCTTATGTTGGTGAGGGTGGGGACGGGAGACATTGATGAAACAGCTGAAGCTGTTTGTGAAGAGGAAGCTCCCCTGAGGATCTCCCACAGAGGTGACCCAGGACTGAGATGATGACCATCTTCCTTTGTGCCATGTTTGACTCCAAACACTGTAGTGTGTACTCTGATTCCCATTAAGTTCAGTTTTGTTAAGCTCCATGATGTCAACAAAAGTCAACCACTTCCTTGATATCAAGGTCTGTCACTTTTACCTGATCCCTTGTCTCAACCTCTTTTGTTCATATCAATAAGCCATGATATAGGAGCAGCAACTGTTTTCTTCAAACAGGTGGGATTGAATGTCAGGATCTCTCTTCTCAAGAGTGTTCGGGGAGCAAGATTTTTGAAAGTATTTGAAGAGGAGGTAGATGGATATTGACCTGTCAGAGTGGTGTGGGCTATGAGGAATTGGGTATGAAAGAGGATTTGAGACCAAGAACACATCAGCCATGATCTTCGTGAAGGGAAAGGTAGGTTTGGGGAGTGAACAACCTGCCCCTGTTTCTGATGTTCTCACATTCTGTTATTGGAAAGTTAGTGGGTGTTATTTTAATGACTGTTATATTTTTGAATATTGCAGTCAGGAAGAGCAGATGATTTTGTGAGCCATCTCTGGGTGAGGGGGGGGGGGGGGGGAGGGGAGGGGGGGGGGGGGGGGGGGGGGGGGGGGGGCTGTATTCACAGTGAATCTGGGTGTACAACATGACCAACAACTGAATCACAAGTTGCAGAGAGGGGAAGCTCTGTGAAGAGAGATGAGGGTCCTCTTTCATACCCGTGCCTGGATTTTCCAATTACATTCCCCAAATCATTTCAAAGCGTGTGTGACAGCCTTGAGAGGCTGAATGGTCCCCTCTGTTTCTGTGCACCAGGTCATCGGAGTAAGTGGCCTCCAACTGCTCCTGTCTAGCAGGTATGAGTGGCTGAATGGAACACAGGAACATGGGACTGAGGAGTCATTAGATATTTTGACCCTTCTCCACCAGGAAGTAAGATTGTGGCTGATCAGGTTGTGGACTCAGCCCCTCTTTCCTGTCTGTATCCCAATATCCGTGACTCACTTCTCTGTCAAATATTTTGTAATGCAGCTTTCAATCAATGTGAACATAGAGGCACAATAAACTTCCAGTGAAGAGACTTCCCACTTGAAAGGTCCTTTCAGAATTTTTCATCATCCTTCTTATAGAATCAGAGAGTCATGCAGAATGGGAACAGACCCATTAATCCAATCTGTTCACTCCGATCAGTTATCAAATCTGATCCAGTCCCATTTGCCAGTATTTGGTAAATATCCCTCCTCTTTCAGATACTTTTTAAATGTGCGATTGTACCCGCCTTCACCACTTCCTCTGACAGCACTTTCTGTACACACACCACTCTCTGTGTGAAAAATTTACCTTCAGGTCCTTTCTAAATCATTCGTCCTGTCCCCTCCAACCTATGCCCTCTTGTTCTGGACTCCCCTACACTGGGGAGAAGAACGTGGCTATTCAGAATATCCATGCCCCTGATGGTTTTATAAACCTCTATAATGTCACCCTTCAGCCTCTGGCACTCCAGGGGGAAACGCCTCAATCTAATCAACCTCTTCCTAAACCTCAAACTTCCAGTCCTGGTATATCTGTGTCGAAATCATTTCTGCAGAAAACCGAGTTGTACGCATTATTCTTAAAGTGGCCGCACCAACATCCTGTAAAGATGTAATATGCCACCACAACTCCTATACTCAATGCTCTGACTGATTAAGGCAAATGTGCCAAATGTGTTCTGCACCATTCTGTCTACCTGCAACTCCACTTTCAAGGAACAATGTACCTGCAGTCCTATGTCCCTTTGTTTCACAACACGCCCCAGGACCTGACCATGAAGTATATAATGTCTGCCCTGATTTGCCTTCCCAAAATGCAAAGCTTCATATTTCTCTAAATTAAACTTCATCTGTTACTCCTTGTCCCTTTGACCCATCTAATTGCGGTCTTGTTGCACTCTGAGATAATCTACTACACCACCTTTCTGATGTCATCTGTACACTTACTAACTATTGCCCCTATATTCACATCTAAATCTTTACATAAATGATGAAATACAGTGAACTCAGTACTGATTCTTACAGCACACTGCTGCTCACAAGCCTCCAGGCTGAAAAATATCCCTCTTCCTTCAAGCCAATTGTGACGAGTTTCTTCTGTATCTTCTGTGACTGAAACTTACTAATCTGTCTACCAAGTAAAATGAAATACTAGCTATGAAGACAGGCTGAGTATGTTAGGTTTATTTTCACTAGATAAAAGGAGATTGAGGGGCGGACCTGATAAAGGTTTACAAAATCATGAAGAGCATAGACAGGGTGGACAGAGACAAGCTTTTTCCCAGGTTGAAGGATTCAATAACGAGAGGTCGTGCAGAAAGCCACGTTGTCTACCCCGATCAGTCCTTGCCTTCCCAAATGTATGTAAATGCTATTCCTCAGAATCCCCTCCAACAACTTACCCACCACTGACATCAGGCTCACCGGTCTGCAGTTCCCCGGCTTTTTGGGTCACTGTTTCCTTTTCCTGTCCCACTCCTCCACTGCTCACAACAAATGTTAAATGTGACCAGGTTGGTGATATGGCCGATGATATCGGTCTCAGACTGGGTCAGGGTCAGTTTTAGCAACAAGTCAGGCTAGTTTCTTTAATCTGCTAAAACAACACGTTTATGATCCAGAGCAATGTTACTCAAACTATGGTGGAAAGATGAATGGCAAACTGTTTGGGTATTGCAATTATATAATCAATATTTCCCTCTCTAAAAATGCTGACACACACACACACACACACACACGCACACACACACACACACACACACACAGACACACACACACACACACACACACAGACACACACACACACACACACACACACACACACAGACACACACACACACACACACACACAGACACACACACACACACACACACACACACACACAGACACAGACACAGACATACACACACAGACACACACACACAGACACACACACACACACACACACACGCACACACACACACACACACACACACAGACACACACAGACACACACACACACACAAACACACTCTGCAAATTTAACTCTGCAAATTTAACTTGAAAGAACTTGGTCCAAATATTATTGGAACTCATGACAAAGGATAAATTGTGAGATTGTCCAAAACGTTATTCTGCTTCTGAAGATATTGTACTCTCACAAGCTGCTTGCAATGGGATTTCATCCTGGGAGAGTTTGGATTTGGCTGAATTCCCTTTGCTTTATGCAGTGAGTAGATTCCAGTGAATTCTGATTAGGGATCATCCAAAGGGTAGCACGGTGGTTAGCACTGCTGCCTCACAGCACCAGCGACTTGGGGTCGATTCCAGCCTTGGGTGACTGTCTGTGTGGAGTTTGCACATTCTCCCCTTGTCTGTGTGAGCTTCTAATGGGTGATCCAGTTTCCTACCAAAAACTGTGTAGGTTCGGTGGGTTGGTCACGCTAATTGTCTGTAGTGTTCAGGGATTTCTAGGTTATGTGCAATAGTCAGGGGTAAATATAGGGAAATGGGTTGGGAAGGTTGGTATGGACTTGTTGGGTCGAAGGGCCTGTTTCCACACTGCAGGGATTTCATAAAAATAAGAATGGTAACGATGACTTGTCGAGGTTTTTTTTAGCTCACACACATTGCTGTGATGAGGAACAATGAAGGAGAGAGAGTGCAATAGGCCATTCCTTCTCAGGCAGATTACATTTTCTCCCTCTCTGAGTTGAATCACACATTAATGTCATCCTGTCCCAAACTGGACCATGTGAGGTCTCCTTGTACATTGTCAAACTATGTCTCCATCACATTCCCTGTTCCATGTAGGTGCATCATTGCTGCTGTCATACACAGTGCCATACCCTTAGCAGAAAATGGTCTTGGTCAATTTGAAGATATGTTTATATGTCCCTGCGTCATTAAAAAATAAAAATGTTTAATTTATTCAGAATACCTGTGTTAAACTGAATGCATTTTTTAAAGAAATACAGAAATTGCTGGAAAAGCTCGCCAGGTCTCTCAGTACCTAGATGCTGTAGGTGTACCGGCCTCCACCACTTCCTCTGGCATCTTATTCCATACGCACACCACCCTCTGTGTGGAATGGTGCCCTTTAGGCCTCCTCAAAACCTTTCCCCTCTTACTTTCCACCAAAGCCCTCTAGTTTTAATCTGGGAAAAAAACCCTGACTACTCACCCTATCTATGGCCATTTTGATTTTATAAACCTTTACTGCTGCAAAATGTGACCCCAATCAACACGAATGGCTGTACTTTCAGTCATCCTGGGCCTAAATTCTGAAATTCAATACTGACACCTCCTCCTTCTCCATCAAGTCACAATTCTAAATCCATTTTAATCAGTTTGTTCAGATGTATCCTGAGACACTTCTGAGGGCTTTACGCCTGGACCTTTGTGCCCGGAGGTAGGGACACTAGTATCGTTCGACAATACCCATAAAGCTGTAACAGTATTCTCCTGTGTGTTTGTTCATCAGACTGTCCTGACAGGCTGGGACATACCTCTGCAACAGGCAGAACTTGAATCCAGGCCTTCTAGCCCAGAGCTAGGAACACTACCACACAAGTTCAGGAATTGGAATCAAATCCAGAGCCCGGCTAAGAGACAGGGACACTACCTACTACACTACCAAACCCAGATGTTGGGTCATATTTTAGTGCCCACTTTCAGCTCGGTGTGGATTTATTATAATCAGGTTCCCATTACTGAACTACACAAAACACTTTGTATTGTTAAACAAATGCAAGATATTTGTCTCAACTGTAGGATATTGAGTCTTCTTGCTGTGCCATTGAAATTAAATATAAACATCTTTAATTGCTATTATCTGTAGTCTGCAATATTAAGGAAAGAAATCCTGCAGACACACTCTGCCCAATGAAGGGTCTCAAATAGATATTTATTACTGAACACCAGAGACGAAGGAAGAGCTTAATTTCTGACCCCAAAAAACCGATCACTCTTACCCAACTCTCTCGTGTGACTCCCCTTTTCCTAAAACCATGAAATGACACCAGGCCGCTCATTACTGTCCAGCCTCTCCTCCCCACTGACTGTGTCTGCAATCTGTCCCTCCTCCCCCTAACCACACAAGGCAAACCAAGCTCAGTTGGTTTGTGAAAATCAAGGCCGGAGTGTGCAGGCCTCCTGGAGAGGGATGGGCATTTTAAAATTGAAGAGGGAGGGGGAGGTGGCAGTAATATCATACACTGGGCTGAGGGGTGGCTGATGGAGTTTAGTTTGGATTAATGCGAGGTATTGGATTTGGTAAATCAAACAACAGCAGGACCTATACAATTAAAAGAAGAGCCTTTGGCAGTGCTGTAGAATAGAGACCTAGGCCGTGAGGTTTAATTCTTTAAAATGTGCATCTTATAGAGATAGTGTGGTTAAGAAGGTGTTGAACACACATGTCTTCATAGGACAGACCTTTAAGTATCGGAATTGGGATGTCATGTTGAGGTTGTACAGGACATTGGTGAGACCTCTGTGTCCGGCCTGGTCATCCTGCCCGCTTATTCCATAGGCACACCACCCTCTGCATGAAAAAGCTGCCCCTTAGGTCACTTTTAAATGTTTCCCATCTCATCTTAAGCCTATGTCCTCTAGTTTTGGACTCCCCATACCCTTAGAAAATACCTTGACTATTCACTTTGATATTACTGACGTTGATATTATTAAACTGGAGAGGATTGAGAAGAGATTAACCTGGATGTTGCTGGGAAAGAAGGGTGTGAGCTATCAGGAGAGGCTGGATTGGCTGGGACTTTTTTCATTGAAGAATATGAGATTAAGCAGTAACTTTACAGAGGTTTATAAAATAATGAGGGTTACAGAGATGCCGAAGTGCTGATGTCTTTTCTCTCGAGTTGGGGATTCAAAACTGAGAGATTTTTAAGGTGCGAGGAAAAAGATTTACAAAAGTCATGAGAGGTAATTATTTTAGACAGAAGCTGGCTTGTGTATGGAATGAACTCCCAGAGGAAGTGGTGAGAGCAGGGACAGTTACAACGTTTAAACGACATTTAGATCAGTCCATGTATAAGACATCAGTTTGGATGGTGCCGTGAGCAGCTGCCCTCTCCCTCCCCCTCTCTAAATGAATCCCTGTTGGTTTTCACCCTTTGCCAATGCCTGTGCAGTGGCGTGTGGAGGCCAGCAGAGGGTGGCATTGCATCACTTTAAGCACCACAGAGACTGCCAGACCTGCCCCACACAGAGACACACACATACACACACGGGAATGGTTAGGACACGGCGTGAAGCTCATCTGGTAACTTAAATGAAACATAAAAAAACCTGAATTCGCCTCGTAAACTGTTAAAATATGAGTGACAGAGAACTCCCAAATTCCACTGTTTAAAGAAGAACATCAATTTATTTTTTCACTCTGAAAGTGAACATTTTACATGAACTATTCACAACTCTGGGACTCTCTTTCTCTTAACTGCTTATTACCCGACTCCAGCCCTACATCAATATACTGTGTCTGGGTCTGCCATCCTCTCATACCACAGGTGCTTGTAAGCTCTCAGTTCAGAACAGCATTCCCTCTCTCTTGAAGGTATAGTACACACTTTCAACTCCATCACATTATACCCTGATGAATATCGATAAGTGGGACCTATTTGGATTTCTCTTGCTCTGTGGTTTGTCAATATTTCATTCGCTCCGTCTGGTGTGTGTCAGGACTTTTGTTGCTCCATTGACAGCATGTCATTATTCGACTCTGTCCGTGGGAATATATCAGTATTTCACTTGCTCACACTCGTGTATGTGGGGCAGGATTTCAGTTGTTTCATGGGAACTGTGACACTATAACAATCTCAATGTTTGTAGATAAGACCAAACTGGAAGAATTGTAAAGTCTATGAAGAAAAGTGTGGAACTCGAACAGTACAATCACACGTTGGTGCAGTGTTCAGGTTTATGGCAGATGGGGAGCAGTGCAGAGCAGTTTAAGGTGATGCACTTTGGTAGGAAATACAATGAAAGACAGTTTAAAACAGGCCGTACCGTTATAAAGGGGGTGCAGGAGCAGATGGTCCTGGGTGTATATGAGCACAGATTTTTGAAGATGTCAGGACAAGTGGGGAGAGCAGTGACTATCACAGATGAGTTTCAGTATCTGAGCTGTTTACAGGAGGAGGTGTAGGAGGGAGTCTCGGTGCTCCCTTCCTGGGTGGTGGTGGTGGCGATGTGTTGTGAGCCCACCCTCCTGCCCACCGAGACCGTGGGGATTCCATTTGTACCAGATCGACACAAAAGGGAGATGGTATCAGGGCCACAGCTTCCAAGTTGTGTCGGGGGGAAACAGAACTGCCAGTGGGTTTAAAGTGAGAATTGTCCTTCACTGAACATTGCTCCTTACTCGGTCGGTGGGACGTGGATGTTTCAGAATCTCCACATATGGCGTCCCTGTCGTCTCCAGCTCCTACCAGGGTCCTACCCACATGGCAGGGGGAGGGGGTGAGGGAACGGATATCGGACACTCCACCATCCGGCTTTGGCCTTTCTGTCCTACTCCAGGCTGGTGGTGGTGATGATGTGTTGTGAGCCCACCATCCTGGAATGGGAGGGAGGGAGGGAGGGAGGGTGGGAGTGTGTGGCCCTGCTGTTAGTGTTAGTGTAGGTGGGGAGGGGGTCAAGTTGAGGTGTCCAGAGGGAGTCAGTCCACAGTGTTGTATCCATGCAGTGTTATTAATGTGGGAGTGAGTGGAGGGAGGGGGGGAGAGAAAGGGAGAGAGAGACAGAGAGACAGAGAGACAGAGAGAGAAGGTGCAGCATGCAGTAGTGAGAGTGGTGGACCATGAGTCTTGTTCGGGGGTCGGTGCTATAACAGACATACAGTGATTGTGAGGGAGCAGAGAGCATACGGTAACCCTTATCCTGACAGAGTGGGGAAGGTTATTGATGCTTGTCCTGTATTGCTGGACATTTCTTCAGACCGCAGATACTGCACTGAGCTGGGTGGGGAGCTCAGACCATGCTCGGTGGGTCTGGTGGTGTCGCCCCCTCTGGGAAGAGAATGGTCCCCCTCTGTACTAGCCCATCCACCAGGAGCTCCGTACCCCTGTTGAAAATCCGTGGTGGAATTGTCCCTTATCTGCCATGCTCGGGGTAAACTGTGCAGGGCAGCTCCTAACGGAGAAAGCTCAATCGTGTGCCCAATGACCTTTTAAAGATGACGTAAGTGTCAGGGATGACGGAATATCCAGGGGCATCTGGGTGATGGTGTGTACCTCCAGCCGTGAAGGACTCCATTTACAACGTTGTGGAACAAATGCTCATCCAAAACTCTCCATCATCTGACCTCACACCAATATCCCTTTTTCCCATCTTTCCTGGAAGACAAGCTCTTGTTACAAGATGTATTCAAAGTGTCTACATTTCAGCATTCTGAAACCTGGGAACAACACCTTCCATGAACTGTCTCTCAGTCTCCCCCTCTCTGTCTATACCCCAAACCCCTCCCATGTGGTGATATTTAAACTGATTCCCCCGCCATCTCTCCCTGGCATGTGATGTTCACACCCACAGCACCCCCTTGTCAGGGCAACAATGGAGATATGGAGCTGTAAATGGATGGGAGCTGCACATCCTGTCACTTCCAGCCCGGTCTGCAAGTTTCCCCACACTGGGCAGGGATCTAATACAGTGTTACTGAGCAATGCACTGGGGTGGGGTACACAGCTTTACATTCTGGGAGGGTAACTGCTCCTGAGTTACAGATCAATGCATTGGGGTGGGGTACACAGTGCTACATACTGGGAGGGAAACTGCTCCTGGGTTACAGATCAATGCACTGGGGTGGGGTACACAGCCCTACATGCTGGGAGGGTAACTGCTCCTGGTTTGCAAATTAATTCACGGGTGATGACTGCACAGTTCCCTGAGCTGGTCTGTCATTCTGGTTGAGGTTTATAGATAATGCAATGATGTGTTTTGTGTAGCTCCTTATGCGGGTTGGATATTTGTTTCAGGTTCACACATTGGTGCCCTGCTGTAGTCTGCACAGCTCCCAGTGCTGGACAGATATCTAGTCCGGATTTATAGATCAATGCACTGCTGTAGTCTGCACAGCTCCCAGTGCTGGACAGATATCTAGTCTGGGTTTATAGATCAATGCACTGCTGTGATCTGCGCAGTGTTCCACTCTGGACAGATTGCTGGATTGTATTGTCCAGTGTAATGGATGAATCTGGACAGATTGTTGAGTTGTACTGAGCAGGACACTGTCCTGGTCTACACCGTGTTCCACGGTGAACAGATTTCTCCTCTGGGTTGATGGTGTCTGGGCTGGTTCTGTGAGGTAGATTGAGAATGTGGTATATCGAACCATTTCAGCTGATCTGGCAATGCCTTTAGTTCCCATTCCTGTGATTGGACCCTCCGTCTCCCACCCCATTAATGTTACAGTGTGCCGAGGCACAGTACATCATGTTGGTGGGGTGGGTAGGGGGGTAAGGTGATGGACAGGTCAAGGGGTTACCCGGAACGTTCTGTCCACAACATTCTATAATTGACATTCCCCAGAATGTTCTGTCCCTGACATTGTCTGTGAACGGCCGGACGTCAGTGAATTGAACAAATGATAAGATCCCGAGAGAAGAGATCCCGTTCCAGGGAAAAGGAGACACTGTTCCGAAGGCCCCTCAGGCAGTTAAAGGGGTGAATACATTTTCTCTGCGTTTACATTTCTCCACGACACAGGATCGACCACAATTTAGACCAAAATACAGAAATTCCCAAACTCCGTTTGTCTTCAGGAAACTGGGAGAGAATCCTTCAGGACAGCAACGTTTCCACCCTCCGTATTAGGAACTGGGAAGGAGTGACCTGTGTCTGCTCTCGAGTTACCGAGTGTGTGGGAATGTTCTAGAAACCATCTGTCCTTATGGATGTGTCTCTGTGTGTTTGGGGAGGGAGGGTTTCTGGTGGTTTATGTCACATTTTTGTCAGTAATTCCGACCTTCCCATTTGTTATTCCAGCTCCAATTATTTTAATAAATCCCTGAACACAGGGACACATTTGAAAATCTCACTGGGTCCCCGATCAAACGGGTCCCTTTGCCTCCAGGCTGATGGATAATGGGTTTGTTTTCCTTCCTCACAGTTAACGTAGTGACCATCTACGTCCTGCTTTATAAAGATTGTGGATTGTCTCCATGTGTCAGACGTTACCTGGGGGCCATGGCAGCGGCGGATCTCCTGGTCATTATCCTCGACCTGATCCTGAGACACATTCCCATTGTTTATTGGGAACAGTTTTATTTCCTGTGGGACTCCGTCCCCGTGTGTAATATCCACGCCGTCCTGCTTTATGCAGCCACTGACTGCTCTGTCTGGTTCACTGTCACTTTCACCTTTGATCGGTTTGTGGCCATTTGTTGCCAGAAGCTGAAAAGTAAATATTGCAATGAGAAAACGGCGGCTGTGGTTCTGGGAGCAGTGACTGTGCTGAGCTGTTTAAAGAACATTTTCTGGTATTTTATGCTCACGGCTTGGTATCGGCTGGGGAACAATCCCTGGTTTTGTGAGGTAACAGTCGCTGTTCGATTCTCCAGTGTCTGGGTCACAATCGAGTCCCTCCACTACAGTCTAACCCCGTGTGTCCCATTTCTCCTGATTCTGCTGCTCAATGTTGTCACCGTCAGACACATTTTAGTGACCAGCAGAGCCCGCAGGAGACTCCGCGCTCACACCAATGGGGACGCTCAGTCTGACACTGAATTGAGAAACCGAAAAAAATCCATCATTTTACTGTTTGTGATCTCGGCCAATTTCATCCTGTTATGGTCAACGCTAATGCTGTATTCTATATGGAGACGGATGTGGTGGATTGGGTATGAGTCTGTGTATCTCGATGACTTTGTGCAGGAATTGGGCTTCATGCTGCAGCTCCTCAGTTGCTGCACAAACACCGCGATTTATGCCGTGACCCAGACTAAGTTCAGGCAGCAGCTGAAGAATGTGTTGAAATATCCCTTCACCCAAATCCATCCATCCATCAAATTCCCTCAATAATCAATCCATCCGGGATTTTCTCATTTCAGTTCAGTGTTGCAGCGATGGAGCAGCCTGTCGCTATGATAACAGACTGAGGGTAGTGCTGGTTTGTCCATCCTTACCCCACAGGGGGGTTACAGGGACACATTTCAATGTTTCTCACAACTCAGGGGCCAGTGAGTAAAGGCACCATCCCACTGACTGTATCCATCACTTCCATTTGTAACCAATAAAAATGTTGATTAAAGCGTGCCGAGCAGCAGAGTGACCGATGTTGTTGTGTGTCTTTGTGTTGGAGAAGCTGAGCTGGAGAGAGACAGACTCAGCCCCAAGTCCTGGGCCTCAGGGAAGGGGAGGGCACCGCACCCTGAATTCAGAAGCTGGGTTTAACTCCCTCTGATCCCCCCCCCCCCACTCCAAGCTGACCTCCCCATTTCCTATCGTGAGTGGGACAGGATTTCAGTTCTTTCATGGGGACTACCCCCCTTCCCATCTCTGGATCAGAGGGAGAGGGACGCGTCAGGGAGACAGATTGCATCAGAGAGGGAGGGGGGGGGGCAGGAGGGAAAGAGATTTAGTCAGAGAGAAACAGAGGGAGGTGGGGAGAAAGAGAGACTGAGGTAGGGGGATCGAGATTGAGAGAAGTGGAGAGAGAGTGAAGGAGCAGGGAGAGACGGAGAGAGCGAGAGAGAGGCAAGGGAGAGCTAAGGTGAGGAAGAGAGAGAGAAATAGGGGAGGACATAGTGAGAGAGGGGTCAGAGAGTGGGGGACAGAGAGCGGGGGACAGAGAGAGTGGGACAGAGACTGGGGGACGGAGAGAGTGGGGGACAGTGAGTGGGGGATGGAGAGACTGTGGGACAGAGGGGGGTCAGAGAGTGGTGGATAGAGAGAGTGGGGACGGGGTGGCTGATGGGGGACAGAGAGGGAGGTGACAAAGAGAGGAGGCAGTGAGTGGGGGACACAGAGAGAGGGCGAAAGAGAGATGAGGACAGAGAGAGGGGACAGAGAGAGGGGGGACAGAGAGAGGGGGACAAAGAGAAAGGGGGGACAAAGAGAACGGGAAAGAGAGGGGAAGAGAGAGAGGGCAACAGAGAGAGGGGGACAGAGAGGGGAGGACAGAGAGGGGGGAGAGAGAGCAGGGGGATAGAGAGAGGGAGACAGAGATTGGGGAACAGAGAGTGGGGGACAGAGAGAGGGGCACAGAGAGTGGGGAATGGAGAGAGTGGGGGACGGGGGTGCTGGGGGACAGAGAGGGGGACAGAGTGAGAGAGGGATAGAGAGGGGGAGACAGAGAGAATGGGGAGACAGAAAGAGGGGGGTACATAGAGAGTGCTGGGAACGACAAGGTGGGACGGGGGTGGGGAACAGAGAGGGAGGTCAGAGAGAGGGGGGACAGAGAGGAGAGGGGCGGAGAGGGGAGGGACGGAGCTGGGGGGGACAGAGATGGGGGCAGAGAGAGGGAGGAACAGAGAGAGTGGGGACAGGGAGAAGGAGAACAGAGAGTGAAGGG